>NW_013952421.1:2891460-2914482 GCF_001266775.1 Austrofundulus limnaeus
TGTGTGTGTGTGTGTGTGTGTGTGTGTGTGTGTGTGTTTTATCCTGTGATTCTCAAATTTGGAGTCAGGATTCCACTTTGATCTGTCGAACATCAAGTTATGCCGGGTTCACACATCAGGATAAACGTGCCGATGTTTGCCACTTCGACAATCTTAATGATGCTCAGATTATCCTGATGGCTCTAAAGATAACTTTAGCAGATATTCCTGCTTTGTGTGGTGAGTTAAGAGTGATCTAGTTGGCTCGGAAGAATGTTGGGACCGACTAATCGGGGATATTCTACATGCTGGATTAGTTTTTTTGGTCCGATCTCCCAGCGTGTGTGGCGTCCACCTGAGAACAAACGAGCTTGCAACCTGTTGAATGTGACATGTAGCCAATCAGAAAGTGAGATGACATGAACATGGAGGGGATTCYAAAATACAGAAGAAATAAAAAACTGTCATGGCTCACCAGAGAAGTTGCTGGACATTGTAGAAGTCATTTTGATTTGTTTTTCCTGTTAAAAATAATCCACAAATGATCAACATTGTTTCTTTCTCATATCAAATGTTTATKTACTCAGAACTCACGTTTCTTGCGAGATTATTCACRTGATTTCAAGAAGTCTCGCRTGATTTCATGTCTGGCATCTGARTGTTCATGAATGAAATRTCCTTTCATGTGTGGTGTGTTGTCTCTTGCCATGTGGCTGTACACCACACACTGYAGGACCAAACCTGGTAGATCCATGATTTATCCTCACGTGTGGGCTCYCAGTCTTTGAAAATTAGCTGACAKTTTTAAAATCTTGCCGTGTGAACCAGACCTTAGTTAAGAAAAGATCTCCAAAATCCATATTTAGTCTTAAAAGACTAGTCTGGTCATTTTAAAACTGACGTTCTCACTCAGAACCTTCTTGCTGTGAGGCAACAGTGCTAACCAAAATAAAAAATATATAAAAAAGAAAGAATTTTTTTTTCATTTTTTAGGTGCTACACAAAGAACATTGACTATTACATTAATTATAAAGACATTGACCACTGGTGAGTCTTGAGCCTGTGTATCTCTTGTTAATGTGTGATGGCATGTTTGTTATTTTGTTTGTCTTTACTGTTCACTCCTCTGCAGTGTGCACAAACTGTGAGGCTGATTTAAGAGGGCACCTAATGCACACTGAGGTATGATGACAGCTCCACCTTTATGTTATGGCACAGTTCACGTGAGGCTGTGCTCGGCTCACCTCCCCTGCTAATATTTAGTAACAGTGTTTAGCTCACTTGAAGTACTCTGGTCAGGCTTTCTTTGACTGGTTAATGTGGAAAAACGTATTCTCGGCGAGTCTCAGAAAYGCTTCGTCACGGCGTTTAACCAACAACCTGACCTTTTTTTTGGTTATTTAAAAATATTGACGGGAAGAAAAAGAGACAGAGAGGAATTTATGAAAGTAAAACTGTACAAAATAATAAATTACACACGTTACAGCACTAACAATTATTTTGCACAGTTTTCTATTTTTCTATTCCATTGCACTTTTGTACCACAGACTATATTACTGTCATTTCCTTAAATTTTCACTTACTTGAAAAGTGCAAAGTTTTCAGATTTTCCTGTGTAAACTCAAAACGTTGGATGCTATAGTTTGATACTTACTTGAAATATTATTTTCTATTTTTTTTTTAATTTGCTGCATATTGACACAAAAGTCCTTACAATCAGCATGTGTGTTTGGTAAAGCTGCATTGCTGTCTTTGTTTAAAAGAGACATAAATGTAATGCACCATGTGGGAGGTTTGCCTTGCATGGTGGCTATTGGCAATGTCTCTTTCCACTGGAGCTATGGGGCTCTCATTGCCCAAAGCGCTGCTATAATCCTGCATTTGAAGAGGATCTGTTCAGGGGTCTGGAGACAAAGCTCTGTGTAGAGGGTATCAAGTGTCTGCCACCAAAGCCTAGCTCCCTGGGCTACCCTCTAGGTGGGTTTTCTATTGGCTTTAGAGAAATTCAGGTGAGGGCAGCGCTTGGTCTGTGAGACGTAAACAGAGACAGGACAAGATCACAAGAAACTGCTGGTTTGGTTTGTGTTTCACAAGGTCAACATAGGGACTTCTGATGTGGTTTGTTGCAGTTTTTTCCCCCAGCAATGCTCCACTGACCTACTTCCCATTTAATCCCTCAACGTGACTTTAATTAACTTGAGGGAGGACAGTGTGGAAGGTGGTGTGTGTCTGTGTGTTCTAGGAGAAAGCATGTGGTGTAGAAAGAGGGAAGAGGCAGGGCAGGGCCTCCAGGATAAAAGAAGATATGAAACTTGAGTGATTCCTGGCTGATAMTGCTGTGTTGAGGTCACAATTTAGATTCTTTCAGTTATGTAATCACAATCACTATCCTTTCTAATCACATCAGCAGCTTTGTAAAATAACAAAAACACTAAAAAAAGTGATGCGATTGTGGTCTAAGCAWTGATTGTGCAAGACTAAGGACAGCAAATCTCAAAGGAAAAAAAACTAAAAAACAATTCAAAGATACAGTATCTGCTTCACTGTGGCACCCATTTGAACTAGATGTTCTCACTTTATGCAAGGTCAAATGTACAAGTTCACACTTRACAAGAACTAGTTTAAAGTTCAGTTCAAACAAACTAAAGGTGAATTATTTAATTACACAACTGCAACATTATGACCTTCTGAAAATCACAAAACTCATTTATGTTCAGTTATAATTTTTTTAGGACAACGATTAAAATTAGCCATTGTGCTAACTCGGGTGTGTTTCTGTTCCTTTGAATATTGATTAAATAAATAAATAAAATAAATGACATAAAGGCTTCCAAAATAAGTTTTTGCAAAAATATGGTTTTATTAAGCTTGTATATGATGTGACATCATAATTAACACTTCCAAAACATTGTAGCATTTATATTCTGCCTTTTGACAGAGTTCTTGTCACAGTTTGAAGTTAAGTTAGACTCAGTAATAATGCATCACAAAAAGCTCAAGAAAGTAAATATTCAATAACAGAATAATACAAAATAAAAAGCTGTYGTGACAACATTAGAAATCCGAACAAAGAGTCAGAAAGGAAAAAAAAACAGACAAGTCATGACTGCAGAGAAGTGAAGACAGAGAGTCTGTATCAGGGGTCTGCAACCTGCGGCTCTGGGACCACAWGTGGCTCTTTGGTCCCTCTGCTGTGGCTCTTTGAAGCTTTGACCAAAACAAGCATGAGATTAAAATTTGGGGGGTTTATACAGAAAAACACAGAAAAGGCAACTTTTCGCAGTTTCCCTGTCAATTTGTTTGCTAATATTGTATGTGATCAATAAAACTAACACAATAAGTAAAGCATTATGATTAGATCATGACAGTAGTTTGTCTGCCACTTCAATAATCCAACTTTTAGCCTTAAACTGTGATCGTTCTCTCAAATCCACCAGGTTTCTGTCCTAATCTGTGTCTATTTCCTAAGTTTTTGTGTTTCAGTGTTCCCCTGCGTTTCTTTGCCCTGCAGCCCCGCCCACACTCACCTGTTTTCCCTCTTGTGTCTTCTCCAGCTGTCTCTCATTTTAGTTTCCCTTTAAATGTGGTGTTTGGTCCTCAGTCTGTCTGTTCATTGTGCTGTTTACCCAGCCAGTGTGGTGTGTTCCTCGTGTTTCCCTGAGAAGTTATCAGTCAGTTTTTGAGCTGCTTTTCAGCCCTCTTTTGTTTTTTAAACTTTATTTTTCTCTTTGGATTTACTAGATAATAAGAAGAATTACAAAAGAATATGCCTGTGTAGTTGAGTTGAAGTTTTTATACATTTGGTATGAACTATAGACAGTATTTTTCATGTTTACATTAATATTACTAATACTAATTTCTTCTTTTGTCCTGAAGTGTAAAAACAACAATAAATGTTAAAATTCACTATTTAGT
The DNA here is from genome assembly GCF_001266775.1 of Austrofundulus limnaeus. Taxonomy (NCBI): domain Eukaryota; kingdom Metazoa; phylum Chordata; class Actinopteri; order Cyprinodontiformes; family Rivulidae; genus Austrofundulus; species Austrofundulus limnaeus. The sequence goes on from NW_013952421.1 coordinate 2,895,355, forward strand.
TTTAGTTTTATAATGCTGGCCGGGAAGGCCCTAATTCAACAAACTCAAAGTGGCCCATGGGCCACCAGTTGATAATCACAGTTGTAGCATGTTTTGCAGCTCCAGACATTTCATTGGTGATCCGAGGAGGGAAAATGGCTCTTTTGATTGTAAAGGTGAGGAATGACAGACTATAGAAAATTACTGAGGATGGCTGAAAAACACAGGAAGGCTGGAACTGAAACTGAGCCCAAAAACATTACAGGAGGTAAACATAACGACAAAACGAAACATCAGGTCTTCCATCTGTTTGCTGTTCGCAGTAATCACATTTCATTATAGCTAAATTGATACTGTATTTGTCTGCACGCAGAAGCAGCCATGCAGCCACAGCTTAGCATAAGTGTATTTTTTATGATTAAACCACCTCTATTATGCTACGTCTTAAACTGAAGAGTGAAACTATAGACTCATCCCAAAATAGGATAAATTTGTGCACATTGGCATGATCCCAGTAGTTTTGTGCAAGGACACACAGAAACCAAGCAGTGTCACAAAACAGTATGTGATAGATTTCAGCAGAAGCTGATAAAGACAATCAGTTCTGTTTTATTCCTATCTAAACCCGTACAAATCTGCACAGTTTTAATAAGCACACATTCAAGTCACCTCTACAGAAAGTGAAGGAAAGACGGCCTCGCAAAATCTACAATAGCACCAAGGGATAAAAAGAAAATGAAATAATACATGGTTTAAATGTGCCACATTAATTTATTCTTTTCCCTTTCTATATATAAATAACACAGGTTTTTGTTCACAGTTCAGTTTTTCAAGGTGAACTCTACTTTGATGGAGAGAACAAAACGCAGTCAGCAAAAACTTTCTTTTCTGAAAATTAGTTGCTGGCTCGCATTTAAAAATATATATCTCGTGATAGATTGTTGCTCCTTCATTTTCTAGAGTAGATGAACAGCAGCCAGCTTGAGTCCTCTTGTCAGTCAGAGTGCGATGAGCATTTGTCTTTTAGCTGGCTGACCATGACTCTGGGGATCCAAGTTCTTCCGTATGGGTCAAAGGTTAACTGATTTGGTGAGGCTCGTCTCTGAGGGGTCTGATCAGGAAGCTGAGGACTCTGAGTGTCCTCTGTAAAGTGCAGTTCTGTGTCACTTACTGACACTTGCATTTGCTTGGAGTACCTTTGGGTCCTCTGCTATCTGTGTAAGAAGATGAAGAAAAAAAAGAACATGTCACCCTGTCTAATTCTTTGTTCTCAACCTGGACTAATGTAGTTGTAAAAACACAGCCGGGATGTAGCATCTAAAGGTATTTTCTGTTGATTCTTTATGATTTTACTATTATTTTTTTTTTTTTGTTTTTGTTGTTGTTGTTCACTGAGTCATCGCAGAGCTGATGCATTCATGTAGACTTCATCTAGGCTCAGAGAGCAAAAACCCATGCTTTGTACCTTGTTGGTACACAGCTATGTGACAAATGCTCATGATCCACGTGGCTTTTCCTTTGCACCGCATCGCTCTGTTTGTGTGTCATGTGTTTGTTATTGTGGAAGAGCAGGAGGCTCGCAGAGTGTCTTCTCCCCCCTGCAGCTGAAACCTGTCAGTCCCCCCCGGGGAGCGGGGCCCCGGGTTTACAGGACAGCTGAGGCAGCCCTGACAGCCCGGCTCATCTCGTTTAGAGCAAGGCATGCCGCTTTGCCGCTCGCTGGCTGGACAGGATTTGTTCCCTTCCTGCCACTTTACATCCACAAGCTCTACATTTAATTAGAATCACTTGTCATGTCTCGTATATCACCTGGTTTCTTGGTGTCAGCTGTCAGCCAAAGAAATGTGATAGTTATTCATTGCTCTGCAGAAGTGTAACAGCAAGGTCACAGGACTGAATGCACCTTGAGCTAACTGTACTTAATGTCTGTGTGGGGGCTGAGTAGCACATGTGGTGCTGGGCACTACAGAGTCCTTACACTGAGCTTTTGGTTCGCATCCAAAATTATATGAGACTACATCTACTTAAGTGGGAGGAGTTTGTCAAAAACTTTATTGGTCTGTTTGAGTTTTGTGGGAGGATTTGGGTAAACACATGATTGATCAGACTGACTATTTTGGGTGGGATTTGAAGAAGCCATAACGATTGGTTGGATGAACGCTGGGCAGCTTGGGAGCGTGTAACTYAGTCTAAACAGCCGGAAAGTGCCTGTAATTCTAAATATAGATATTAATTTTAGTCATAACTCGAGACAGGAAGGTGCTAGATGCATGAAAATCGAATGCTGTACACGTGGAAAAACATGTAACCATTCGGCTTGGGCGAAACAACCCTAACCTGCCTGGAAAGACATTGTCGTTTTTGAATATGAATATACTCGAGACAGGAAGGTGCCATAGTTGCACCAAATTGGAAGTCAGTAAATTATATTTACATGTTCACAATAACTTTACTATTACCATTACTTTGTTAACTTGCCACACAAGAAAAGTCAATCCGACCAATCACGGTTTTGCAAAACTCCGCCCACACCCAATAATTCCTGCCTACATTCCAAACTCCACCCTCATAACCAACGTACTTCAGAGACCCTGACTTGCTTTTAGAGGCTTTTAGTGGCCTTTAGCTTAAAGTGCAGCATTTCGGCTAAAGGTTAAGGTGTGTAAAGTGCTAAAACATGACATTGCAAAGATAATGAGGAAAAATACATCTGAGAGGGCAAGCAGCTGTTGCTTACATGAGAATTTGTGCTAACATAATGGATGTATGATGGAAGTAATAACCTCTGACCCATGTTCATGTCTTCTTCTGAACGCTCACATAAAATCACTTCTCATTGCAAACTCACCTATCTGTCTGTTTTTGTCTTGACTCTTTGTCTGTGTTCTTTTTTGTTTCTATCATGTTGAATCTATCACTTTAAATGGCATTGTTTTCTTTGTTTTGTTTTGTTTTGTTTTGTTTTTTTTCCCCTGGACCCGGTCTTGTTCTCTGTCTGTCTCTTTCACCCTGTCTCTCTGCTTTAACAGCCTGGTTATATAACTCAGTTTTCTTTCTCTGATATCCCAGAGCTCTTTCAGTCAGCTGACAGCATCCAAATGTCTGCTGGTAAACACACTGCCTTCTGTCTTTTYCTCTCTGCTTATATTTTTTTATTTTTGCTCCACTTCCCTTTCACCCCTTCTGCCGCCTCCTCCTCAGCGATTACGGATTGATTCTCCTCTCTGTCCCTCTGCCTCCTCTTCTATTGGTCGGACTCCATATCCCCGGGCCAGTTTCCACATATTAGCACCCGAGGCCACGGGGAGGCGGGCAGATACGCACTGCCTGCCATGGCCCATGGATCCTGCAAGCCAGTGAAAAATGAGCTTTGGAGAGGCAATAAATTGCATCCAATTTAGAGATGAAGGCAGAAATAAATTTCTCTTTTTCTGAAGTCTGAAGAAAAGAGGGGGGGAGCCTCTAGATAATTTCAGTTCCATCTTTTTTATGTGAAAATTTCTTTGAAACATCCTTCTTGTGTTGTTCATTTGAATTCATAAAATAATTATATGACGGCACTTTAGATAGCCTTTTTATGTTTCAGCAGGTTGTGAAAATAATCATTCTTGTCTTCGCTGACGTGTTTTGCATCTTGTTTGAAATGCAGAGGAGACAGTTTGAAAAGATACACTTATCGGGCATGATTTGGCACACACACACACACACACACATACACACACACACACACACACACACACACGACTCCCGCCCCCCACCACCGCCCTCTTCCCAGCTCTCATTACTGCATTATCCTAAATGAACTGTCCAAGGGGTTCAGCTCGGTGCTGCAGAAGTCTGGGAGAATGAGAGAACGTGCGAGGTAGGCTCAAAAATGATGAAAGGAAGCGTCGGGTAATGACCACACTCTGCCTCTCCTGTTCACTGCCTGATCCCCAGATGTTTTCCCGAAATCCTCGTGGCGCCTTCACAACACTTCTGTTAAAGGACTCCTGAAGGAATGAGGAACTTAGAAGAACCACTTCAGCCCATAAATCTTTGCATCAATAGTGTAAGCCAACAGAGATCCTAACACTCATTTTCCCCCGTGGTGATGCGCAGGCCTCCTATTAGTCTGTGAAGTCCAAACTCCACGCGGCTGCGATGTTTTTTTTTTTTTTTTTTTTTTTGTTCAGGTATAGAGAGTGTTGTGTGCCAGTGCTTTCCTGTGTATTACCCAGTCTGCCAGAAAAACAAGGGGTGGGTAGACATGAGGGAGGGGGAATTGACTCTGGAGAATTGGATCCCATTCTGTTTTCCTCCTTTTTTTTCTTTTTCAAAGGAAGGTTTTTTTTCCCTCTCCCTCAGTTAAAAGGCTATGTTTCTCAACACCATTTCAATGAGCTGACACCCCAACTGTGAAGTGTTGAAAATGGAAAAAAAAAAAAARAAAAAAAAAGTCAGCGCACGGTGTTGTGGTGCCAGTGAACTTTGAAAGTACAACATAAAAGGGTGTGATTTAGAGTGTATTTCACTGACAAACATCGCCACGCTTTTACTCATCACTGACTTCACCCTACAGGAGATGAATAATTTGCAAATGGGCAAACATGCTTTGTTTGCTGTACACTGACAGCGTTTGCTTTGGATCACATAGGGATGTTTTGTTTTGCAGCTAAGTAAGCACAAATGGATTAACAGCGCAAAGCTGTAGATTGTTAGCTCACTGTATTGTACTGTATTGTTTTCACAATGTCTCCATGATATTAAAATCAAAACTAATAGGGGAAATCAAAAAAGGGAGGAGATGCAAAAGTGCCCTGGGAAGCATTAGCATCTCAAGCCATTTTGTATTTCATGATGTATAAAGCTAACAGTTTTGCTGCTTTACTGCGGTGTAGCATGAGCTCTTGCTGTTCATCTAAGCAGGCAGTTAGCTAAGCTCAGCTGATTAATAAATAACCACGCCATGGTCTTGGATCAGTGCACCTCTAATGTGCTCAGACTCTTATTCCTGTTGCATCTTCTGCCTATTCTGCTTGGCTTTGTAAATGCATGGGGAGGGGTGGGGTCCTGCACTGTCTATCAACATGTCGCAGGGATGTCTCAGCATGTAGTCATCAAATCCCGCTGTGGCACGAGTTTCTTTCATACCGCCGTATTTGTCTCTCCACATGGCCAAACGCAATTGGACGTGAGCTTCCTGCAGCTCAGCTCCCAACCCCCCCCCCCCCTCTTTTCTTTCTGTCCTACCCTCCCTCTGCTTGTGTAAATTATGTAAGTGCAGAGGGAAAGCAGCGGTGATGAGGCATACAGTCATGGCATTTCACTAACCAGGATAGTGAACGGCACATGTGAGTCTACTAGCCCGCCTGGCTTGCCTTGTAGCATGGTTTACCCCACTCTTATCAGTAAACCAGATGCATTTTTAACCAGGTTTTTGAGAGCAGCCTGGCTAGACATGATGGATACATGAGGTTTAAGGGTTCACCTCACCGACTCCTAAGAGCTAAAATCTCTAAATGTGCCGTCTGCGTTTTGCGTAACCATGCAGGGGAATTTTTTTTCCCTCCCCCAGGTCAGATGAGGATCTTGCTTAAAGCTTCTCATAAAATATCAACAGACAAGCACTTTAAGATGCAGACTTGAAAGGATAGTTCAGATCTTTGGAAATAGGGTTCTACAGAAAGGTTATGAACAGTTAATATTGTACCTGCTGTAGATAGCTTTTCAAATAGAGTGCTTCTAACTTGATCTGCTAAAGCCTATAGGGCAAGATTGAAGTGGATTCCTTCTGTTTTGAAATGACTCTAAACTTAAAAATTGTATTGCTGAATATGCAAATGCTATTTTATAAACCTTTACATTGCCATAAGTTTTATTACATGGTCGTTTCTGCATTAATATTGTCGTACACCTATTAGAAGTACCTCAAGCTACTCAAGAAGTGCTACAGCTGTATTTTACTACTGCTAGTTGTGCTTGAAAATACTAATATATTCCATATAAACAACTGTGCAATTGATTGTTAAATTGTACAACAAAGCAGAGTTAGTGCATTGAGCATTTTCATTCATGTTGCCAAATTTTATTCACATATTTTCCTCCCAATTTTGCCCTTTTATTAGCCTCTTGTTCTGTAAAGATGGTCTTTTTGAAAATATTAAACACTGCATGAAATTCTTCCTCTATCTCTGCCTCATGCATTTGTCTTTCTGTTATTGCGCGCACGCGCACACACACACACGCACGCACGCACGCACGCACGCACGCACACACACACACGCCTCCACACAGAAATATAACCAGAGAAAACATTCAGCCATAAATATGTAATCACTGCAATAGTCACGAAAAATTATCAAAATTACACATAATTATGCTACAACAATTGTAGGAATTTATTACTTATTAAGCAAAAATAGCAGTTTTGCAAATGTCAGGGGTTGTAGATTAACCTTAGCAAAGGTTTAAGCAGTATCATAGGAAAATKTGTCAGTATATAAAGAAATGTAATTATATAAACCAGGATAGCTTGTGTCCTCAGTTAGCAGATGGCCTCAGGTAATATGTCACAACAGGTGCCATTCACTTTTATGATACAGTGATTAATATCTCTTACTTCTATGGTTTGATCTGAAGCATTCTCATTGGTCTAAATCCAACTAYRTTTAGTAATAACAGTTTTGTGGTTRTTGTTTAGATCAAAAGGGGAGTTGTGTAGCATCTCTGTCTTTCTGCTCATAACAGTCTGGGATTTGCCACGAGTAGCTATGTCCCATCTGCAAGGCAGAAATCAATGGGAACTCTTCACRCAGCACTGACTTTGTCTGGATTGTGACGAATAATTAAAAAGCTAGCTTGCTACGCGCAACCATGATAACTAATGCTGTTTAAGGAATGCCTCTTGCAGATAAATCAATAGATCCTTTTTCTTCCCTCGTATTCTCTTTTACGCTTCCCCTTCCCTTTTTTTCCCGTGTGAGTGTGTGTGTGTGTGTGTTTATAAAAGCAGACAAAGTTATTTTTTGTGCTTGTAGGTCAGTGTGTCACTGTGCAGAGGCAATGACGTTTACACACTTTGACGTGTTCTACAAACAGGCTAAYTCTCTTTCGTCCAAGAGCCAGACAGAAATCAATCAATTTGCCATACCGAGATATGATAATGATTCCCTTTAGCTAAGGATAAAAACAAATACRGATGCATTTGTCCGGATCAAAATAAAGAGGGSGAGAGAATCAATAAGTGTGGAAATGATGCATGGTTAAGAGTAAGCACTATGCAAACCTTTCCACCATATTAATTTCTCATAAGTGAATAAAATATGGACGCGCTCTGAGCATCCCATAAAAGAGAAACAGTAGGCACTAAAGCATAGCGACCAGCTCTGTAAAGACAGGCGAATGAATATGAGATGAGGAACAAACGAAGTGTGGTAGAAAACAACAAGGGAGTAATTTGCTCTTTAACAATGCTTGAAAAGTGGAGATGAACGAAGAGTGGGAAATAGATTGTAATAGAAGAGCAATTTTTCAAGAGGTGGTGTCTGTTCTATTAAAGTGATAGTTCAGGCATTTTTAAAATGGGATTCTGAGGACRATTCTGAACAATATTTAATCTCTGAGTAGCTATTTGGATTTACTTAGTTTGGATAAAAACATTTGAATTCTGACCTAACGGTTGTGCTAACAGCTTGTCTAACACATTCTCACTCCCAACTTGTCAACATATTGACGCTTTTCCAAGGTTCCCACTGCCTCTAAATTTAACGCCTCGGGTAACCCCCTTGCGTCAGTCCTTGCCGCCCGTGGCTTTTCCAGGTTATGCCACCAGGGGTCTTTGGGTCGGGGGTCTGATGTTAATACGAGGGATCAGGATTAATGGTTAATTTTAGGTACTGGGGTCAGGGATAGGATGTCTGCGGTGAATATTAGGTAATTTTAGGCTTTGGAACACGTAGTTGATGTGAATTTTCTACATTTTCTAAAAATGGCTAATTTTAGGTATCAGGGTTAATGGTTAATTTTATGTACCAGGGTCAGGGACATGATGTCTAAAGTGAATAAAGGTAATTTTAGGCTTTGGGACGGTAGTTTTTGTGCATTTTCTACACTTTCTGAAATTATGACAACAGATTCCGCCCCATCTCGTCAAAAACTGACGTGAGGGGCGTACCCGACGCGTGAAAATAGGACGCAGAGAAAAGTGTCAATATGTGACGACTTGGAAGTGAGAATGTGTTGGCATTTCAGGGCGAGACAGGACCAAAGAGACTTTCTGTCGTCTTGAAGCAACTCCATCCTCAAGATTTTCCCAGCGGTTTGTGTAAACATCATTTCATTAACATTTATATCACTATCCATGAGGAATTACTGGGTATTTAAATAGAAATATAGGTTCAGTTGCAAGTGCAAATAGTATTTGCTGCAGCTAACTGTACTTTCTTTATTGTAGCCTGTTCACTTCCAACAGGAAAAAAAAAAACATAGTTCTGCTGGAATAACTAAGGCTAAACTAAAGGTGATATACATATAAATGCTTATAAAATAATGGTTTTCATCAGCTGTTGGGAAATTTTGGACATTGTTTTAAGATGTCAGCAAATCACTTTGATTTTAATGACTRTGTCTCATTTCAGTGATTGCAACCCTCATGGGCCGGTTAGGTCACTGTGCCGTAGGCTGTCCCAATTCTTGGGCGCATTATCATGCAGTCAACAAACATGACCCACAAAACCACAAAAAACGTAGGCTGTAACTGACCACGGTATCCCAGGATTCATTGCGGCGTCGGCAAACTAAACAAGTAAACGAAAATGGCAATATTTTATTTATTCATTTTTATGATAGAGTTTGGAAATTTATCCAGGACTGAAGACTTTGTTTTAAATATATGTTTAGCAACTTAGCTGATAACATTTTTGCTGGAATGAGATGTTAAATAAAATGCAAGTACAAGTACTGATACTGGAGCTAAAACCAAATTATTGTTATTTGTGTGTAACATTTTTAATACTACATTGTATTTTGTGAAGTTATACCAACTGTGCCATCTGTGAAAAGATATGAGTACCAACTGAAGGCATGTTGAGTAAAACATAACACCATTGTAATGGTGCATGTGGTCATATGAATATGCAGCATCCGAAGACTAGACCGTCTCATTTCACAGCCTTTTTATGCAGCATACACAGACTGCAAAATGTATGGCCTCTGTGGGCCGCAGCCTATGTGGGCTCCAAATTAAAACACAGYCAATATCTCTTGACTAGCTGTTAGTAATTACAGTCTAGTCAAAATTAAACTCAAATTTTCCAAACTGAGGTTGCCCAAGGAGCTATCTACAACAAGTGATCTATTAATTGTTGCTATTTTTTTAACGAAACCACTTCTAAAAATCTGAACTATTGCTTTAACCACACAAAATTAACTTGATTCAYGTAGACTATAAACACATGACCAGTAAAAACGTTTTTAGCTGAAAACATTTTCAGTTTTAGACACAAACACAGAGAGGGAGACAGAAAAGCTGTGAAAGAAGGCTCTCTGTGAAATATCCTGAAGGTCCTTGGCAGCTTTAGAGAAAGGCCTGGGAGGTTAGGAAACATCAAATCAATGCATTGTAATGTGAATTGACTGCTGACTTTGATCATCTGCCTTGGGAGTGCTTTAGCATTGAGTGCTGTCACACTGGCTGGGTTAAGCAAATATGGCATGGGCTGAATTTGAGGGAGAAGGGGGGAAATGGAGGCAGGTTGGAAGGGGGAATGAGGAAAAAATGGGATACGTGACGCCAGGCTATCACCAGGGAGTAATGGGCACATTAAAATTATATGTCTTCCTGGTAAATGGCATTATGTACAGYAGATGTAATGTGTAGTTGATTCATAGTGGTAGTTAAAACTCAATMTTCATTCCGGTTGGATGCATTGGTCCTGATTTTTAATAGAAAAATCAAACATAAAGTATTTTTTTTTTTTAACCGTAGTGGTCAGGAGAAAAAAAACTATTTTACCTCAGACTCAACTATAGCTGGGAGGACAGCTGATACCCTCCACTCAACCCCTTTCCAAAATGATGGGTCAGCCCTGCTTAGTGTCAGAAGCTGCTGATACCCCGGCTCTGAAAGTGGAAATGCTCTTAAGCCTTTCTCGTATAATGGAGTGGCCGGTCTAATCTTGCCCTCTCTGAGGGAGAGCAGGTAAGGAGGAGAGTGTTTACTACAGCGCTCTGACCCTTGCTTTTGCACGGAGGCATCCAGATTACAGTGCAGTGCAAAATATGCGTCTTTCTTTTTCCCCCCTTTTTTTTTTTACCACCACCTTTTATCTGCACTATCCTGTATCCTTGAAGGGAAAGCCCTCCTCACAAAAAAAGTACAGTGTGAGGTTTCATTCCTGCCTGTTTTTGGGCCRTATCTCAATGACTTAAAGGAAACCCTAAAGCTCTTGACTCTATAACTTCTTTACACTTTATCCATGGGAGAGAAAAAACATATGTAAATATGAAGAAACTGATAAAGCCAAGTCGAGATACATCATCTGAAGCACCCTGCAGAAAAACATTGTGTATTTTAATCATTGTGACAAAAAATAGAGAGAGAGAGAGAGAGAGAGAGGGAGATTCCTTGAGTCAAGCCTGAGCAGCAAGGAGAAGCCCAAAAAACCTCTTGTCACTGTATGAAAAGAATAGCAAGACGACCTGTAGGTATTGGGCTGCTAGGTGCATCTCCTAACAAGCTGACTGTTCAAAGGGTTTTTAGTGCTCTAGAGAACATGAAAGGCATGTTTAAAAATTTAAAAGCCCGATCTGTTCCAGTGCTGTGGAGCGGCAGAGGGAAGCAGATTTTTACGTCGCCATAATTCCCCAGTTGCTTCCTTTGTAAATTAATTAAGATGTTTATGACAGCTGCTTGCACCTAATGGAATGCTTATAGAGTATGCTATTAATTATTACTGCCGGACACGGCTGCAATCTTTTATACTGCAGAGGATGTATGGCGGTGGTTACCGTATAGATGTGGTCCCAAAGTCCACCTTAACACCCCTCTTGACTTTTTTCATTGCGTTTTATGTGCTGTTTGTGAATGCTATATGCCCCGCGTTTGTCTGGTCAGCCACATCACAGAACGGACAGCTACAGGAAAATTATGGAAAGTAGGTTTAAAATATGCATGGATTAAAATTGTAAGTATTCCGTGGCTTTTTTTTTTTTTTTCATGCATCAGCAATCGCAGTGCTGGTCTGTTATAGGTTCTTCTGTTAGGTTCTTTTCTTCCCACTGAACAAACAGACAGCACATCCTGTTACTCGCCCAGCTATTTGTGCAGGGCATTTGCACTGTGAACTGTCACTGACCCCATGAGCCTATAGAGGAAGTTCAGGAGTTTTCTCCCCGCTGCTAAACGTRGCTCCAGAGTAAAGGAGGTGCTGTGTGTTTAGTAAGGAATAAAAGAGACGCAGTTTGACTCTGAGAGTGCAAACACTGTTAAAATGTCCAATTATGGTTTMTTTTTTTTAATGACTTCACTCAAAGTTCTTCCTCTGACATTGTTTTGCTGTGGCACAAGAATAACCCCGCAGACAGCAGGGAGCTTTGTTTTGCAGCAAATAGAAAATGCACAGTGTAAATATTTTTCAGCTCGTTAGATTGAGGGTTTTCTGGTTAAATTGAATCTGGCCCTCTGTTTTTGAGTAAATTGAATCTAAAGTGAAAATATATCGGGGGGTGTATAGAAATTAGCATAGCATATATTAAAAATATTAAATAGCTAAAAGTGTGTTAAAAATGGTAGATGTTCTTCCATGAGCTTCTTAATGATCTATATTAATAGTTTCTTTGCAAAGAGTAGTGTAACATTGACACTTATGTATGAGAGGATGACTTGGAGATATTTTACCAAGATGAAATGTCTTGTGAGAGTCTCTGTAATCGCTCCAGCTCTTCAGGAAACATATTTTCCAGGTCTGATGTGAGATCATTCAAGTAAGGTTCAACTGCAACATGAGTTGCCATTTTATAAAACCAATATTATATAATGTTGCTTCTTGTTTTACAACAAAATACAACCCTCCTACGAAAGGCTGTAAACAGCCTGAAGCATTGTTGTGAAGGTGTGCTGAAGTGGGAGTATCTGAAATGGTAGGGGGTTCTTAAAGAGATAGAGGCTAATTTAAAGGTATTCAGATATATACAGATTTTCATAACTGAAGGTAACATAATTACTTGATTGTGGTATATTGAACCTGGAATATAATACCCCACACACACACACCACCACCACCATATAATAAACTTATTGCTTTTACTGTAAAWCTTTGTGCCTTGTTTACATTGACAACCAGTTCAGTATAAACAAGTTCAGCATTTAAAAAAATTTTAAAGCAAAAACTTGCAGCAAACAATTGTTTTATAATAATGCAGCAAGCTAATAGCATCCTTGACAGAGAACAGCCTGTCAAAGACTCCTCCTGTGTTTGCATTTTCAGCTTTTCTGTACTTTGTTGACCAGCTGATCCAGCTGTGTTTGCCTGTGAGTACACGTGAGACTTTTTCCATTGTAAAACTAACCAAATTACTTACTAAAAAATCACCTTGAAAGACCAAAGTGTAGCTTGTTCTGGCCTCCCGAAATGACTCTTAAGGAGCAAACTCGCCAGTGGCATACAATGTATGTCAAAACATACACCTCTCATATTTTCACTTTATATCTGCTGGACACTTTTTGTTGAGCTCATATTTAAACATCTGATTTTGCAAATGCTGCCTTTTTGAAATTTGGTATGCTTGTTTGTCTTTGTGTTCATGGTGTAATGATGTGATTGTGATGCTGTGTTTCTGAGTGTTTTATGTGCTGCAGAACAGGAACCTGCTGTAAAACAGCAATTATGCTGAGTCAGGCTTGATTTTTAATAATSTTTTCCTGTTAAATAAATAAATCAAATCAAATCAAATCAATATGCCACACAATGCTGCCTAACACTAACTTGTGACACAGTCCAAATTAAGTGTTTTTAGTTGAATAAAAACTCATTTTTTACCGCCTTGGTCAGTACTTGGAATAGTTTTTTCTTGTTTCGTTTCCCCAGAGTGTCAGTCAATTTTGCTCAATGAAATGCAACATGTGAAGCCGGGACACATTTTTTACAGTGAAGAAAATCAAGTCCTCCTGGGTTTATCAGCTGTCTTGTTATGTTGTTGATGAAAATGATCTCAGTCTGAGCATTCAGACAGGTGCTCTGTGAGGCTTCAAGTTACCCAAAAGTCAGTGGGACAAATAAACAACTCAACACAGTTCACTTATTACACTGTGTGAGGTAGATTTCTATCCCTCTGTCCCCACAGGAGGGAGGCATCATGTCTCTGCTCTGCAGAGCTTCATCCTGTGTTATCCTCTGATTAGATTTACATAGAAAATGAAGCAAGGAGGGAGACGGCAACAAACTGAAGCACACTCCACCTGCACCGCAAGGGGCAATGTGTGAAATATGTGCTCAGTCTTTCATCAAGCCCTTTATCTGCTACACATGGCTTATCCTCATGTGTAAAGTACTCTGTTGTGTTAGCTTTGAAAAAGGGGGAGGAAACTGTGATCTGTGTTTTATTAATCATAGTCCAGCTCCATGGCTGTCCCGTTATCACACGTGTGTAATTACAGGGTATTTGTGCTTTAAGCATGGTGCTTCTGCCTGAAAATGGAGGCGTGATTCCGCTGATGAACTCCCTGCTAATAGGACTACCTTTGATCTAGACAGAGCATGGAGGGCTTGCAAGACTTGCTGGTTTTAATTATGAAATACATGAAAAATAGATGCTGCGCTAAGTGCCGACCGTGGCTGCAGTGTAGCAGTAGCAAGTTGTGCCTCGGCGTTTCCTTCCCAGTGCCTCGAATACCTCAGTCCCTGTCTCTCTTTGTCTCACTTCGTTACTGCAGAGCAGCAAAAACGACAAGTCTGTGATATTAATTAGTGGACTGACAGACATGTAATTTATCTCCAAGGAAGTTTTCATTACATGCGAGGCTTCAGAGGGGCAGTTTGGCTTATTGGCAAGTGCTTAGACCAGACCTAATGGGGCTGCAGCTCCCTCCCTTTTGAGCAATTACAGCCTAGCTCTTATCAGCTGAGCCACGAGTCCACTGTTATGGGACCTTGACTTCCAACACACTCTCATAGAGTGATTCTTCCCTATAGACCATTGTTCATTAGACAAGTGTTCTGTATTGTACTTTCCTGCATGAGAATTGAGACTCGGGTGAGTGATGATAACGACAGGTTTCCTGTATATTTTTTGTGTCAGCTTTTATAAAACTGATATTAGTTGACAATAGTTTGTCATCACATTGCTGGTCTTCTTTCCCTCTGGATAGTAATACAAGAAGGTTTGTGAGTACAGTATTGGAAGAACTGGGTGGCTTTAAATGATCACAAACTGTCAAACGTACGTGTCGTCTTATTTTATAATGATTCCTGCTGCTATCCCTGAGATGATACAAAAGTTTGAGCAGAGCAGTCGAAAACACAAATTCCAACAATGCCTGTTAATCTGTTAACATGGCAAATACATTTGACTAAAGCAGTTTGCCCATGTGGTTTCCTGATTTAGGTTGGTTTTTCTAACAACACTGATTAGATTTTTTTAAATTTAACCAGTTTGTTTGACTTGAAATTTATGTGATTTGAAACACACAAAAAATGCATCTTCATTGCCCATCTGTGTAATACATACAGAGGTGGGTAGAGTACTGAAAAGTTGTACTTAAATAGCAATATTTCAACATATTTTTACTGTAGTAAAAGTAAAAAGTAGCTGTCAAGAAATTACTCAAGCGTAAAAAGTATTTTATAAAGAGGCTAATTACTGGGTAAATGATCACTTATAGTTACTTACAGTGGGTAGAGTATTCTGAAAATTTACTCGGGTAAGAATAGGGATATTTCATACTCAAGTAAAGGAAAAAGTATGGTATAGTAAAACTATAACTAAAAGTTTTTCTCAAAAGTTACTTAATTAAATGTAACTGARTACTACCCACCTATGCATACATAGAACACAATACTAGTAAAAAAAATATGTTTTTTTTTATTTTAAAGCACTTAACTAAGTAACCCTGGTTACTAAGTGACACATTATGTTGAAATTAAACCAAAGGAAAAGGTACAATGAACAAGAAGCTAATACAGTGGAGGATCTTTYAGCCAGAGAATTACACACAAAAACACTTGAAAGCCAGGAGCCTGATTTAAAATCCTTAAGAGAGTTTGCCTTGCTGACTTTCAGAGGAAGATGCTCCTCTGTTTGAGACCCAGGATAGCAAATACACAGTCCCCTCATGTTTTCAGTCTAAAACTGAGCGACAGGAAGGCCTTGATCAGAAGATCTTAGACCTAGAAAACGTGTAAGGAGTTAAAAGTTCACTGAWGTAAGGAGGAGCCTGACTGTTCCTGACTTCATGGACAAGAAGAAAGATTTTAAATTGAATCCTGAACTTGATCAAAAGCCAGTGTAGGGAGATAAAAAGAGGAATGAWATAAGAGCAAAACAGGTCTTTAGCTGTAGCAGCATAAGTTTCGACCAGCTGTAAATAGGAGACAGACTGTTTAAGTAGAATTAAAATGTAATAGTGCAATTCAATGCAGTGTATTTATATGGCATCAACTGCGTTAAATCTTCACTTTATGGCACAAAAACACAAAGTAAATTTTATAATTGCTTATAAAATGATAGAAGGCATATAATAATATAATATAAAAATTTTATAGAATAAAAAAACTGAACTGAACAACAGACTTAGTTACTCATTAATGACTCATAAGTGCTTTCTTAAATATTATAACAATTACCTGATAAAGTGTTTTACCTAAAGARCTACAGACCAGTCTGTCTGCCTTTTTGACTTCCATCTAAGCAAAGCAAAATGTTGCCTCTTGAAGGTTACTGTTGTCTACACATACAGAGCATGATACTGCTGAGATAAAGACTGCTGTAAATATTATGTAAACAGAAAATGGTCCAGATGATGCTGTTATGTAATTACATCATTTGAAATGAATTAAGTTTTGATTATAYGAGTGTGTAAACACAGTGGTGGTCTATTTGTGTTGTTTATTAGTGTTGCTCAGAAACAGTAGACTGTGCCAAGATGGTCCGCTGAATATGATATGTCTTTAATTTTGATGAGGCCTGTGCTGCCAGGTCAGTTCACTGGGAGATTATTGCAGGGCTGGGAACCATTGTCAGAGAATACACAAAGGCCTGATTTTGCTCCTTGCTTGTCTTTGACCAGCACTCCTGGCCTTCCTGCATCTATCAGACCCCTTGGGACCAAGTCCCACTCAGAAGACTGCTACAGCCAGAATCTGTCTGGTTTTCCACCTGCTTTAATCACAACTGAGTAGGCCACTGCAAACCGTTTTTTATCGCTTCACAATATCACTGTTATTTTTTTCTACACCGGTGTAATAAACATGTTAAATCTTTTGACATTGATTTGAAGCTTTTGGCTATGTAAATCCGTTTCTTCCCAATAACAATAGCAGTTATCATGGCGTTCCCTGTGGTACAATTAAAATCCCCTCAGAGTTGTTACTCTGCCTCCCAGCCATGCCTGCTGTTTTTCGGCCCTCCTGAGCCACGCCAACTCCTCTGCCGTAATGTATAATTCACAAGCCAACAAACAGCTCTGAGGACTCACCTGGAGACTCAAAAGCCCAGCAATGCAGAACCATGTAGGAGAAGATGTTGCACGTGAACCTTGAAGTCATTTGTACAGATTGAGGTGCATGTGACATACAGCCTCCAGACAGGCAGGGCTCTTATGATCTCAGGGTCACCCTGATAATGTCGCTCTTCCAGTGGGACCCTCTACCTTCCTGCTTCTCTCCGTATGCCGTGTGTTCTTTTATTTTTGTTCTCGACCTTTCTTCTTTCGTCTTCTCAAAGACAGTTGTGGTGTCCTCTAAAACTAATTTGGATGTATATCTTCTATTTGCAGTCAATTCCGTAGCGATGCGTTAGAAGGAACCTGTGGAGCCTCAGAGTGGTTGCTTTTAGTTAAAACCAATTAGAAATGACCAGAAATAACAGCGCCTGGAGACAAAGAAGTCATTTTTCATTGAGCCTCCCCAGAGAGTTGGCCTCTCCATGGATTAAGTGTTTTAGTATATTAGGGGGCAGCTGATTAGAATCATTGAGCTTTTTTAATCATTATATTTTTGCATTTATAGTTTATGACTGTATTAAAGCTAATAATGCTAAGTGTGTCACAGTGTACGGGAAGAGGGTTTAAATGACTTTCTATATGTTACTTGGTTTTTGTAAAGACTGCAGAAGAAAAGCAGAGATCTTTGGATAAGTTCATCCTTTCTTTTTTTAGTTTCTGAAAAGTACTTCATGTTCTCTTTTTTGCTACATTTGGTTTTGGTCAAGCCCACACAAGTCCACTGCAGTCTACCATGCAGTGACTCTGCACCAGTATTGTTTTTGATTGTCATTTTAATTTTAGTCTTAGTCTTAGWCTTTTGAACAAAAATACTTCTTAGTTTTAGTCAGTTTCAGTCATTTCTATATTTAATGGTTTTAGTCGTGTTTTAGTCGACGAAAGCTTAAAAATGTTTAGTTTTAGTCTTAAAAAAGACAACATATTAGTCTTTGCAAATTAATTTGAGTAAATTGTGTTAACATTAGTGTAATTTGTGTTACTCTAAAAATGCCCAAAACAAAAACATTCTCACTTTGTGGGTTTATTTCTCAGAATTTGCTAAAGTGCAATGAACATACAAAATACGCATGCCCGATATTATAAGCAACAAAGGAGAACACACATGTTCAACTCAAACTTGTCAGCCAGGATGATGAAGATGCATCTTATTTATAAAAATGGGCATCATGCAGTCCTAAACTTAGTAGACTATTAAACTTGTGCAAAYGAGTGTTTACATGCACCAGGCTTTTATTCAGAACAGAAGCACTGACATGCACAGTTGCTAACTCCCCCCGGCCAAAAAAAAAGAGTTTTACTTTCGTCCTGAATGTAAACATACAGCTTCTGAGCTCAGAATGAACCTGCGACAACTTTTAATGGTGGAGACGTTTCTCCCTGGTTAAGCTACAGGTGACGGACGGACTTTTTTTTTTTGCGAAGGCTGTTTGTCTTCCTTCTTTACTGAATGAGAGGAGGAAATGTTCTGTGCTGCTGTGTGTGCACGTGTGTGTAACAGCGCTGCTGCCCCTCCCTCCACTCTGCATTCKAAA
Source organism: Austrofundulus limnaeus (assembly GCF_001266775.1). NCBI lineage: Eukaryota > Metazoa > Chordata > Actinopteri > Cyprinodontiformes > Rivulidae > Austrofundulus > Austrofundulus limnaeus. Next base: position 2,913,565 of record NW_013952421.1, read on the forward strand.
TGATTGACAGACCACCRACTAACATTTTTGTTACAGTCTCGTCTCGTCAACGCAAACTCACACACATTTCGTCACRTCTTAGTCATCAAAGAGCTGTGTTTATTTCGTTACCGTCTCGTTATCGTCATGAAAAAAGGRGRCGTCAACGAAAATATTTCGTCATCGTTAACAAAAACAGCACTGCTCTGCACTAGGCAGGTGTGAACGATTCCTCAGACTGCATTCATGTGGATCTACTGTTTTGTACTTGCACACAACGGTAGTGTGTTTTTGCACTTTACATTGTAACTAAACCTGTTTTGTCAGATGAGATGAGAGACTGGACTCAACAGCAACCTACAGCCTCAAGAGGCGCATTTTTTGGGTAGGCTGCATGATGCCTGCCCGGTGATTTTAAAGCATTCCTCAATGCAAAAACAGATCACTCTTTAGTGGGCTAATACAAAAATCAAACGTAGAAAGATATRGAGAAAAGAAAAACCCATTACTGGAAGGAATACATTTTTTTATGACAGTGGTTCCCAAACGTTTTCTACCAGATCATKTACTGGTGATTTCTATAGCCTAACCCTGACCCCTAAACCTAACCTAAACTCAATTCACAGCTTAGTCCTAAATCTGGCCTCTGATCCAAAAATGGAGTTCCCCCATATTAGGACCAGTCTTTGGTCCCCATATAGACTACTAGTCTTGATAAGGTACAGCAGGTCTGTATCCCAGAAAAAGTCCCAAAAATGTAGCAAATMCAAGTACACACCCAATCTCCAAACAAACTCACAAATATTTTGTTTTAAAAACCCCATTGCCGTTTATTTTACACCTGAATCTTTTTTAAACAATCGAACTAATGCAACTGAAATAAATTGCACATTGAAATAAGTTCAACTACAATCTCTTTTAAATAACAAAGCCGCACAC
>NW_013952421.1:2916612-2918319 GCF_001266775.1 Austrofundulus limnaeus
TGTTTTTGTTTTTCATTCAACATTGCGATCAATAAATCTTTTTTCAAAAAGTGCTTCTCTGCAATATGGTTTTAAAAATATGAACTTCCTGAGAGGAAAAATATTGACAGTTTGTTTATCAAAAACTACACCTTTAGTCGCCGCTTATTTGTGCTTAAGTGGGAGGCCCATTAAAATTTGGAACATTATGCTAGCAATGAGTGAGWGAATAAATAAGTTTGTGGCTGATTTTTTTCCCACAAGATTATAGCTATTCTACTAAAGATGATTTTTTTAATCAGAGAGGACTTATTAACTAATTAACTGTGCAGAGTTGGTAMTGTTAGCATTCCCAAGGCTTGCGTTACTGACCCGGAACACTAGTAGTGTCTAGCCTGTCCCTCCCTGGACCCACGCTGGTTCTTTCAGCAACTGGGTCTGATGCGCCGGCTATGTCCTTGTGTGCGGCGGGCGTGCAGTGGYACATGTGGAGCAGGCAGCGGGAAGCAAGCTTCCCTGTCTCCCCAGACTGAACAGTGAATGAGGATAAGTGAGGAGCGCCAGTCAATGAATCAAGCAGCAGGAAAGGAGCAGCCAGGGGGGTGGAGAGTGACGTCCCCACGGGAGAGGCCTCGCATTAGGAACTTCCTCGTCTGTGTGTTTCTGGCACAGGTTAAATGGATCGCTCCCATTAGCGCGCTGAGAGGACAGCTCCATTATATGAAGGAGACTGTAACTTTGAATGTCACGGTGCAACAACCCCAGAGCTTGCATCGTCTACCAGGGAGGCAGGGTGACAATAACCATCCATGATAATCATTCTCTGTCAGGCTTTAAGGAACCTGAAATTATGACGTACAGCCTGCCGTGGGCCTCAGACTTCATTACAGCGCTGTCACTTTGAGGCGTCTGAGATGGCACCGTGCTTCACAGCTGGCTGCAGCAGCGTGGCTGCCAAACCTCGCTCTCACTCTCCTCCAGTCTAAGTGGCATGTTTACAGGATGTGTGCCCCCCTGCAGCTGGATGTGGTGGAGGTTAACCTCCAGTTGCCTGCAAAGCACTTCTCTTCCTCCATGCCTCTTGAGAACGTTTGCTGAATTGTTTACAGATGCAAGGGAGAAATATGACTGATCAAAGGCCACACAATGACAAGTAGCCCTCCTTCCATTGTGACAAAATGGTAATGCAGGAATTAGAATTCAGCTTCATCTTCATAAAAACTTCATACAGCTTTTGTCTTTTAACTCCCACTGCTATTAGGGCCCAGAATGCACAGAGATCCTGTATTTATGAAAAGCAGTCCTCGGGCCATCAGCATGTTTATGGTTACTTGTTTGTCAGCCAAGGAGAACTTCACCTCCAGACTGACCTCTGAACCTGCCATGCAGTGGAGAAGACAGGAGTTGGCAGGCATTGCCAATGTCAGTGCCCAGAGCAGACTCCTTCTTTCTCACCGCCTGACTCATTCATTGGCTTTGCGGCCTCCTCTCCTTGCCACCTCCAATCACAGGGCTGTGAATGACACATAGAGGGTGAAGTGGGCCCACTTACCACCCCTCCTGCCTCTTCAAACCTGCATAGCAACAGACCCGATGAGATTTTATGAAATGAAACAATCACACCCCTCTGTACCTTCAAGCACATTTAAGAAGAGAATAGYTTTCCTTTTATTAGGATTTGATGAATAGGTATCTAACACTTTTTGTGCCATATTACAAAAAGTCAGT
>NW_013952421.1:2918519-2920237 GCF_001266775.1 Austrofundulus limnaeus
GAAGGCAAAAGGGGGTCCAACCCGTTACTAGCGTGGTGTACCTAATAAAGTGGCCGGTGAGTGTAGATTCATGACTTTATTGATTTTTAACACAGTTGGAGCAAATGAGACCAGTGTGGTCCCTGTGGTTAATCCAGAGCAAGAACAGAAACGCTGTACACACCCGCACACAACTGTTGTTCATTTCCTCTCTTATCAACATTTTTTTCACAGCATGGGCTTGAGAAGAACTTCAAAACATCTGATCAAAGGCACCTTTCTAAGTATTCAGAGAGTGACAAATGCAACAAAGAGGCAGTATATATTTTTTTCCTGAATTATTTTTACACTTTATGTGATGTATATTTAAATAAAATGATGTGCATTATACAAAATACTATGTAAATGACCAGACTGCTTTATAAACTGTCTGAAGATTTCTTTTCCATGAGTCTGGCTGAGGTCTGACAAAAATCCAAGAAAGAATACTGCCTTTTTGCCATTTCCACAAACAGCACTGGTCTGGTTTGCACATCAGAACAGTTAACTACCTAGTAGGTTTTTTTTTACACCTTCAGCAACTTGACACTTGACACAGCTCATGCTTACTTCTATGTCATTTGATTGAAATGTGGATTTATCCCAAATTGCAGTTTATTTTACTTGCGTAACACCACTGTTGAACCAAACAGAAGCTTTGTTTTGCCCTGAGCACTAGAACAATGTTAGAGCTACATCACAGACTGCCAGCCCCCTAGGTGACTGTTTTCCTTCTTTTTGCTCCATAGAGTTGAAATCATTCATGGCTCTGTGTGTGTATGTGTGTGTGAGCCTATAAGAGACTGAAAGGGCTTATTTGTTTTTCCCCTCATTGCTCTTTGACTCCCCACCCCCACCCACCCGAACACGTTGGAAACATTGTTATCTCTGTCCAGACGCCTTTTTCGCAGCAAGTTATTGAATCATGTCAAGTCGCCGTCCCCTGAGTTTCAAATGCAAGCTGTAGAAACATTAGCCATTGCTTCCGCATGGCAAGTGGGATCTATTAGTGTTGCTTTCGTCCTGCGGAGCATGAGTATCCGAAGGGGCCGTGGGGGGCCTCGGCTGGCTGTGCAATTGTCTGTGCCAGAGTCCTGCGGCATTATAGACCAATGCTGTAGACAGGACAAGAAGCCGGGGCCATGGCGCAATCCAAAGTAGCCTATTAACCTGAAGGGATGACGTTGAGACCTGATAAATTATGCAGCTTTGATGGATAATTACAAGTGAATGACCTGGGTTTAAAAATAATGTTTTTGTGTGTGTGTATGTGTGTGTGTATGTGTGTGTGTGTGCTTTTGCAAACCCCACCTAATTTGTCTGTTTAGCTACAGGACCAACTAACACTGAGGTCAAGTTCCTCCCTTCCCTTCAGGGCCACAGGCTTAGTCATGTGTTCCAGCCCAGTCCGAGTGGCTCCTCAACACATTATTATTCCAAATGTTGCTTGTTTCATTTTAAAAATGCCCATCCTGTCCTGCAGATAATAAAGTTTYAGCCACCTTGACACAGTCTTGCCACCTAAGTGAGCATATAAAACAAAGTTTGTGTGAATTTTTAYCAGTTTTTGACACTTGTTTTCTATCTTCTTGTTTTATCTTTGCAGGAATCTCGGTAACAAAGAAGACACACACTTGTGAGTACCTTTTTTTAATTTTGCCACAATAATAAAGCAGCTAACATGTCATTTAATTCTAAAT
>NW_013952421.1:2921054-2922621 GCF_001266775.1 Austrofundulus limnaeus
TATATATACAGTATATCAATGTGTCTACTTAGTTATTTTTAATTTCTAAAGAAAAATTATATTGTCCGACTTGCTCTCTAATAACACAACACTTCCAATACGTATATGTCATGCACTCTTGCTGCTTTGTATTTCTCCAGTCCCACACTGGAAACAATAAGGTGATAACCCCAGAGAGGAAATTAAAAYGCTGTGCAGTCGTGTAACTGCTAGATAATCATGCACATTTAACGCAGGCAGCGTAGTGAACGCATCTCTTTGTTTGCTGCAAGGCCTCTGCAGCTGAACAACAAGGATGTGGTGTTGTGTGGTGGTTTGTAACCCTTTGAGGCTGCACTAACAGACTTTGCCTTCTTCATTGTGTATCGCCATAATCTAAAGATACAGAGAAAGTCTGTGGCACGTGTCTCATAGATAAGATTCTGTGAATGTTACAGTAACGCCGCGCCGCTCGACCTATCAGTTTGARCTTCACACGTTAAGAATTGATGAGCAGCCGAACATACAGAAATCGATAATCTCCTGGAGATTTGTACTGTATKTTGACACATGGGAAGTGCAAGTGAAAATGCATGTAAAAACACTTAGTGTGGTGTTCTGCTGTGCGTCTKTATGTGCAACTACAACCGCGCGTGTGTGTGTATGTGTGTGTGTGTGTGTAGTCATACCCCTCTGTGCGAATGGAAAAAACTAGCCCTAAAGGCTATTCTTTTTGCTCTGATCACTCTGATGAAACTTGTGGAGAGGGGAAGCCAGAGGGCTTTTCTGTAAGAGCGGTCGGAGTGTTTTAGATTGTGAGAGGCTGCATCTCCTCTTGTAAAACACCCCGTCTCCCTATTACATCAGACAGCGGGGCAAAGGATATGATCTTCAATGGGAGACAGCTCTACCTAACCCAAACAACCATCTCCAAAACTAGCAGTGTGATTGTGTGTCAGGCTGTTTGCTTGTTTGCAATATTTATTATCACACAAACGTGTGTTTAGGTAAAGGAAAATCACTTCATCCCACGTTTCCTCATGCCCCCTAACTTCATTAGCGCGACTCCTATTAGCACCTCCATGCTGAAAGGGGGACTCAAAATCAAAGAGCATGATTCAGGAGTCTTGGGTTCAAAGCTCTGGGCATAAACTGGACTTCGGCATCTCATTTCAGTTCGAAATATTCAAATCTTAACCGTGTGAGGAAATCAAAGTAAATCCCCTTAACAAGTGGTTGATTGCTGTGCCTCGCAGACAGGAAGTGGCTTGCAGAGGCTCATCAGAGCTGTGTGTTCAGAAGAAGAAGTTCAAGGGCCAGTTAATGGTCATTGAGATGGTTATGGAAAATTTTTCTTTTTCCTTTTTTTTATTATTTTTTTTTGAGAGGGCTAATGGGGTAATAATGAGGGAGATGTCTCTGCCCTACATGGTTATAACCAGTCAGTAGATCTATTTCTGTTCTTGGAGTGAAAACTGGCTTCCCTTATACACTAGTCTACACTTGTAATGTGAGCTTCGCTGTCTTGCGTGTGTGTGTGTGTGTGTGTGTGTGTGTGTGTGTGTGTGTGTGTGTGTGTGTGTGTGTG
>NW_013952421.1:2922921-2924593 GCF_001266775.1 Austrofundulus limnaeus
CTCATGGGGACTTTGCGTTGACTTCCATTAATTCATCAGTCATTTCTATAGTCTAAGGTAAGGGGTCAGCCCTTACTCTAAACCTAACCCTTGACCCTCCAAGGGTATTTCCCCCARTGGGAACCGGGCTTCTGTCCCTAAAAAGAACAGTGGGTCCTCTCAAGGCTCTGTGTACTGAGTAAATGGTCAAAAATTGTCCCCACCACGTAACAAAAACATGTACACACACAAACACACACACACACACACACACACACACACACACACACACACACACACACACACACACACGTCATGTAGACAGGATGCTCTCTATCGAAAAGAGCAGATCTCTCCTGATTACTTAGAGCTACAGTCCTTTCATTCTGTTGCAGCTTTACAATACACTGATTGTTGAGTGTTTGGTCCACAACGAGAAAAAAATACAGTTTGTTTTTTATCCTCTAAAATCTGTTGACATTGAAACAAAAACATAATTTCCTGATAGCTAAAAAAACATTACACAATTAAATACAGCTACACAAAAATCCCTTTAAGATGGATAATGCAGGTTTCTGGTAGATTTAATAGAAGCAGAAAAATGCCATCAACGCAAGGGTGCAATACAAAATTATTTCTGCACTATTCATATGTTTTTGTATGCAATTATATTGTGTCTCACGATCCTCTGCATTATTTATTTTCAGTTTCTTGCATCAGTTTAAAGTTTAAGCAATGTGTGTCTGGGTTTACATTGGGAATAGATTGGCCAGAGGGAGGCAGCAGTACAAATGCAGCTCTGGGAAAAGAGAAATTCAGACAGACGAGGCTTCCTCTCCTCTGTCTACACAAATGCCTGTTAGATAGCTTCAGTTTCTTTTCCGCCCTCTGTAGTATTTATCTCCGTTGTGCTGACAGACTTCTTTCGCTGATTGAGAAACATGACTTTGCTCCTGCGTCGTCATTTATTTGTGAGCATCTTGTATTGAATTTCTCATCAGTGCTGTGCACTCTCATACTTAACGCACAACAGTTTTTCTTTTCTTTTTTTAACAGAGCTATGATTTAGATTCTTTTGTACATGTTTAGGAAAACTTTGCAGAGTTTCAGAGAATTGACGACATGCACTGAGGCTCACKGAAAGTTCAAAAGCCAGAGTTTGTAGACTTCATACCTTGGTTTATTTGACAGTCTTTTTTAAGTTTACTGATCATAAATTAGTCTGGTACATATATTTGAAAAAAATACAACCAGCAGTATTATTAAAAAGYCTGTTTTCTATGTTCACCTGAGACAATGACATCATTTATCTTTGTCAAACATCTGTTTTAGAAGTTTTACATTTCTTCCCTATATTCGGAGCATTAGATATTTTGTTTTGTATAGGTTTGCAAAGTTAAAGTGGCCAAAACTCTACATCAAGGGGAATTTTTTTTGTCTTTTTTAAGATAAACTGCATCTATTATTTATGCTTTGTCTGGAGTTAAATACTTTCTTACTTTATTTACTTACATCATCACAAAATATAATTGCCTATTGTTAGTTTTTTTTTAGTTTATCTTGATACAAAAACAGCTATATTACATTCAAAAATTAAAGACCAATAAAATCAAACTGACACCTTTTGAAGTGGGATTCTGTGGAAAGGTTTTGGCCAAGTAGTATCTTACCTGTTGTAGATACAACTTTTGTT
>NW_013952421.1:2925849-2937014 GCF_001266775.1 Austrofundulus limnaeus
TAACAACTAAGGCAAAAATGTAATTAATTCAGAAAATCTTTTCAGGACCCCAYCTTGATGTTTCGGGACCCCACTTTGGGTCCCGACCCCAACTTTGGGAAACACTGGTATATACCATGCTATGAAAAAGAGCAAAAACGCACAGTCCTACAACAGGTCAGATAATAATTGATCATAACCTTTCCTCAGAACCCCACTTTAAAATATCTGAACTATTGCTTTAAAGCATTTTTTTAAACAAAATACTATCCAAGCCTTATTTAAGATGGACCTTCAAAACAAAGTTAAAAATGGGGTGTGTAGAAAATAAGCTGTTTGAATGACTTGCTAGAGACCGCTTGGATCTTTCGCATTGTATAATCTACTGCAGCGGATCTGAATTTTCAGTTAATCAGACGTGAGATTTATGATCCTTAATGGTGCTGTACATTGCCAATTTAGAAGAATAATACGTCCCAGTTGCTGTGTAATTTTGCTTGGCAACAGGCGCACTCCTGTGGAATCGCCCAGGGCAGTGTGAGTTGTCTCTGCATAGCTTGGTGTTCCATGCTCAGTGGCTGTTTGAAGGTATTTCATCACATTGTTGCCTTGATTCAGCTCTTTGGGGATTTGTTAGTTGCACTCATGTGGGAAGTGCATCCAGAACATTGTTAAGCTAGGCCTGATAATGAAGATCAGCCAGCCAGAGTCCCCTGAGCGAGCGCGGAGTGAGATACTCTGGTGAGAMGCGAGGCGCAGACACAGTGGAGCAGGAAGCGCGCACAAAGCAGTACACACAGACACAAAGGAATCATCAGCACAAAACATACAACACTGAACAGTGCCATAGTGAGTTAAAGTAAAAAAAACACAATGCAATACTATATTCTGCAGCAGATTATTATCTAATGTTCTGTTGTTCCTAAACGTTACTGCAAAATTTCTAAATTGTTACGCTGCTTAAACATTAGTTGAGCAATATTACAATGATTTTATTGCTGCTGTGCTTTTGTTGGGACTGAAAATGATAATTGCCCCACTGCACATAACCTCTCCTTCTGTGGAAAGTTATTTGATTCTCAGCATGGCGCTAGAACCAGTTGTTTCCTCCTTTTCCCAGATCAACATTGAGTGCTCAAATTGACAAAATCTTTCCCTCTCGCTGTACTGTAGGTTATGTTTCATCTCATTTTATTTGTTTGTTACACAAAAGAAGTATTTTTCCTTTTGGACATTTTGCTTTAATCTATAATAAATGACTTTTTTTCTGAAATAGGTTTGTGTAATCACAGCAGTGAGGAATGGACAGTCACTGYAAAAAGGGAAATCAATAGAGCTATTTATTTGTCGTAAAACCAGGCCAGCATGATCTTTCTCAATTTTTTTTCCTCTGCTGCCATGTTTTTCCGCTCCCTAACGTCTTTCAGGCRAAGCGTTGTGTTTTTCATCTTAGAAAACTGCAAATGATCTTTGCACATGCAGCGTTTCTGCATAGGTTTGTAGTAAAAAAAAAACTTTTCTTTCTCTTGACTAATTGAGTGTTTTATGTGRACAGGTGCGATTACTGTAGCTTTAAGATAGGTTGTTGTAGGCTCAGGTCACTTTGCTTTTCGTTAGTTCTTTTTTCCTTTTTTTTTTTCTTTTTTTTTGGTCTCTTTGAAAGGCCCTGTCTTGAAATGCTGTCCGACCAGAAAATGAGTAAGTGACATATGACAAGGATACAATGCTTGGATGGGTAAGCGGCCCCTTCTGCTGTAGGCGATTTCTCTTATGCCGGCTGTCTGATGCCTCAGGTGGAAGAGGCTGGGGAGCGGGAGGTGTGCTCAGAAACTGACTTCTGCCAAGAGAAGTAGTTGGTGTGAGTGGGGAGGGCAACATTACGTTGTTGTGCAGTCAGCCTGCTTTTTATAGGCACAAATTATCTGTTTGTCAGGTAATTGGTGCCTCATCATTTTCCCTTTTTTGTGCACAAACACAGTATGGAAGAGGGGTGCCAGCATGTAATAAAGAGGTTTTTTTTATGCGAGGACACAGAAGCAGACGTCATGGAACTCTTGATTTTACATCTTGTAATCCTAACATAAAAATGACCCTGAACCAGTAATAGAGCCTGCTTTTTTAATAAAATGTGAAGACATTTTAATTTTAAAAAGCTGGGGAAAAAATGCAGTTTCCTGAAATTATTTCTTTTAATATGGTTAAAAGACAAAATGTCAAATTATACCATTTTATTGAAGGATCTTAACAGTATAATCACAATCTTCACAGTGCAACAGGGAAAAAATGCATACAAAACACTTGTGTACAGATCCTGAACTAGATCGTTTGAACTGAGAATCCYATCTTCCTGTCATTCTGTTCAGAAACTAAAGCAAAAAGAAAAAAAAAAGAAACAAAAGAGAAAAGTTGCACATGCAGAGAAGAAAGCAGATGTACTCACAAATGCTTTCCATGATATTAGACATTGACATTTGTGCTGATCGCATTGTGCCCATTTTGTTGAATCTGCTTTATTAGAAGCATGCTGTTTTTTTCTCCCCGCGTTGCCATTAATTTGTATTTCTGTRGGCGTGCAGCGCGAGAACAGAGAGACGTGGTTAACCCATTGTGAAGTTAGCCGTCATCATTAAGATTCTGCAGATAACAGGCATGCGGATTTCTACTGCTCAGCATTATAGGATCCCAGACATCAAAGGCAGATTTTCATTTTTACTGTGTCTGCGGCACGGTAAAAGAAAGGGGAGGGGAAAAAAAGAGAGAGAAACAGGTAAGGAGACGGAGTCAGGGAAATAAAGCAGAATTTTGAGGTGGTTTGTGGGGGAATCATGCACACTGTGTGCTCTGGAGTTAAACGCTTTGTTGAGTATAGGATGCCTTCCACCTGCATGATGTCMAGTTGTTGCATTAAGTCCATAATGACACGTGATGGCCGGTTGGTTTTCTTTAAAGATCACGTTCATTTCTCAACAAGACAAAAAAATTGCAGGTCTGCACAACTAAAAATAAGTCTACTTTCCCCTCTTTTTATTACTTTTACCTGCAACATCAGTTTCCTATTCTAGTTTGTCCCTGCTTCCTTTCATGTCTTATAAATATTAAAGCACAACCAATAATATTTGTCTTTGTACGAATCTTGTAACGCGGTTTCTGCCTCTGTTGCACAAATGTTACACAGAAGTTCCCCTTTTAATTCCGATTACTTTCCCTCTCAGCATGCTGCCATTATTCTTACGTCGTTACATCAGAATGAGCTGTTCTACACTGAGAGTATTGAATGTACAAGAGCGAGAAATATGCCGTTCTCCAGTATTGTGCTGGATTACAGAATCAAGGTCGACTCACAAGACACAGAGCAGCATTATCCCTTAATCCTGTGTTTTGGTTTCAAATAGCCTTTTTACACCTAATCTTCACAAGTAAAATGATAAACATGAATACTGAGGTAGGTATTTAAACATGCATTACCCACAATGTTGAGGTCAAAGGCTTAAGCTGACTTAAAGTGGATCTATGTTTCGGAAAAAGGAGCAGACAATTGTGTTTTATTTTGTTGCAGGTGTATTACACAAAGCATGCAAGTGTTGTGGTGAAAGTCCCTTTGGCAGTTACTGATGGATAATTCTGAAAACTTATCTTCCAAACTATGATGTGTTTATCTTGTTTTCACTTTTGAATGAAGATTACTACATAGCACAAAAAAGTGAAAACTTTTGTGTTTGGTAGGTTGTTTTTTTTTTTTTTTGTAACAATGCTTCTTGGCCATGAAACTTATGCTGTTGGAAAGCCTGTTTATTTCATTTTAAGTGGTGCCACATTTGATAAGAAAATATATTTGTGGATTGAGCATCAGAGTTGTGTCCATGAAAAACTTAACAAATCTCTGTCAATGCCAAACAGCCTAATGAGCTCTTGGCTCTTGTTCTGAGCTTCTGGTACCCCAGGTGCTGCCAATGAGTTGCCTGACTATCAGTACTTGTGGTTATCCCATACCTTTACAGTCTGGGACCAAACATTTTGATTCAAGACAACAATACTCATCCCCACAGAGCAGGGTTTACCTGCAGAAATTGGGAGTGGAAAGGATAGAATGGCCTGTCTACAGTCCTRACTTCAACCCCACTGAACACTTGTTGGATCRGCTTGAGCATGCGCTTCATTTCAAAATGACCAACACAACCACAYTGGCTGACTTTCTGCAAATGATGGTGAAATAATGGGAAGTCATGTCATAGCAGTGTGTGAGCAGGCTGGTTATTGGCATGAGGAGAAGGTGTCAGACCGTATGTTTTTTTTTTTACACGCAGCCACTACTACTGACGCCCCTGTTTGTTAAATGAAAAGAAAATTGCATAACTGCCAATTTGTATTGTTATTGTAAAACTTTAATGGTACAACTCAATATTCAACATCAAACGTGAGTCAATAGCAGAATCAGCTGTTTGGCTTTGGCAGAGAAAATTTGGCAAGTTTTTCATGGGCACAACCCACATACTCAAAAATGCATTTTTCTTACAAATGTGGCACCATTTAAGAGAAAATAAAGAAAATTCCTAACGTCATAATTCATTATCATGAAGCGTTATTAAAACATAAAACAACTTATCCCAAATTTCTTGGCTTTTTGTGATAATTATATTTCCCCCTCACTTTTACCTCTGAACAACTTTAGTTTAACCTGCTGTWCTTGAGCACTCAGAGGACAAGCTCCACTGAGTCAACAGATAATGCGTGGTAAAAATGCTTACTCTACCGAGGCAGTGTCTCCCCTTGACCAGGCTGGTCCAAGTATGTCTGTCAGGCTCAGCTGTGGCAGGGCTGGAGGAAACTTAAAAGTGCTGTGAAAGACTAAAAGTGGGCCAGCCGCTGCTGCCTCCTGTTGACCTACCTTGCTCAGAGGGTCCAGGTACAGACTGATGACAGTAGGCCTCCTCAACGGACCACATTACTAATGTGTGAGGGTGCRAGAGGAACACATCTAGTGATGAATCACTCCCCAGCACCCATGGCATCCTCATAAGTCAAGAGTAAAAGTATTGAGAGCATGCTCAGTAAAGAGATCTGCGTGCCATCTACCTTAGAGAAACTCCATCTTGGCTCTGTGGAGGTGTTTTGAAGAGGGGGGAAGGCTAAGTGGTGTACATCACRCATAGCCTGAAGAACTCCCTCAATCTTGAGGAAAGCATTACTCCCTCCTGTGGGTCACGTTTTCGTTTTTTATGGAACTTCGGAAAAGTTACTTTCATGCTTGAACAGAGCTAATAAATGATGGCGTTGATCAGGAATGCCTCGCTGGACCATCTGCCTTACCTTAAGACAGAGGGAGATTGTTAAATATGTGTTAGTTTAAGCTAAAACWGTTTCCTTCTGAGGTTTCCTGCTCTGAACAGTCACAGACAAAGGCACTGGCTCATTATTCACTTTACATGTTTCGGGAGATAGACTAATTAAATCAGTAAGAGAAAGTATACTTTGGAAACTGAAGGCAATTTCTTTAACAACAAATCGGAATGTTTCTCTGTTGTCTTCTTTTCTTCTAGCCTTAAGCCAGAAGGTTAAACTATTTTGGTTTACACGCGTACCTCCCCCTGGAGCTGATGTCGCGCTGTACCAGTGATGTTGGGGGAGTTGTGCAAGTTTGATGCTGGGTAATACATCACACACACCAGGGGGTCTCCCTGGTATGCTCCTCAATAATGAAGTTCATTCGTTAACTTCTCCCTCAAAGGCCAGGTTCCCCAGCTGCCCTTTTCGGCAGCCATTGCAACTCTTACCGGAGTCACCACGCTAACGGTGGGGRAAAAAGACACATCATCGTGGTTTTCCCCCAGACAGACTCAGCGGTCGCTTTCACGGAGGATGAAGAATAAGCAGGTCTATTATCAATCCCTCATGCCTGGTTATAGCCATAATTATCACAGGGAAATGACCTGCTCTGTTTGGTTTGCCATAGAGGCGCTGCGCCTTCCTAATCACCTCCTCCTTCTTTCCTATCGGCCCCGTGCAACGAAGATAGAGCTGGTTTTGGGGGGAGTCTTGCCAGTTCATTAGAATTCACAGGGTTCCACCTCCCTTCCTAGCCAASCTAAGCCTCTCACACAGACTGCCATGCCTGCAATAATCTCCCCTCCTCGTTCCCTTTCGCTCCTTCTCTCTCCATGTGCCCGTGTTCCGTTCCTTTCCTTTACGTCCCCAAGGGCAGCCTTTACACAAAAGAGTTGTTGTGCATTTCATTGTTGAATCTGATTTCTATTGAACTATCAAAAAAAAATGTTCTGTGATATACATGAAAACACTCCAGCGGGGGCAATGAGCGCTTGGCTGTTATGTCCGATAAACTAAATTATATATATATATATATATATATTCCAGCGGCTTCAGTGATGGGCTTTATTCAATAACTTTTGTATGAGATACTTATTCTTTTTTCAAGGCAAAATTGAGTTCCAGTTGGCAGATTATAAACTGCTTTATTGTGGATGATGTGCCCAGAATCAGGGAGAAAAGGCCTGGCTCTCAAATAACAGCAGTAACTTAACTTCAATTAAAAAACAAAAGAGAGTGATTTAAAAAAAATTCCATTAACATAAGTTAATGCTCATTTAATTGTTGACAGTATCTAGCCACAAACACACTGTCAAGGGGTCACTTGATGTGATGCAAATATTCCGTTTTAATGCTTTCGTTGATGTGAGGTCTGGTCATGCGGCCATGAGTTCTTGTATTCTTTTTGTTTTTTTTTCCCTGACAAAACCACAGTGATTCAATTGATTTGGAAATACCGAAGACTTATTGTTTTATACATTTGCAGAGGAAGTATTTAAATTCAGCTCTATAAATAGCCGTGGCAGTAAAAAGAAAAGGCTACAGCCTTGTCAACCAGTCACTATAAACACTGTGTTGTTGTTTCTGATTACATGACAGTTGACAGGTGTACACCTCACCTGTGTAGGAATGATGTGCTTTCATATGTTTCCTTTTGACCCCACCATTCTATAAATATTGTGTTTATGTGTGTGTGTTTGGTGACGAAGAGAGAAAGTGCTGCTGATCTGGCCCTGAGGCTACCATGTATATAAAGGATGAAGGGCAGCTTATATAGCCATTAGTCATCTGATCTGGGTACAGCCATGAAAACTGGAAAAAGTGTAATGCTTACATATTCCCGTTACTTTTTTATGAGGCATCTTTCCGTTGAAAATCCATTAGTTATAATGAGCTACCAATGTTTCCTGCACTGTTTTTTTTTTTACTTTTACTAGTCTTATTTAAACAAGTCTTTAAATGCAACCCTCTGCAGTTCCATGGAACTAACCCCGTAGTGTCCCTCTATTTTCACAGAAACAGATATTTCCTTTGTTGTCTGCGTGATTTATTGAAGTCTTCTCACAAGTGGAAGCCCCCAGGAAATTGCCTGAAATGGTCCTAAATTGGTTTATGATTGTGTGGTGTGGGCCAGTGCTGTTATGCTTCCGATATTATGCCCTCCACTCCTTGGCGTCTATATTAAATTGATCTGTATTGTTTTCATGGAGTGCCTGTTCGAGCTTGTTAATTCTACCGCTGCTTCGGGCTGGTGGTGCAGCTTCAAACACACAGGTGGCTCTGTGGTGGGCTATAAGACTCTGCTCGGTGAAGAAAAAAACAAGAGTGGGGCTCAAAATGAACGAAGGGTTTATTCTTGCGAGGTCAAAGGCCGCTGAGTGCAACAAGCACGCAAGTTACAGGTTTGGAAGTATTAGTCCGGAGCTGTAAGAGTTAAAGTGGATCAGCTGCATGGCGAGTCTGTGCATGGAATGGTTACTGACAGACTGCTAATGAGGCCATTATCAGGTCTCATCCTCTCTTCTCCCTCCTGGGGCACCAGTGGATGTTCAGCATCACATCTCAATTGAATTTCATTTCACAGGACTTGTTTATGGTAAATACGTTTGCTTGAATTAATCCATAAAGAGGAAAAGAAACATGACATGGTCAGTCTAAATTCTGAAACTTAGTGAGTTTTAGTCATTTCCGTTCAACTTTTATACCCAGATTGTGTTTATTAAAAGGCTTGAACTTCATGGCAAGTGATTTCTGTTTCATGTTTAAGTGTGTAAAAAGGTTATTAAATAAAATGGTCCTTTTTGTGGCTTTGCCTCACTTCGCTCATACATGACCAGTGGTCCCTTTGTGGCTTAATCAATGCGCCAGTGAGCATGCATCAGCGCCATATTGACAAAATGTCACCGGTAATGTGGGGCCGTCAAGGAAAAAGTGTGATCAAGAGCTAATGAAGTGGCTTTGCTGAAAACATTTGTCCCTAGGGAAAACTGGGTATTTTAAGTACAATTATACACACTTGGAGGAACTGATGTGTTGAGCTGAACAGTGTAGCAGCAGCACGATGGCTGTGTCTCAATTTGCGTCCTTCGAAGTCCACATTTCTTGACCGCTTACGTCACTGCTCCATGCTGAAGACAGTCCCAAATTGTGGACTCCTTCTCATGCAACAGATAATTGCATTCCACACAGTCCTGAAAACGAAGGCTGCATCTGAGTATCCTTCCCAGGATTCATTGTGCCATCAACAATCGAAACAAAAACAAAGACAGCAGAGGTTATTATCTTTTTTTTTGTACCTGGCATGATTTGGAAATTCATCACAGACTGAAGAATTTGTTTTAAAATGTATGTTTTGCAAATTAGCTGATGAAATTTATGCTGCAATGAGATGTTAAAAAAAATCAAACTACAAGTACTGACACTGGAGCTAAACCCAAATTATTTTATTATTAATTTGTATTTATTTATTCATTTATTTACATGTAACATGTTTAATTGTAAAGTTATTCCTCCAGTGAAAAGATACGAATACAGGTTCCAATGCATTTTAAGTCTGAAGGCACTTGAAATAAAATGTATCACTATGGTAGTGCATGGACACGCAAACAGACGTCATCCAAAGACTAGAGCATCTCATTTCACAGCTGCTTTGTGCAGCCTGCACACACTGCGTAGGTTAGATTTCTGGGTAAGCTGCAGCCCCTGAATTGGGATGCACTCACAGATCCAAATTTGTACAGGAGCCATTAAGGAAAAATTTTAAAAAATCGTATGCAGTTTTTTCCAAATTTGCARTCTGCTTTATATCATTTGTAGCCCACTTGCCCTAAATCTAAACTGTAGATAAATRCAATAAAATATCTTCAGATGCTCTGTATGAACAGCATTCTCCACTCAGATGTTTGTCTATTGCACTTCAACCCCTGCCATGCTTTTTTTTTGTTTGTTTTGTTTTGTTTTTTAAACCACTTCTCAGTATGTCGTGCCATGCATTAACCACACCACAGTGTTTTGTCGAAGGCAGATTTTTTTTTAAAGACAGCCACAGGTAGTGGCAGTTGAGCATGTTTCTGTGAAGGCCATGCTCTTGACTCATTCGGCGTGCTTTGAAGTGTCGTGTGGGGGAGATTCTACCAACAAACTGTCTCAAATGCATCGCGTTGTTTTGTATAGTTCATACTGGGGCCCATCCATGTCTCATTCAGATCCCAGACGCGGTCCATTTGGTTCCATCAGTCTCCGAATGATATTTGGTTCATTACGGCAAGCGTGCCATGAGAGACCAAGTGTTGACACAACATGCGTTAATGTGTTTAGTGACTCTAATGGATCACAGAGATCTTAATGAAACATTGTCAAGGGAAGAGTTATGCTGCAAGCTGCTGAGTCCTCATTTCCATTTTATACATTGTTAGAAAGACCTTTATTTAATCATTAGAACACAATAGAAGACTCAAAATTAAATATAGACATTGGCGTATAACGCAAGTGTAAATTATACAACAGTTTGCAACAACTTATTTGTTAATTTGAAACTCCAAAGAGCAATGTGATGATTCTTTGACACTGTTTATTTTAGCTATAAAGACAATTTTTGGTTCAAAATAAATCTTTATCCTTTACAGTGATCACGCTTTTATTTCTTTGTACTCTCTTCTTCTCTTTGGCAGGCGAAGGAYATTCAAATAGAAATTTTCTTTTGCTCAAAATACTTCTGCCAATCCGGAGAACCATTTGCTCTTTTCTCATCTTACAAACGGCRTAATTCTAACCAATATATTTTAATTGGAAATCATAGATGCTTGTATGTTTTATGGCAACAAATAAGCCCAAATCAACTCGTTCTTAATTTGGGTGTAATTTATCACTTTTAAACAGCTTTTGCGATTATTTGTATAATGCTTGTGTTTTAATTAAAACCAGGTACTGCTAATGAACTTTTAAAACATTTATGGAATTAGAAAAAAAATGTTTTTTTTCTGTGATTTCTTTTTTTTTTCCGAAACCTTGCGGCGTCTGAAACCGAAGCCGTGTGATGTTTGTCTTGAGACAAGATGGTATGAGCACCAGCTTATTCATGAAATGCCAAATGGTTATTGGCCAAGGCTGGATTGCACTAAAACCAGAATATTGTATCAGAGAGAGGCAGCTGGTTAGGAGTCAGAACAGATTATCGTATGAGAGAGGATGAGTGAGGAGACGGGGAGGAGGAGGAGGAAGAAGAAGAGAGGCGGTAGAGACTGGAATGGAAAGCAGGGGGCGAGAGTGAGGGGCACAGGAGGAGGAAGAGAAAGAGRAGGAGACGACGAGGTGATGGGGGGAAACTCATTGCCTGGTCGCTGTGGGGGGTGGGGTGGGGTGGTGGGGTCAGCAAAGGCATTTCGTCACTATCTCTGCTTCTTCACCTGTCAGAAAGAACGAGAGAAAGAGAGAGAGATGGGGTGGGGGGTAGGTCCTCTGAGGTCAGGGGAAGATGCTGAGGCTCCACTCGTCTCCCCTCTGCAAAGGGCCCACCGCTGCTCACAGACATCTGGCCTCACACTGATCACTCATATCCACAGGCAGGCAGGCAGGGAGGGGTGGGGGGGGGGTGCGCAGAAAAATCACACATCCTTTCTCCTCTTATTTGTCCTCCTCATATCTTTCTCTCTCTTGCTTGCTCTCTTTCCCCACCCCTTCGTCTATCGCTCATCCCATTCTTTCCTTTTGTCCTTGTTTTTCAAACTTTGCATTTCCTTCTCTTGAAATTTACACGACTTTTAAAGACAAGAGAAAAGAGACCAAAACACTGTTAGCTGCTTGTGACTTTATGAGAGAGAGAGAGAGAGAGAGAGAGAGAGAGAGAGAGAGAGAGAGAGAGAGAG
>NW_013952421.1:2937898-2947187 GCF_001266775.1 Austrofundulus limnaeus
GAGAGAGAGAGAGAGAGAGAGAGAGAGAGAGAGAGAGAGAGAGGATAGTTGGAGGCTGGTGATGTGTCTAGCAAGCCAGTAACACAAGACTGTAATCAGTGGGAAGAGAGCCAGCTTCCCTGCCTGGGCTCTCAGCGCCCCTACTGGCTGCATGCTGTGCCAATCAAAGGCCGGTGGGAGGGGGAAGCAGGCAGACATGAGCGCTGATGTCACAGTCACATGGATTCTGGTGTGGTCATGCTCGGAGGCTGAGAGGCAGAGCTGTGCTGGCCAGCTGCTGCTGAGACAGCAGTGGAGGGCTTTGCGCTGCTGATAGTTTCTCCTCTTATGGACTCGAAGCCTAATGATGTATTTTGTGATTTCAGCTATGAAAGGTAAGAGCGGAACAATAATAAGTGCATGCTTTATTCACCCCCTCCTTCCGCCCGGAGTAAACAACATCCTGACACACTCACTGTATGGCTACAGCACACACTTCTCTTATGCATGCTTGCACATGCCTATAGTGATGTATTATTTTTTTTCTCCTCATATAAATTCATTCTCCCGGTTTTCAGAAGTGAGCAGCCATCCTGGTGTTTAGCTGTGTGCTCATGATCTGATCTGATCAAATCAGCAGCCACAAGAAAACTGTCACTTTCTGCAGGAGAAATATAACAAGAAGTCAATTTAGCTGACTCTGCCCAGCTTTTCAAATCATTTTTTTACACCTTTGGTTTTTATCATGTTCGACAAGAGTAATAGGACGTTTTAAAAACCAAATCCTTTTTTAAAAATAAGTAACTTCTTTTACGGGAAAATGCTTTTGGGGAAAAAAAAGTCATATCAATTACAATATCTCTTTGAAGTTATCTTAATTAATTTTTATGTTTTTACATTGCAAAGGGTTGATAAAAGGCTACAATTCTGACCTGCAGTTATGTCTATGTTTTGATGTTTTTATGGACGATAATTAAGAATTGATGAAATGATGCTGAAAGTCTTACGTGTCAAACCTGGTAAAAAAAGAATCAGTCAGATACATTTTGAAACCACCTTCTGATCCGATGTCTTTTATTTAAAAAATGCAATATATTACTTTATGAAGGGCTTTATTAAGTTACTAATTTTTATGCATAAAAATGTTTTTTTAAATAATAGTGAGTGTAAATGTGTTTTTACTTAACAAAAAACAAAGCTTTAAGTAAGTAAGTTAATTTGATTTAGAGAAATTCATTTAGATGAGACTTTCTTTTTCTTTTTTGTTTTTTCTTTTTTTACACTTTAATCATCAGTAGAAACCCCAGTCTCAGTGAATGTGTCCCTGTCTGCTCATTTTCCAGCTTTTCTGTCTCCGTTTCATTCTTCCTTTGCCCACATTGTTACTTTCAGTTTCACAGAGGTCGCACGGTGTCGTGACAGGATTCGGTGACATCGCGCAAAAATGAAATTAAATCGTGAACAAGCCGTATAATTGGAACCTCATTTATGTGGCAGGAGCTATTTCTTCTGGAAAATGATCAGTGAATTGGCTGAGCTGCACAATGACTTGCCGCCCTGGCACAAACTTACTTATTATGTAAATATTTTTTGGCCCAATCATCCTGGCAGAGCCTCTATTTTTTTATTTTTAAATTTTTTTTGAAAGAGGGGGTGCATTTTAAGCTTGTTTTTATCCTCTTAACTTCAAAATAATGCTAATATATTATAACAACTGTCTCTATAAGTCTCCGTGGCTTTGTCTCTGCACAGCACCCCCATCTATCCACCTCTCCCTCTCAGTTCAGCCTCTCTACCACACCACTGCCTCTCAAGTACCTAATTACCTGTAATGGAAACATCCCTCTCATTACCCCATGCAAATTAGCCAYCCTACTCAGCACAATTAAGATGAAAATTCCAATTACATCATTAAAGAAAGTTGTTTGATGTGTGGATAGAAAAGGTAAAAAGTGCTCCTTATTCAGAGTACATATAATTAACCCTTGAAAAAAAGTCCCTTTCTGTGGCAATGAACATACAAAATTGATGAAAGCCAGGCTTAGTGAGCCTCTGCGGTGCGTGTAGACAGGAAGCACATAGATATGTGATTTAGCGTGAGTGTGTACTAGACTGTGAAAAATGTTCTGGGGGGCCCTGGAGGAGATGAAGCCAAATAACTTGTGATAGGTGCTTTAAGGCTTTGTTAACAAGGCTGTAAATATTTGCTGTAGATTTGCCACTCTTTGTCTCTTTCTATCAATGGCCAGTTGAAGTGCCGCTCCACCTCGTGCTGCAGGCTCTCGCACATTACAGCAGAGGTTAACAAGATTGGCTATCATCCGGTTAGAGACTGAGGTCCTGTAAGACCAAAAGGGAAAGGAAAAAAAAATCAACTGATTAGGTTGAAGACAAAAATAGCTCTGGTCACCTACAGGGATTTAAAGGCTGATTTAAAAAGATTGTTTTCAGTTTTAAATTAATAGGAAGAAAAACATGCCCATAATAGGAATTTTGCTTAAAATAAGAAGTGCAATGCAAATTGCAGTTGTAGAAGTCACAATTTCTGCATGTATTTACATGTTTTAAAGCTAATTAACATGCTACATTACCATTAAATAATGAATAAATAACCAGTGCAGGAGAAAGACTTTCCAGAGYCACCAGATCAAACGAAAGGCCGAACTGCTTCAGCCATCGTTCGCCCCTTCCTGGCTGACTGAGGGGGTGGGCTGTGTCCCTACAGGTTATTAAGGAGTGTGAGATGTGCCTGTCTGAGCTGTGCACACTGAGACAAACATCCTGGCTGCCTAACTGTGTGTAGAGGGGCTGCTTAATGAGATATTGGCTGCCCATTGAGAGCATGGATTTTTGATTTGGCGGCAGAGAAGTTGGGAAGAGGGCGAGCTGCACTCTGGAGAGGAGAGCAGCCAAATGATAAGCACTTATTTCTGAAACCGATATGATTTACTGTATTACCTTTTTGGCTTAAGGCTGTTCAGTATTGTGAATTAAGTTATACATTTTATAAATACTTCTAATATTAATATTTTGAATGTCAACTAACATGTCATAATTCTTAGAATCTGTGATAATTAAAATAATCACATGATGAGGACTTTGGATTCGTCAAAATGGAACTTATTACAATTTAATAAAAACATAACTGCCAATAAAATTCACTAAATCAAACAAATTTGCTTGTTTTGAAAGTTTCACTACAACAGTGTTGATTACTATGGGATTTTTTATTCTTTCCTATCTGATTGTCCCCATCGTTACAGAAACAAAAAAATAAAAAAACCTGGGAAGAGTTTATAACTCGCGAACCTTTATCAGGCAGACAGCTCTGTCAGTCGTCTTGTCTYGTCAGTCATACTCTGCGGTTTTGACAGATTTGTTCCCATCACAGGCAAGGTTAAACGACTCTCCCCGCTATGTGGCCAGCCAGGCAGCGGCTCAGCAAGAAGCAGCCGAGTTTCCATCGGGTTTTCACGAGATGATTTTTCTTCATTCTAGAAACATTCACTCTCAAGTTCACTCAGGGTTCTCAATTTGGCTCTCCAGTCAGGTAAAACACCTAGCTGGGCTTAGTCAAATGCCTCTAACTTAAGGGTAATTTCCTACTTTACTTTCAGTCAGTATTTCAGGAGTCACTTTACAGATCCTTTGAAGTGTCTCCCTGTCATGCAGCATTTAACTGCTGATTGAATACTTCTTCTGTCAGCACTGGTTAGATAATCGTTCACCACAGTCCATTTTTACCCCCCCCCCCCCTTCCCTGTAGCTTCTTCTGTTGAAGATGCACAGTGAATATAGATGGGCTATTTTACAGCTCTTGTTCAAAGACTGCATGCTTTAGATCGAAGTGGTTTTATTTTAAAGATCTGCTCACAACCAGTTCACTGTAGATCAGCTTTATTCTGTATAATGTTTCGATGCAGTCGAACCTAATAAGAAARCAACCGACATTTCCTCTGTGATGCTTTTACCTTCAGATGCTTTGCCACTTGTGGTTTTGAAGTTAACAGTGGTTTAAGAGAGTGAAGGGTAAAGTTTTTCCCCTGTACTTTCATTCTGAGCATGTTTTTTCTTATCATCGTCTGTTTTATTTTTTTTTCCTTCTCTCTGTGAGCCTCCAGAGGGCTGTCCATTGGCTTTTTGAAGTTGCATCAAAGAGGAAATGGGGGAGAAAAAGCATTATTGATTTTGCGTTTTGTCTGACTCGAACAGCGAGGACAGAAAAAACATAAGGAGTTTAGGTGTTTGCAGTGGCCCAGCTCCGTCCCCTGTGAGCGAGCCGGAGGAAGAAGGGGTTGGAAATCAGACGGAAAAGGATCACCAGACAACACTGTTCCATAGAAATGTATGCAACGTGATTTTGCTTCTTTTATTACTCTTGTCTGTTCCAAACTGGAGAGCAAATCAAGCCAATTACTCTACATCTGGTTAGAAACTTCTCTTTCTACCTTACCTTGTCAGTTAACTGTTCCTTGTTGTCTATCAGGCGAGCAACTCCCAAGGTCTGACAGTGCTCTACAGTTGACCTGCTTTTCCATGAAACACCAAGCTGCTCTCGGTTGTAATCAGATCTCTTTGCAAGGCAAGCATGCTGTCAGCAGGCAAGAAGCCAACGAGCTTGTATTGTTTGTGTGGGTTATCGCCCTCATCCTCCTCCTGCGTCAGCCCAGCAGTGAAGATGAGACAAGAGACRAGTACTTCTTCTAGTGTTAATGTGACCTGGGGTGTCTGAGAAGGATYTCTGTGATAGCTGCTGATAAGAGCTTGTCACTGTGTCGCCTTATCCGGCACTTGCGTAGCAGATATGTTGCGATACAGTGTGCTCGTGTTTCGCGAAGTTCGTTGAAACAGACAATCCGCGCTCCACGTGCGAAAGGACACTTCGATTCTGTGTGTCGAAACAAAGTCTTTTATTAGCGGCAGCATCTCAGCAAAGGTTGGCTGGAAAATGTAAGGGAATGAGAGGGGAGGGGGTCAGAGGTCAYGGCGTACCAAGACACACTCCCCCTCTGCTCTGTAGAGAGCGCCGCGGCATCTCGCAGTCCCCGGTGGGAGGAGAGAAGGATGAAAAATGAGAGGCGCACGGAATTTTGATGAGACGAGGGAACAGGCAGCGTTATAACAAAGGTCGTCACAACATGTGCTCCGCCGCTTGATTACAAAAGGGAGAGAAGTGCGCGAGGCGTTTGATTACATGTCCCAGCAGAGGCCATTAGGGGTTCTTCTGGTAGGATGCCATCATTTACACTCATCTGATCTGGTGTGTGTGTGCGCTAATGAACAAACAGCAAAACGCAAACCCTCCTAAGCACTAGAGGGTGCTCTTCAAGAGCCACAAATTATTCGAAACTCCAGCGTTTGAAAGTCATGGCAGTTTCCCAACTTGTTCTTGACTGCCTGTAGTACTTCTATGATGCTAACACGCAGAATGTAATGGAGCAAAATTGGCTCTGCCTCACACCAAACTACAAAAAAAGGGATTTATCCTCACAGATAACAAAGGGAAACAGTCTTGCCAGTACAGAGTGAGATTGATTTGTATGCACATGCTTTTATTTGAAATAAAAGAAACGCTGCTTCAGTGCTAATTACTAAGATGAAAGAAAGAAGAATGTGCAAGGCAATGAACTTTGTTTAAAGGCACAGCGTATCGCTTATTCAGGGACACAACGCTTTAATGAAATACAAACCCATTTATAGTCGTAAGAAGTGCGATTTGAAATTGAAACTCTTTTTTTATTTTTACATAGAAATAAACAAAGAACTTTGTTTGCACCATTTGGTTTTACCATTCTAAGTTCGCAAGCCAGACATCAAAGACAACTACACAGTGTATGCTGTACAGAGTGAGAGACTGCATCCTTCCCAGCTGGAGCAATGGGGTTAACTGGATGTAGAGAGATCCTTGACCCATCTGAGATMAGCGCCCCACCCCCTCTCGCAATGTGGAAAATCTGATTGCTGATTATGAGTTTATTCCCCATTGTGCTCAGCCTTTTGCATGTCAGGATCCATCCCTCCCAAGCAGAACTGATTAAGGAGCTGGAGATGATGCTACAGCTTTCAGAAATTGCTGAAAGACTCTCAGAGAGCCTGGCAATCTGGAGTGCAGCTGGCAATCACCCACCGCTGACTCTTTCAGAGGCTTTTTTGGGGTTGTTTTGTTGTTTTCAAGTGGGTTTTCTGGCATATTGTTGTCTTTGTTCCCCTGGGCTTCTTGTTTCTGGATGAGAGCTTTCCTAGTGCTGAGCACAGGTCCTTGTCAACCTGGATGCTCAGCTCAGCCTAGTCCAGCAACCGCAGTGTCAGCAAAGACTCTCGCTCAAAGTCTCAGGATTTGCTTATGATCGGCCTCTTACAGCAGCCTAATTTGTGTAAACGGAGGATGTTCATTCCTCATGTAAAAAACTTTTTTTGCTTCTTTTCAGCGTTCAACACTGAAACAAAACAATGAAAAACAAAAGATAAAGACTCCTCACAAGTGTATCCTCAATGTAAACCTTTAAAGGTTTCTGTGCATTTCAGTGGATTTCTGTCACAGGAGAGAATAGTTTTCTAGCAAAAAGACTGTGCGACTGCTTTATTTGCTTGCAGGGATCTGTCACTTGGTAACAAATCAGCAGCTGCCATCTCCAAATTTTTATTTTGTCAGTAGTTGGAGGGTAGAGGAAGACAATCCTCTTCTTACTATGCTAATAGCTGTTTTTTAAAGCCTTTAATGTGTGACTTGGGGCAACAAAGGATGAATCTGCCCAAACAGAGCATTTTCATCACTGGAAAATACTCGAAAAACTGTACAGCCCATCGTTAATGACGTCCTACAGTCAAACATGTCACCAGGAGTTTTCCTTCATGTTGCCTGAGTGCTTAAATGTTACGTTGCCTATATAAAATGTGAATATTACATTGAGCACTGTCTATGTACTACTGTTAGGCTATAAACAGACTAAAACAAATGATGTATGTCTTGATAAAAAAAAGTTTGTGTCCCAGATACCAAGCCGTCTTTTTACTTAGCATCTCAGTATGAAAACAACCTTCGGCAATGCTCTTTCTTTGTTATTTTTATTAACATTTTTTCTAAATTCTTTTTTGCTCTTCAGCATAGTGTAGTATGTTTTTTAGCAAAATAGTCACGTTATTATAAATACAAAATAAACTTTTTTATAAAAACTTCGTAATAGTTTCAAAAAGTGCAGCATGGTTTTATGAAACAAAGACCTTTGTTTACATGTTAATCTCTGGAAACATTAGCATTATTTTTGCACTGTTGATTGTGGCAAATTATCATAAAATACCAAATTGACGCACAAAATGCTTTTTTTTTTTTTTTTTGGTGCATGTAATGTATAGTTTCTGCTCCAGGCAAGGTTGCCAGATAGTAATTTATGAACTATTGTGTCTTACTTACCGTATTGTTGCTTTATAATTATTGTACAGGCTTAGTGAGGGTGCACTTTGTTGTGATTCACAGTTTGTGGAATCAGTCTTTTACAGATTTTTTTCAACCCATCTACAAATCCCTGAAATATCACGAAAACCAGAAATACAGTATAGTAAAGAACTCTCTTTCTCTCTCGTGCTTTTTTGTTTTCAAGCTAAACTATTTAGAATATAGTTTGCAAATTTTGTGACATAAATATTAATATAAATTCAGTACCTGACTCATGCCCTTCTAACAGTACCGTGTGGTGTGTAGCTGCTGACTGATTAACCACTAAACGTGCTGTAGGCCTTTTATTTGCATTTTCTTTCACGTTTTGCTGTTACTCTAACCCGGATTTACATTACTTGCGTTCTGTCTCCGCTCCGCTCCACTGCGCAGGTCGCAACTGCACCAATTCAAGTCCAGTTTACACCACCTCTGCTCCGCTCTGCTCCGACAGACGTGCAGGAAGCAGATTGCGCGATAAATTCAGTGATAAATGTGGAAGTCACAGCAAAAAATAATTAATTCTGTCAAAGACGAACTCCAAACACAGCTGAAAACGATGATATAAAGGCTTTTGGTATCTGTGGTTGAAACTGTTTCGCTGTCGTCTTTCTGAAACTTCTGATTTCAAAATAAAATCCACGTGTATCGTGTGTCCACACATATGCTTCATGCTACGTTTCCATCTGCTTCCCAAACAGAACGATACATTCTGACAGCATTCGTGTAGAAATATATCCGTATATTTATTAATATAGCTGCAATTTCGACATTATTCCGACAAATTGTTCCACCGAAAAGTGTCTTATTTTGAAAATATGGATGTTGTGCTCGTTTCTTTTCCTTTTGGTGCGACGTAATCTTTAAAAACTGACTCGGGCGCAGCTCCATCGTCCGGCAAAAATAGGATCTGTTCWAATTTTGACGGATCGCCGTTCRCTCACCGCCTCCCTGCGCAGCCGTGCGCAGCCAGTGTAAACACTSTCATTGATTRYAATGGGTGCGTATTTGCTGCGGAGGTYGGWCYGGAGCAGAGAGGAGACGGAACGCAAGTAATGTAAATTAGGGGTAAGAACWTAACCCCTGCAAAAATTGTGGCTTCACTGTACGGTATCTCTAAATGTGCCTGTGCAGAAAAACAACTGGCTCAAACAGATATGATTTCACACCTCGGCAGAGGGTCTCTCCAAAACCTCTGCTCTGAAACCTCGATTCAAAAAGATTCAGTTTCAGAGGAAATGAGTGCCATTGTCGTGTACATGAATGACCGAACCGCAACAGAAATTCCACTGTTTCTCTCAAAATTGTTGTGGTCTAAACTGGGCCTAAAATACAGTGAAAACAAAGTGAATATATATATTTTTTTAACTTTATAACCCTTAGCCAAGACATACAAGTACATCAAAAACAAAATAATCTACTGTATAACAAAATCCTAAACTAARTGCGTAACATAAAACCATAATCGTTCTGTAATTACACTATACGCAGCATTTTGTTACATAATGAGATTGAAGGCAGCACAAGACTGCTGTCTTTATTGTCTCACATTAATTCAGTGCTGAGGTGCTGTTGTTTTATCAATGTGTGGAAAATAGAAGAGAATACCTGCTGTGCATAAATTATCAGTGATATTAAATATAGCTGCAGCGTTTCCAAAATAGATTTGATAATGAGTGACTGCACTGACATGCTAATTAGTTGTGTGCTAATAACCTTAGTTTGTGTCATTACTGCTGAGGTAAAACAACAAGACTTCAGCTGTAAAAATATGTACAATCAGCGACCCTAGTATTAGTTATTAACTAAAGTCTTTTTAAATTGATATTTGGACTCTTCAAGTATTATATCTATCTATCTATCTATCTATCTATCTAT
>NW_013952421.1:2948748-2950427 GCF_001266775.1 Austrofundulus limnaeus
GATGGATGGATGGATGGATGCCAGGCGTTGACTTCTCTTTCTTGTAGTTTTTACCTTGCTTCTGTTTGCTTTATTCATTTTTCTAATGCTTTTAACTAATTTGTCATTTATCCCTCAAAACATGTAATGCGCTACCATGATTGAGTGAAGGGGAACTTTGTGGTGGGACTTTGAGCCCCACATCCTGGGTGTACAGACCCTGGTTTCCAAAACTTACACCATGGCAGTGACCATAAACGAAACGTTAGCTTCAACGCTCAACAACAAAAGAAGACGTGGGCAGGAAGTCTAGTTTTTGTTGTTGTTTGTTTTTACAGTCTATGATGCAGACACAATGAGATGGGCGAAGCAGACATTCCAACTAAAATATACCCAAAGGTCAATTACAGCATATTTGACACACCTTGCCCACTTGAGTTGATAAGAAAGTTGTTGTTTTTTTTTTATCTTTTGACACATGATTACATTGGGTGCCAGTCCTTTGATCTCAACATGGATCCCCCCCCCTCTCTTGATGTGAGATTATTGTAATTTATACATAAGGGATTTTGTTTTTGCTTTGGTCTAACCAAACTTGAGAGTAAACATGGAATACGGATATTGTATTCATTTACAGATGCTCATTAGGAAGGCCTGAGGTAATTAATGAGAGGCCGTGGCATATAACTAGACACTGTTCAAATAATTAATTCAAATAATTTTCTGCTCCTGCTAACGTGTGAGAAAAAAGTGTCTGATCAATTCATCCCTTAGATGTAGCTCTTTGAAGACACAGAGTCTTACGAGAGCACCGCTACAGTATTTATTCTCTAGAAAACTTTGCRATGCAGATCATGCAGAGGCTGTACAAAATGTTGCAGGTTCCTGCTTCCTGAATCATTCATAAAGCTCCTCAGTTTTCTTTAAACGAGCTGTATATCTCCAATTAAWCCTGCACATGTGTAAAATGTGATCTATTTTTCAACATAATAGCTCCAGGCAGGTTCAGAGTTGATAGCTTACTGCTCATGTTTAGAGGCAATAGTCTTACCAATTTGTGTGCTTTTCCTGCACAGTTCATGCACATTATTTATAATTTTATGTTTCATAGSACCTGCAGCACAACTTCATGACAACAAGCTTTAAAAAATTGTTTTTTTTATGCATAAGCTTTGAAGGAGGAGCCAGAAATTAGGAGCACTAGTTTTGCATGAGAAAAAAAATTTGGTTAAAAAGAGTGAGAAGAGAAATGCAGAAACACACTGATGAAATGAATTTTCAGGGTGTTTAATACATATCATTTCAAATTTACAAAATTTATTTCTTAAGTAGTCAAATACATGATAAATTACATCCTCAGTAGTTTTTAAGAATGATAAATTCAATATGAAGTTATTTTTTATTATATCATAAAATACAGACTGTTCATACATTTATATTCATGTTCTGTTAGGTATAATAATATTTCAATAAACGATAAAAGGTGAAAAACAATGGTGATATTACAACATCCTGAGTAGATGTGTCTTGGAAATTTAACGTTTATGTTGTTAGGTTTGGAAATGATAGMTGAAACATTCCATGTTTTCATGACACTTGTTCCATAATTGTTTAACATTCAGAATCTGATTTTGTGTTTTTCAATTTGAAGTTGTTTTAGCCAAGCTGTACAACTCTTCTCTTTGATGAAAGTCCTTGCA
>NW_013952421.1:2950465-2957212 GCF_001266775.1 Austrofundulus limnaeus
TTAAAGAACTGTTCTTGTTAATTTGATGAAAACATTTTAAATWTCCAGTGCACTCACATCAGAAAAACTTATAGATTTGTTGTTAGAATAATCGATTAATCAAAAAAATAATCGTTAGATTAATCGATTAGAACATAATCATTTGGTACAGCACTAATTGCATTACAACCATGTGTTGGACTRGAGTGTATAACTGTAGCACAGTTGACCCTGAACGACAGTGGTAATGAACATGGTTGCATTGACCGTACTTTAATGTGCTGCAGCCTACAGAATGAGATTTTGTCCAGTTGTAACCAGTTGTAATTTATTATACGATTAATCTTAAACGTTGCTAGAATCAGATCTCAAGTTTGTCTTTTCAAATTGGAGTTTAGTGGAACCAAAAACGAAACAAGTTTTCCAAAGAGACAAAAGTCAACAAGCAGAAGCCATTTTAGTTGCCACTTTTTTTTATCGAATCTAGCTACAGTATTAACGAAGTAACAGACAATAACCTGCATTATTTGACCTCACATAATTTAAATGGCAAGAACGTGTAAATAGAAAGTCTACCMTTAAAGGACTACACCGCATGATCGCCTTAACATAGGGTAAAATATTGGAGTAAAGTTGCAAAGTCACTAACCTAATTACAAATCAGGATATTTATACAGCCTCATCTTGTGATATTTCCCATAAAATTATGTGGCTGTTTGGCTCATTTGGTTTCACAAAACAAGGGAGAATCACAGAACTATAAGTTTGCATCCTCACTTTAAAAATTGGGGTTGCAGCTGCTCCACTTGCACCGTTACCTGTTAGTGATGTGCTGCTCTCCATCCACAGCCGGCAACCAATTACTTTTAGTTGAGCCCAATACTCCAGGCTGTAGCAAGGTATGTTTCTGAGTTAGACTCAGATTTCTTTCTGCAAAAAAAAATTAGTTGTGTAAAGTTTTCCAAAATGTTTGGGGGACTTTAACTTATTTTTATTGAGTTATTTCATTTACCTACTATTTGATGCACTAAAAATAAAAAAGTGCTACTTTAAATTTAAGAAGCACTTTGTTTATWTAGTGCAATTAATGTTTTATGAGCAATATTGCAGTTTATTCATGCTTTCTTGTACAACATTGTTCATTTAATAACTACCTGTAATCAAGTAGTTATTTTACATCCGTGGGGTTCCTCAAAGTTTTTGGAAATGTGACCAAGATGTTKTTTTTTATTGTCCTGTGTGCACTCTTTTATATACTTACCACCTCTTCTTTATTTTCTAAGCAACTCTCCGGGGGTGAATCAGGGACGGTTTATTTCCAACGCTCAGTTTTGTTCYGAAGCAATTTAAATTGTTAGTTGGTATGAAAATTGAATGTTATCCATAGACGGCAGATATTGCATGGCTATTACTGATTTGTGTTCATAAGATAGATGTGATGACACAATAGTATATCCCTTGAGCAACCACAAATGCTTCTAGTGATGAAGGGTTTATTTTTAAAACTACAGCAAAGGCTTTCTGCAGATTAATTTCAGTGTGTGGCTCCATTGTGGGAGAAACAAATTGGGCTTTACGGAATTAGTGTGTTTGCTGCATAAATCTCAGATCTATTCCTGAAACATATGATTGTAGTTAATGTGATTGAATGCTTGTGTGTTGCTTTGGTGCAAAAAGGAAAAAAAAAGAAAAAAAGGAAGCAGACCTTCCCAAATGGATTACTGTAGAGCTGCACGTACAGTAGTGATGGGTTGCTGTTYTCTTCATCGAACCAGGTGTGTTGTCCAAATACAATATGGATGTGCAGGGCTGCCTGTGTACTCGTGTGCTGGGAGACTATTTGCTGAAGGTCATTTGGGATCATAGCTTGCCATTAATAATTTCTGAAAGCATCCAACAACTCCATCTGTTCTGGTACATCCATCGCTCCACTTCAAAGACAAAGGCAGCATCTGCAGGTTAGAATTAAACCTGCCTTCAGGCTGACATGTTGAAGGTGGGATTCTTTGAGCTCACGTATCTCTGGTCATCAGGTCTTACCGCTCACCTTTTAGCCAATTAATGTCCGTTTGCTCCCACAGCTTGAATGCGCGAGCACAAATCCTCCCAGTAAACTGATATTATGGTGTGTTTTTCGTTTTTCATGCTTTCTAAGCTGAATCCCGAGGACGTGTAATTCACTAATTTCACACACACACTCAGAGGCTGCTGGCCTCGCTGCAGGGACGCAATTACCACCCTCCCATCACGTTTAACCAGTCAGCTTGACAAGGTTTTACCGGAGAATTTATCAAAGCTGATGGCATATGAAGCATTTAATCACATGCGTTAAACGTGTTTGCGCGTACGGCTCGCGAAGTAGCAGGTTTCGACCCGTGCACCTGACGTTCGGCACTGTAACAATTTAAATAGATCTTGATGACAGGCCCACTTCATATCCGTGGGAGTTCTGTTGTGGGGGGGGGGGGTAAATGAATGTTATTGCAGCGGCGCGTGCTGCCTGGGCCTGGTGGGCACAGGGGGCGAGGAGGCAAGTGTCTAGCAGAGTGAGAAATGGCAGTTTGCGAGGAGAGTGCGCGCACGCAGCTGAGGCTGTGACAGAAAACAGTCAGACTCGTGCTCCTGCCGCTCCATCTCTCCCTGCCAATGATAGATATCCACTTTGGGTTTGTTAATAACCAAAGCCTAGCTCTCATGATGGACTCGGAGTAGCTATTCCACCCACCATTCACTCAGATGAGAAAAATTGTGAAGATGTGTTCTGGGAAAGTGGAGTAATCTTGCACATGCGTCTGGAAAAGGGATTAATAGAAATTGTAGCTTGTATGATAAAATTAATAGAAATACAAGATGAGTGCTGCTTACAGTTAGGACTTTTTCTTCTCCCCTCACATGTGGTTTGCTGATAAAGCACCTGTGTCCGCGAGTATCTCCAGCACCTTTCAGCCCTGGGCTCCTGTACTGTACTGTAGGGCTGCCCAGTGAGTCCACTCAAATCATCATCAGCACCAAACTGCTTAGTCTGGCTAATTTAAATTTCACATCTCTGCTGACTCATAACCCTGTCAGGACCCCTTTTCTTTATCATGCCGATGCCTCTGGTGGAGTCTCATCACAAGCAATAGAAATTAATTATCCTGATAAGAAACTGAATCACAATTATGGTGTTTTTTTTTTTTTGGGCTTAATGTTGAAATCTGATCGGTATCTGATTTGTTGTAATTATTTTTGTTGCATGTATTCATTGCACTTCCACAGGAGTTAATGACTCTATCAAAGCAAGCGAGAGAGATTAACGATTGTATTAAGCGACACCCTTGGTGTAGTCAGGTAAGAGTGGAGTGTGGCGCCGTGCTGGCCGGCCTCGCCGCACTGGACAGCGGCTCCGGTCGGCGTGATGAAGAGGGACTGATTGAGTTCTCTACGTCCACGGGAAGCTGAGCGTTGGGGCTCAAGGTTATCGGGACAAATCCGACTCCTGTTTCCATTCACTCCTTCCTCAACCATCRGCCAGCCCTTCCTGGGCGAACCAGCAGATTAGCAATTCTGATGTCTGCTAGCAGGGCTAGCAAGGGAATGCCTGTGAATTCTAATGCCATGATTAAACTTTMATATCTGTCCAGGCAAACTGCTGCATACACAAAATACGCATTYTCTCTTTATTTTTCAGCATTTAGAGTAAGGATATTGTGATGGGCAAACACAAACCTTTCAGTGGGGTTAAATAGACAGGGTCAAAGAGTGGTTAAACAACCAAGATCACTTAAGTCTTTGTCTCTTTTTGGTCATTTTAGCTGATATAGAAGAGCATAATRAATACTCCTTTAGTGTTTAAATTCTYACTGCAATAAGTGTGTTGCRGGGAAAATTGTGGTTTGGGAGCCAYGGTMCAAACAGCGAGCTTGGYCTGGATGTGTCCATTATGTAAGATGGCCTTATCAGGTGTTGCCTCCTGCTGAGCCCCAGCCCAGCATTTCCCTTCACTCCCCTTTAACTGTACTCCCAAAACATGGGCCTTCATTAGCAGGGCTAAATATCCCAGTTTTCAGCAATCTCTATCATTTCTTGCCTCGAGGCAATCCAATAATTACCTGTTCTCATTCCCCCCTCCTCCTCCTGGCCAGCAGAAAAGGTTTTCTGACGTGCATTAGTTTGCATGAAATATTATCAGAATATTGCACATTTCTCCATCCTGCAGCCTCTGACACAGGAAATATGGAGTTGCAGGAGCGGTGATTGACACATGTCTGTCTTTCATGTCCCTCAGAGAATAGCTGCTTTGTTCTAGAGGTACAGCAARAATTTTTGACGGAAGGAGAAATGGTGTAATGTGTACAAAGGCTTTTGTTGCTTTGTTTAACCTCCATCTGCCATTATTTTTCTGCTCTTTGGAGCGACTCTTCATTACCTCCAGTTTAGGTACACTTTATTTTCAGAATTCCAAGCCATGCTTAAATGCTCCACTCTGATTTTTTTATTTTCTTTTTTTTACTAGTTTACTAATAGAGTAGTGTTTCTCTCTTTGCAGGGTTTGGGAAAGAGACAGATGAGTGCAGAGTACATAATGCCTGGAAGGGAAAGGCATCTTCAATGATTATGGTCAGGGTGATGGTCAAAAGGGCAGGAATCCCATCCAGCTGCACATATTTGGTCTCATAGCAGTCATTTCTTTAAGTAATAACATCCAGTGGCTTTGGATCAGGGAAGGCACAAGCTTTTTTTTCTGCTAAAGGCGAGCTCAGCTACTCTTTGCAGTTTTGATATCTCCAGTAGGGTGGGAAAAAATCCCTTTGATTCTTGCAAAATCTAGTGCAACCTTGCTGGTTGTAACGGTCAACTATTTTAAAATTCTTGAATTATTGTATGGTATTTGATCAATCTCTGTTTTATCACTGAATATGTCTAGAGCGATCGTAGCCTATTTGAAAGAAGTCCTGAAATGTAGTACATGGATGCATATAGAAAACGAAAAAGGGAACTTGCATTAAGCTGAGGAGTCGTCGTTGATGTTCGTTTTAAGCCCGTCGAGTGTGTCTGCGCGCCTTGCTGTCAGAAGCGGTGATGATTTTGGACTTTGTGATGGTCACTTTAATCTCTAATGAAGGCTCGTCCCTGGCTCTGCTCAGCCCTCTAATAGTGGCGGAGTCATAAACAGGCCTGTGGGGTGGGGGGTGGGGGGGTGGATTGCAGAGCTAGCCGTACAAATGGCAAAGAAAACCCATGGGACACCAAGCTCCACTAGCATTATGGTCTAATTCAAATATACTGAAGCTGGGAAAAAAAACAGATATCTTGTGAGAAAATTCCTCTCAGTGTGTGACCAAATCATGGCATATCTTCAGACTTACTTTTCATTTTCTCCTTTTTAAAATAAACATGACACACATTAGTTTCTGCTTATGAGTTACAGTCGACTGCAGTCAGATGATCAGAATATCGTTCATAACATTGAAACTAAAATACCATGAGGCTTGTTACTGCTGTAAAATAAACACTCTGCCGTTGAGATTGCATCACAAATTGACCATAAAATTTGAGTTTCTAAATTTAGTCATGGCGTTTTATCGCATATGTCTCTTTTAGTTTAACCACATTACCATACAAATTAAGACAATTTCATGTTTAACATCTAGTGCGAGATGTAAATGTGTGCTTGGATGATTGTGTGAAACTGATTACTGGTTGCTCTGTGTTCTGACACATTCTGCGTTCGTGCAGCATGTGCGACAGCTGGTTAGTAATTAGAATAATCTTCTCCCTGGTAGTGATTTAGCTTTCATGACTGCAGCTTACCTCAAATTGAAAATAAATTTATAGATAAATGCTTTTGCTGTTCCAACAAATTACGCTGCTGTAACTCAACGGAGCCAAGTTGTTTATTTGGGTAGCAAAAGAGCAATCAGGGTAAACAAACAAAGTGCTTTATGAGTGCTGTCAGATTAATAACGATGCTACCCAGTGGTGATGATACAAATGCTTTTTTTTCTGCACACTCTGCCTCACATCATCATGGTAATTATAGATACTATATCATTATTATATCACACAGTCATTACAGATTATGAGGATAATTGAAGCTTGATGCAGCATTGCCAAGTCCACTCTGCTGCCATTAAACTGGGTATTACTGTCCAAGAGAAAAGCTCATGCATTACACCATCCAGTTGAAACTGTACTGGATCAGTGTTTTTGTGATCCATTCATGTCATTCCTTACTGATCAGAATTATGTCTGTTTACACATAAGCTGTTGTCAGTATTAAATCTAGCTACAGTATGTGTAGGATAGGTTGTAGGATGTTTTTGTGTGAATGAATCTGTCATAGAAACACAAGACTTTCATGGGAATAGAAGTGATGAGAGGTAAAGTTAAACTAATTGATTGGCTTATTATTTTGAGTATTTCTTTTATTTTTTTATTTTTGGCATCAACCACACTGGAGCTTACTGAGTCCATTAAAAGTCAGACAGTTCAGTGAGAAACACATTGTTTTTTAAGGCAGTGGTTTTCAAACATTTTAGCTTCCAGCCCACAAAATAACATTTGCAACCACATATATTACTGGTTTACTTGTGCAAATTTACTAGGAACTCTGTTAAACATGGGCATAATTAGTAAAGTAAGTAAGTAAGTACGTAAGTACGTAAGTAAGTAAGTAAGTAAGTACGTAAGTACGTAAGTACGTAAGTAAGTAAGTAAGTAAGTAAGTAAGTAAGTAAGTAAGTAAGTAAGTAAGTAAGTAAGTAAGTAAGTAAGTACGTACGTACG
>NW_013952421.1:2958207-2960229 GCF_001266775.1 Austrofundulus limnaeus
AGCGCCTTTCACAGAAATAAATTCACAAGGTGCTGTACAGTCAGGGAAGTGGGGAGGGGGCAGTTAAGACAGGTCATGCAGCAAACACAGTTGCGCTACCTTTAGACAAACAGAACAACAGAAAAACTAAAAACCACACATGGGAAAATGAGGAAAAAAGCAAAAACATCATATTATATCAACACTGTGACACACTATGGTTTTTATGAAAAAAACCTCTGCATAGAGCAAGTTTATTAGCCAGAGGCGTAAGTGAGTTTTAAGGGGGGCTGACGAATCCAGTCCCCAAGGCCAGCGCAGCCAAAGTTCAGAATATTGATGGTCAATTGTTCATTCTGTGGGGCCTCAGCTTCCTCAGGAATCAGATCATATGGGTGAGGGAGGAGGAGGGAGGGGGGGTGGCGTGTCAACATCTTCCATCCAGGAAGGATTTAACCAACAGATCCAAGGCCATTGCCGGGAAGATCCAGATTCTCTAATCAGTTGTTTTGGGGACAAAAGGGACAGGCAAACAACAACAATTTTCCCTCTGCCTTAATGTCTGCTGGTACATCTCAAGGTGGCAAATCCAATCAGGCAAAATGGTTTGGACACATACAGCCGAGCCGATTCATCAGCTTTCTCCAAGATGAATTCTATCTGGACAGCAAAGTCCAGGGACCACAGCCGGCCCGCAGCCCTCCGTAGAACCGCTTGCAGACTGAGTCCAGCTCGCTCAAGGCACAATGTCCAAGTGCTGATAGATAGATAGATAGATAGATAGATAGATAGATAGATAGATAGATAGATAGATAGATAGATAGATAGATAGATAGATAGATAGACAAACCCAAAAACTATGATATTACTTTTATTCATTTGTAATATGTATATTAATATATTTGCAATAATTATGGAGAAAATATTCCAATAACTATTCATTTGCATTTAAATTGTTGTCTGGAAATCATCTGGGGAACCTGACGTGATGTTTCATGACCCACAGTGGGGTCCCGACCCCATCTTGGGAACCACTTGGGAATCGATATATTGATTAAATCACTAATTATTCAATTATATCAAGGTAAATATCTACTTTATTGAGCTTTATATCATGTTATGATGTAATTCCTTCAAAAACATACCCAGAGTGTTGCTTTGACTCATTCATGCATGTTTGAGAAATCTTTGAATCTCCTGTGGTAGCYATGTGGAGCTGCTTAAACACTTGCAAGTACAAAGCACAAACCACTGCCTATTGTACATAGGGCTCCACCCTGGAGCTCAATCTGAAGCCAAGCCCCCACCTCCCCTGAAGCATTGTTTAAAAACATGCTGAGGTGGGAGTGTCCAAAACAGTGGGAGGTTCTTAAAGAGACATAGGCCACTTTCAAGGTGTTTAGATAGACTATGTTGCAAAGTCAAATTAATTTTTGATGTACACAGTATTTTCATATCAACTGGAGGTAACATAGTTACTTGATTGTAGTGTAGAATTGAACTATGTACCTAGAAAATATATAATATCCCCATTTTAAATTGTGTCTTTCTGAGCTTTATAGACTTTTTTTTTTCACTTAGACAAGAAAATTACTTTTACATGGAAGCTGGATAACTTTATGCTTTGTAAGATAAGATAAGATAAGATAAATCTTTATTGTCATTGTCACAAGAACAACGAAATTTAAAAGGTGCCATCAGACAGTGCATATGCTAAAAAAAGAAAAGAAATTTGTCTCACACTTTACATATCACACTTTAAAAAAACTAATAAATAAGAGTAACCACATTATCACACACATCATTCATGATGATTAATGGTTGTTTTGATTGCATTTAGTTTTGTTATTGCTGTAGGATAAAAACTGTCTCTGAGTCTGTTGGTTCTTGTTCTGATTGCTCTGTATCGTCTGCCTGAAGGCATCAGTGTGAACAGAGAATATCCGGGGTGAGAAGTGTCATTTGTGATGTGTTGTGCCTTTTTAAGACAGCGATCACTGTGCAAGTCCTCCAGTGAGGGGAGAGGACAGCCAATGATTTTTT
>NW_013952421.1:2960384-2989921 GCF_001266775.1 Austrofundulus limnaeus
GCTGTAACATCTTGTTCGTAGCGAGCACCGATCGTCAGAAGATCGTCCCGACTGTATATTTTGTTTGTCCAGCATGACGAGTACGGAACACAAAACAACACGCACACTAGCAGCCAAACATAGCACTGACCGAGAGAGCAATGAGCCGCTGCAACTACGTGCGCCGCCATTCTCATTCTTGTGATTCCAGGCAAACTGTAGCATAACAATGTGTACTAATCTGCATCATTTACCAAAGTTAAGTCACTAAATCACTGGTTAATACTGATTATTCTTTTAGAATTTTCATGAATATTAAACTTCTATAATTGTGGACCAAAACCAAACATCTCCCATTGGCTGTCCTAATTTCTAAAGACTGGCATTAACATCAGCCACTAGAAATCCCTAATCAGTCAGTCTCTATGGAAAGACAGCCATTTTATCAGGATGATCCAACATGTTCACATTATGTATTCCAGGGAGTGCAACCAGAAACRTGTCCATTTAATGGCAAATAAACTCCCAGTTTGTTCTAAACTCTAATTTGACAATTACACCAATCAAACAAGGCAACAATGTTGGCAAACACATAAAGATAGTTGTTGTGATAATTGGTAGTTGGGTTCTGAAATATCCTGCTAAGGCTTCTTTCAGTAACTAAACTAGCACAAAAGAAAATTGAAGGTTTTAATAGATCTTCTAGCTTTGTTTCTCCTTTATAAAGTAATTCTCATTCTAAATGAATAGGACGAAAACAATCTGACCTATTAAAAATGCATTTGAGATCTAGAGGTGTAAAGTGAACTTAAGTAATTATTTAGAGGATCTGTGTTTTTACCAAGTATTTTCCTAAATTATAACCTTTACTGTACTTTTATTTCATTACATTCAAAACATGAAAATTATAGTTTTACTCCTTAACTGTAATTTTCAACACATCGCTACACACTACAAATTTAAACATGACCAGAACTCATCATGAAAGGTGTTGTTTATGCACCCTAAAAAGTGAAGTGTTGAATTTACTTAACCAAGATATGTCAACTGGTTCCACTATGTAGAGTTGAATAAATTACTCAACTCAGTTTTGTGGAACCAGGTGATATACCTTAGTTAAGTAAATTCAACATTTCATTTCTTAGTGTGTGTRAAAGTACAGTTACTTTAATTTTTCCCGATTATTGTGAGCAGATTATGACTTTTCTTATCATTTATATAATTTTCTGTTAAGGTATTTTTACTTTTACTTAGTTATTTTATACACGTCTGCTGAGATTATAGTAGTACTTTCTTAGTTGTGGTTTGTGTTTTTATAAAAGGTGTCACATTTCCTGATGAGACAAAACACCATGTAAAAAGTTGTTTTAGCAGCTCACATTGTCTCTGAGGATTACATCTCAAATACTGACCAAGCACAATTAGCTGCTACTTATGTAACCCCCCTAAAGAGCACTGCTGCTGGCACCTGAGCATGGAGCTTAGCTTCCTGAGTGAGACAGGAGACACTGCCAATATGCGAGCAGACTCGGTGTACACTTGCTGCTCACTTGCATGATGTGTGAGCTCTTGTTTAGCATGCACAAAGGCTTTTTCAGCAGGTTTTGTTATTTGAGCAAGAACAGCATTGTACTGATTCAGCCTGTTCACCAAAAAAGACAAATGTTTGATAAGCATGAATCTTTGGCAAGAAAATAGATAATGCCTCATTTTTAAGCTCCTGGTGCCTTTTAAATCACATGAATTATACTTCCTAAATGTGTGAGATTTATAACTTTTTTTTTTTTTTTTTTTTTTTTTTTTTTTTTTTTTGTAAATGTTGAGCCTTCAAACAAAACTTGCGTAACAGCAAAAAGTTTCTAGATGATTATCAAGAGTGAGGTTTTTTGTTGGCTTTGTAAAAATTCTCACTCWRTGCTTTTGGTTCAGACTCTACACCTTGTGGAGTGGTTTCAGACCAAGAACAACCTTTGCTCAGTTAAACACAGAGGTCAGGAACTATTTTATAACAGGCCTCTTGAGCTCTGGCCCAGTCGTGCAATCACAAGGCTCAGAGCAGCTGGGGTCATGCCACAAGTCTGGTTCAAAGATCTCCAGTTTCCTTAAAGCTAAAGTAAGACCTGAACCTGATCGGTGTGAAGTGTCATGTTGTCTGAGATGATTTTTTTCTTTTTTTCTTTTTTTTAGCTGGATCACTAACAGAATAACAAACGTGCAGTTGCCTTTTCAGAAATGGGTGAGGTGAAGTGAACAGAGCTCGTTCACCACATGTCGCCTTCACTTCTCTTATATAACAGCGCAGTTAAGCTGGAGTTAGCAAACATTAGAGGTCAGCTGGTTTTGGGGACAGTGGAACTATTTGCAGTATGAGAATACAGTTCCCGTCATACGCAAATGATCATTTTCTCCCTATCAG
This sequence comes from Austrofundulus limnaeus, assembly GCF_001266775.1. Taxonomy (NCBI): domain Eukaryota; kingdom Metazoa; phylum Chordata; class Actinopteri; order Cyprinodontiformes; family Rivulidae; genus Austrofundulus; species Austrofundulus limnaeus. Next base: position 2,962,780 of record NW_013952421.1, read on the forward strand.
TTGTAAAAATGATCACCTGCCTTATAAAACAAAACAGTGGTAAGGTTTTGTCTATGACTTTATGTGTGTGCATGTGTTTGTCTGTTGTGTTAGCAAAATATGCATTGGACCAGTAGTTGTTTTTGGATAAAACTTACAGAAACTCTCATGAATGCTTACTTTTTGGAGTCAGGCCCATTCAAGATGTGCACCACAGCTAATATTTGGCATGGTAATAACTTAGTGTCTTAATAAGCTCAAACTTATTACACAAGTGTTCTTAAAACTTGGCTGTTAGCAAAATATCTCATGAGCCATAAGATGTATTTAAATAAAACATTCAGGAAGTAATCATATTGTGTACATCTAAAGCTGATTAACTTTTGGAGTCAACCCAAGTCAAAATAGTCACTGCAGTCAACTTATTGTTGAAACACTAAAATGGCTATATTAGCCAATTTTTTACAGATCCGTTCATCCATTACCCGTTTCTTCCTTTCAGGCTCACGGGGGTCACTGGTGCCCATATCCAGCAGTCACAGTGCGAGGGGCGGGGTACACCCTTGACAGGTCGCAAGTCCAGCACAGGGACACACATAGAGACAAACGAGTCAAACAACCATTCACTCTCTCACTCACACCTAGGGACAATTTAGAGTTACCAATTAACCTAACAGTCATGGTTTTGGTTTGTGGGAGGAAGCCAGAGTACCCGGAGAGAACCCACACATGCAGGGAGAGAACATGCAAACTCTACCCAGAAAGGTCCCCAGGCTGGGATTTGAACTGGTGACCTTTTTGCTGAGAGGCATCAGCTCTACCAACTGAGCCACCGTGCCGCCCAATTTTTACAGATATGAAGCAAAAATTTGTACTCTAAGCATTACACAATACAAAATATTTTTGCTTATAACTTTGACATTAACTCAATGTAACTTAGGGGCTACATACTGTAAGTGGCAGCTAATGGTGCTTGGTCAGTATTTTAGATGTAATTCTCAGAGACAGTAAGACCTGCCAACTCTTGATTTTAACACTATCTGTTAACAAAATAATGTGTCTTGTGAACTGGAAGGATTCTAATGGATCTCTTTTCAACATTCAGCTACAACTAGGTAACTTTGGGAGTCAAAGTTTAACTCAAGTCAGTTTTAAATGTTGAGCTAAAATGTGGTGTGGTAGTWGCTGAGAGTCATCCTCAACACATACTCTGAGAGGTAGCATGTGTTGCAAGGTCTTAAACAATGAAGATTCCAGGTATTGCGTTTATAAATTCTGACCAAAATTTGTATAACTCCTTTCCTTCTCTTCATAAGTTAATCTGGCATTAAAGGTAATGTACATGAGGCATTCCTTCAAGGAATGTTTGGCCTTTAGGTAATAATGTATTGTAGTTACATAATAGAGAGTGTATTTAAAGTAAACTCTATTTTATATTGTCTAAATGTCAGTGCCATTGCTGGAATCCAGTCCTTTTTTAGATTTAGTGTATGCTTTTTTCATGCCTTGAAGACGTTTTCCCATTCTTTCATCTTCCTAGAGCAGGACAACTGGAGCCGATTGTTAAAAATATCCAACGCATCGCAACGCTGAAACTGCTGGAATTTGCACCCATGTTTGATTAGCCTAAAGAATCCATTAGCGTCCTAAATTACATCAGCCAAACCACTGACACTAACATGCTGTCCACAGCCAGGCCATTGATTAAGAACAGTTTCCAATAGGTTTATGTAATGGGCTATTTTCATTAGTTTAACACTGTTTTCCTGAACTGCTGTAGCCAGAATGCAAGTGCTTGTTTCACTAAGATCTCATTCTCCTGTCAGAGAGAAAAACCCAAACGTAACAAAAAGCTCTGGAGATTAGGCATCACAATTTTTTAAAATCAAAAAACATCATATTGTCTAATTAGTAGGCACAATAACATCAATTTCTCGCCAAACTTTCTGAGGTGTTTTTAAGCCATCATAGTTATTGACAATGCATGTGAAAACCAAATTTAGATTGCTGTTGGATCTATCCATCTTAATTTTCTCAGCGCCTTTTATTCCCCACCTTTGGTTTTGATAAAAGAAAAGAGCAACGTCAATCAGGTGAACTAATGGGAATGTGCATTTTGTAATTCCCTCAAAGGGAATGGTAAATTGAAAAGAGTTTGCAACCTTTTAACACACTCACACACACCGGCGCTGACAGTCGGGCTCCATTATCTGACAGCTCGGAGAGGTTAAAAATAACTGTGCTCGCAGCAAATTAGACGTATCATTTGGCTTCTAAGTGAGAGATGAATCTTTGTGTGGATGCTCCTGCCACGCCGTGACACGAGGGCAATATATCAGGCTGTGTTTGCCTGTCTTTCTCATAAACTCCAAATGGAATTGTAAACAGATGAAGCAATTTTACACCAAATGTATTCTCTCTGAGTCGCTGTCGTGCCKTGAGAAGCCCAGCTATCAGGGATATATACATGACTGTCCCGTGCACTCTCAAGCCAGAGTGTATAAATCATAATTTGCTTGCCTGCAGGGATACTGTCATCGCTCAAAGCCGATCCTCCGAGTGCTTTATATGTTGCTTTTTTTGTCTTATGATAAATCTTACGTTATTGCACATGCTTCTAAAGATCCCACATACTTGTTTCTATCTCTGCTCACAGATGGAAGCAGATTTACACATGCTTTGCACTAAGCTCTGGCAGGAGAAACAACATCGAGCTACTCGAATCTCAAATCTTCCCGTCGCAGTCAAGTTTTCCGTGTCATTTAATAGCACTTTGCACAATTATGCATGCATTTATTTGTGCGTGGTGCCAGCAGGTGGGGTGTCAGTTCCCCAGTTAAGCTAGTAAAAGAAGCAGGGATCCTTGTTACAATAAGGTAAGTAAAGAGATTTCTATCTCAGGCATAGGTGGCAGCTGAGGTATATGGTTTCTTCTAAATACCAAACTAGCTCATTGTTTATTCATTGCTGTTTAATCACTTACTGGATTAAATGCAGGAAGGATTGTCCTTGTGTTGTCACAAGGCACTCGACTTGTGTTTTACGTTCTTACAAACCATGCCTGGGCTTATCGCTGCGTTGAACCACTTGAACTTTAAGGGTGTACATATTTACCACTGCTTTGAGTCAGCCCTGCTTGACAAGTTTTATCTCACCCTGCCTAACTGACAGGTATTGATGCGATACAAGAATAACACAGTAGACTGATGAAAATAAAGCCAACTTGACTGTTCGCCTGCTGTGCAGCACAGATACATGAGATTCATGTCTCTCATTAAAAAAAAAGTAAATGCTTTAGGCGTCCTCTATGTGTAAGCATCAAGTTTGTGTGCGAGCGTGTGTGTGGAGCTATCATGGTTATTTTCACCCTCAGTAATCCCTCCCTCCTTGCACAATGGGTTTAACCCAGCCATGAATGGACAAGAGTGCAAATTGCAGCAGACTTTAAAAYGGCCTTCATCCTCTTGATAGAGACCTGACCATGTGATTACGGTAAACAAAGTGCAACACAATTGATTATTTAATTAACTTTCAGCTGTTGTTTGCGGGAGGACAGGATCTCAACGCTGCTGAAGCRTCTTAGTGTTATTACTCCTCCCCACACCCTCCACCTACCCCACCCTGTGGCAATCTCCACTGCTTATATGATGCATCTAATCTACTAAAGAGATCAAATCCTAACTGTAAACTAAAGAGAAAGAGGAAGAGCTTTCTCCACTCTGCTTACACGGCAGGCACTTGGCTGAGCGTCTACATATTCGGGAGCTAGTGTTAACTCTATATTTGGATTCAACTGGAGTGGATTAAGGATTCTTTACCGCAAACCCACGGGATTCTTGGAGACATAAAAGAGGAGACTGTTTGCATCCATGCTGTACAAATAATTGCAGGTTTCAAATGGAGTGTAATTTCAAGCACCAGCTATAAGGGAGTATGTGGGCTTTGATGTACAAATCCACAGTTCATGGGGGATTAGCACCCCAAAGGTTAGCAGCTGCTAATTACAGGAGATTGGTTATACATATCTAACAAGGCAAGAAGACAGCCTTAATAAATGTGAGGATTCATCAGAAACAAGGATAAGCAGCTGTGATAAAMGTCATGTAGAGTGTTTGAATTGCAGAGGATTGATACCCTGTTRAGCCCTTTTTCATACGGCAGAAAAAAAGAAATCTACCTCTTCTGTTGTCTTAAGAAACACYATACCTTGCGCAGTTTTAAAATATCAGTATGTATTTGTAAATGCAGATTTGTGCAATCATTCAAATTAATTGTCTGATATTCATCTGGTGCTTCCTGCTGCAGTAGTTTTTTCTTTTTTTTATACTGTATCTTGCTAGCAGCATTCAGTGCTGCATTACCATAATCCTTGGTTCCCTTCCACAAACCACCACTGGCTAAATGAATCTATTATTTTTGCCTGAGGCTAAAAAGATGCAACAAAATGCAATACATCGAAGGAATTGAAACTTGCGTTGAGCCACAGATTTTCACTATAAAAGCCTTTATATAAGATTTTTTTTYYTTTTTTTATCCATAGCTGGAAGTATCGCCACACTTRACCTATCTGAGTGTTGTAAGCTTCAAAGGTGGTATCAATCCTAAACGCTATAAAAAAACATAACTCAATTCTGTACACGCCATTTAGTCAGGCTCTGGCTCACTGGTGTTTTGCCATGTTGATTCCTCAGACTGATGAAAGCCAAACTGACCAGTGTGGCCCTCTGTTCATATGGCTCTAAATTAAATACGTCCAAGCCAATGCAGACACTTGCTCTGCCGCGGGAAATGCTWTTTCATCTGCTAATGAATGCGCCTGAGGGGGTCCCACAGGGGGGCTCCACTTCACCCCTCATTAGGCCAACTACTGGCTCTGCCTTCATGCTGAGGAACAACCTCCTGGAGAGGGGCCTCCCACTTCAGCTGGACATCCCACGCTCCCCTGCCCCTGGACCAGTGGGCTGCACTGCACCTCCTTGCTGTCCTTTTCCACTCTCTGTTTCTAAAATTTCCTGCTCATCGTAGAGAGGCTCATCACATAGCTTCAGACCTGGTTAGACAGGAATGAGGGTCTGGTTCTTGCCCCTAATATCATTTTAATGGCTCTTTTTGATCTAGCGTGGTTGTGATTTTTTTTCTGCACGTTTTCCTTTAAAGTCATCTTAAATATAAACTTGACTGCATTTATCGCAACACTTCAAACATGCAATCACTTTAGAACTTTATAATAAGGAGATTTGACAAATCAGTCTAAACTGTATGATGATCTTCCCTGCATGCTTGCCCTGTCGGCACTGTTATGGCTTCAGAAAGACGTGGGCATTTAGTTAGACCAAACATGCCGTTCCATGTCCTTGATTAGCAATAATAAGCAAGAAGTGCAACACTTAAGAACTATGAAGAACCCTTCTGCTTTCAAACACTTCCTCTTTGTGCAGCATCTCTCCCCGAGAAAATATTGACAGCTTCCTGTCTTTAATGAAGCAACAAAGCAGAGGCGATTCATGTTGTTTTGAGGCAGCAGGAGGGGGAAGAGGTTTCTGCCTGTCAGCTGACTCCAAGAGCCTTGGCGTGGCTCAGGCTTAAGCGCTGATTGTTATTCCAGGGCTTCTCGGGGGTGGGGGGTGGGGGGGGGGGGGTTTATGCAATCATTAATCTTGGCATTTGTTTATTTGCCTGGGATTAGATCATTGTGGCATATTCACCGGCCGTCAGGGAGGCTGGTCCACCAAAATGTAGAAGAGAGTGTGCGCGAGAAGAGGAAGCATGCTTTGCACATGGCTGCTTGATCCTGCCATGTTAAACAAAACCGGACTGGTGTTTGTAGGACTATGAAAACAGAGGTGCAGGGGAATGTGTCTGACAAGCTGTAAGCTGTCCATGTCCTCTGTTTAGATGTAGTTAYTTTGCATGATGTGTCCCTTGTCGTCTAGAAATGCCTTTTATACAAAYTGAAAAAGCTGGAAAATGACAGTGCAGTAGCTCGTTAGCCTTTCCGCTTGGGATGCACAGTTTTTCAATTCCGATCTGAACCGTGATCTTATTAGATATTGGCAGATACCGATACTATTCTGATACCAGATCTGGATTATTAATATTTTTACATCATCATCATCATAATCATCATTTAAATTTAATATTATTGTTATCATTATTATTGATTTTTTTATAACTTAGAATACAAATATAAACAGTAATTTTCATAAATATGTGTAGAAATTTATCAAACCTACATCCTCCACCTGAAACAGAAGCTCAAACACATTCMACAGTTTGCAGACAGTTAGCAAAACAGTTTTTTTTTTTCCCCAGGAATCACTTCTGGGATCATGTCAACTAACAACATTCAATCACAGATCTGGCTCATGTATCGGAAATCTCCCCATGCTGTATCGGAAAAGTCCGATCCATTAATTACGTCTGTATTGGAACTTGATACTGTATCGGATCGGCCCCATCCTTACTTTGCGCGCCAAAGGCCAACTAGAGGAAACTGTTTTCTGAAGTTTTTCCAAAGAAATCCTCCTCATCTCAAACTCAGTGATGATCCGTTTCCACWTATAACCTCAACCCAGCAACAAGACACAGGGTAGTTACACTACAGCAGCCAGATCTATCACAGGCAAACATTTCAAAGCAGACCGAGGTTTTAGGATCTGCTGAGAAAAATCTGATAAAAGACACATCAAGCTGGCTTCACTTTGAAATCGGCACRTGTCCAGCAGCGCCGTCTTCTTAACATTGTGAAAAACTTGTGGGACACATTTGCAGTCATCTATTGTCCAGAGAAGTCAGTTTAAATGTGTTTTTGTGGAGGAAATGCAGCTCCAAAGCCTGTTATGTATAAACAAGGGCAAGGACTCAGTTATCTATTTTCAGTATAAAGAAGAACATGGAGTCAGGAAGTGATAGTTTTTTTTTGTCCATTACTGCTTGGGTGCTCTGTACACACCTGGTTCTTTTTTGTCAATCTGCATACCTGCTCACTGTTTGATTACTCCCTCTGTTTATATAAACCTTCAGCTTTTGCTCTTTCATTGTCAAATCCTTGCATTTGCTCTCTTGCTGCCATGTTCTACTCATAGTTTTAGTTTCAGAATKTGTATGTATGATTTCTGGTACTTTCAGAAACATGTCTCTAATTGAGTCGTCTGCATTTTGGTTCTTTGCACAACTCACTGTTTGTCAGTTCCTTTGAAAACTGCGAGAGAGTAATTGATGAAAGGAATTGATCCTGTCTTAATGGTACTAAAATATATTTAGTCAAACCATAATTTAAGGTAGAACTCACTTAATCCACTTTTCATCAAAAATTCATAAATCTGGGTCATTAAGCTATTCAAATCTAGAACTTCAGCTTACTTTTGCCATTAATACCATCAGTTTTACTTTTCTTTCAAGTTTAGTTTTAATTTCTGTTCAATCTTTTCACACATTTAGTAGCCCTGGGGATTCATGTTAATTGATAATCGGAAGTATTCAAGTGTAATATGGGTGGCATTAGACAGATGTGTCTGTTTTTTATTTGAAGTCCAAAATAACAGCAACTTGCAGATCTGTGCTTCTTTGTGTAGATGTGTATAAATTAGGAGTCGGAAGCACAATTGGTAAAAAGAACAAACTGCAGTGAAGCAGGCGCTTTGAGAGAGTGCCTCGTCTAAGGCCTCATGACTCTGGTGATCTGTGGAAAGGTTGGGTGCCTCTAGTTTCAGCTCTATCAAGCACTGGATCTTTGAGCAGCAGGATTCAGTATCCCAGCTAATGTAACAAGGCTCATTTGTCTCAATCACAAGTCCCTGGAAGTATCGGCTGGCCATTGATGTCATTCATCTTCCCTGTCCTTGCCGGCTCCTTTTCAGCTGATGAAAACGTGGGACCTTCAAGCAGAATGGCAACAGTGGTGCTCATCAGCCACGGTATAAAACTGTTGGGTACCCASGATGCTGCGTGAAGCATTCCAAGTTCCACTGGACTAAAATAGCTTTCAAACAGACAGACTTTGCACTGTTTTAGCAACATTTCACTTTTTTATTTTATCTTTTTTATTTTAGATTAGTTTTGACATTTTGTTAGAACGCTGTATGAAGACAGCAAGAGTAGATGCTTTTTAATCTGGTTTCTGATAAGAGTTGTCTTTTTAGTCCACTGCTGGAGTTGAAACAGTACCTGTGGCTGTCACGTTTGGCAGTCCTGTCAAGAAAAATRATTTATCTGTGATTATAGGGTAAAGATATTGCTTACAGCAGTATTACTGTACGTGGGACAGCTGCAATTTGGGTATTATTACAAAATAAATGTTGCACAGTGCAACAGCACAAAGAATTAAGCTTTAAAGTTTAAAATGAATGACTTTACTGCAGTATTGTGTTACCAAATTCTGGGCGAGATTTGTCATCAGGGTTTCCCCCCAGCAATTTGAGGCTCTGCTTTGCAAACACTAACCCTCGCCATAACTGGCTTATGCGCTGCATCCCTCTTCGATGGAGCGAATCACGATCGTGATTATTATCTGGCTCGTGCAGCCGGGCTGCGTTGTGTGGAAACATGTTTTCCTAAGGAGACCACAGAGGGACAATTACTGTCAGCTGAACTATTCAGCCTGCTCTGCATGTGTGTTCTGGCTGTGTGCCTCTGACCCACTGACCCCAAGCAGCAGCTTGAGTTGGGACCTCTAGTCTCTTCTCTTCTCTTCTCTTCTCTTCTCTTCTCTTCTCTTCTCTTCTCTTCTCTTCTCTTCTCTTCTCTTCTCTTTGTCAATGCATCCAGATGTGCACAGAAAAACGTTAAATACTTACTGCCTCCTCGTTGGCAGAAAGACCATGCAAGACAGGTGGATGTGAAGTTTTCTTTAGGTGTAAAAGTAGTAGAAATGCTCTCTTCACAAACACACAGCAGCATTCTGGCTGTGGTACAGAAATGCATACTAATACAGCAATTATAGTGGAAAGGAAGTTGTACAATGTGGCAGGAGCAAATTCCCTGGTGCAATGGAACAAGGCTCTTTGTTGTTAGTAAAGGTGTCTGCATGTAATTGCAGTGGATGTTTTGAAGGATTCATTATTTATGAATTCCTCTGTTTTTTTTCCTTAAAGACAGCCTTCCCTGTGGTGAAATTTGGGGGGGGGGGGCAGAGAGGTGCTTAACCAAAGCACCGTCAAGCTTTTAAACATCACCCACTTAAACTGGACAGTAGCATCACAGGATCTTCACTTGTCTCTTAAAATTCAACAAGCACTGCCTGCACCAGTCAATCACTTTGCTCCTGTGTGATTTGAGCCTCAGTGATTCGGAGTTTTGGCGCATCCCAGTATTTTTCTTTTGCAAAAACAGAACAACAAAATCCACGCTGCACAATAGGGGGAAGAAAAAAAAAGTCGGATTTTGATTCCAAAATTAGCTTTTTTACTAAAATGGATTCACACATTTGCTGATAGTAGGGATAAATAAAGAAAATATTTATAGATAAAAATATTTTTTTCCCCATGTGCGTGCATACACGCCCTCTGGTCCTTGTCGGCTGGGCCAAACTTTGTCACTCTAGTCGCAGACAAAAAGAGGCGAGGTGGGAGAAGATGCATAAGAAAGCAAAGAGTAATAGCAGGAGAGAGATTCCAGCTCAGGTGGAGAAGAAGAGGGAGGGGGAGAGAAGCGCCGTGCACATGCTACCCTTCATGGTGCTCGTCTGCTCAGTAAACCCAGGCTTTTGTTGTTCCCCCCAGAGTGCACCAAAGCAGACTCCCAGTCAGGAAGCTCGTCAATCTTTGCCACAACAGCTCATAAATTAGTGCCCAAATTACTGTTAACGCCGGCGGAGAAAGAGGCACGAAGAAAGACGTCTGCAGTTCGAGAAGACGTCCTCGCTCCCCCCTTTCCTGTTCTGCCTCATAAAGGACGCCAGAGTTCAAGTAAATACAGAGGGAGGGTGAGAGACATGAAGGGAGAGGAGCGCCGCCGTGTTGTACAGACATCTGGAGTTTGGGCAGTGTTGAAATATTAATAGGGCTCACACATAAACAAACACAGAGATTCACGCACGAGTTCATCCAAAAAGCAGCCCAGGGCATCGGTTCAGACCTGAGCTTCAGCAAAGTCACTGCGCTGCTGTGAAGGAATAAAAGGTGGGGCGGGGCGGCTTTAAAAGACCACTTTCTGAAACAGAAAATTCTTTATAACTGGTCTCTTGTGAGGGGGGATCACAGCTTAGAGAGCGCCATGATTGGAGGGGAATTARCCAGCCTCAGCATAGAGACATCAGACTGTGCCAATTATGTTTTTCTGCTTTTTTGTAATCTCTATTTTTAATGACTTCAAGATAGCAGTTCAAAGSAGGAATATTGAGGTTTTTGCACTGTAACCATATTTCTGCACCTTGCTATTATTTTTTTTCCATGCCACCCAGGTTGTGCCTTTAAAACAGCTGAATGGTAAAAACGCCGGCAGCCTCCGTTCCCTAAACAAATACCACATTTGTACTGAACGTGTTACATGGCATAACATTTGCTGGTGACATTCAAATAACCTTTCTTCTGTTGCATAAACAGGAATAAATAAAAAAAAGTAATGTGTGAGTTCACATGACAGCAGAGCCCTGGCAGATGAGAGAGGCAGAGATCTGATTCCATCTCTTGTTCGGCTGTCGCCTCTCTACAGCTCGATCTGACGGGTATCTGTTTAGAGAAAAGCCTTTGTTTATTAACCGACAGCTGATCTGCATTGCCAAATGGGAGGTTCATGCAGAAAAAAATAAATAGATGCACAGCATGATGAAGAAATCATTGCCTAATGTGCTTTTTTTTTTTTTTTTTTTTTTTGCCAGATCGTTTTTGCTGCCGTTCATGTGCTGACCGTGTGTAAAAAGCTGGGTTTGTCTCTGAAAGAAAACTGTCCTTGGATTAGAAACCCGATCATTTCGAGCTTTTGTTGTAAAACATTCGGAACAGGAGCAGGAAAGTATATTTAATCACAGTTTTTCCAATGAGAAAACGACTTGTTAATCTRCTCATAATGTCATGCCCCGTCCGTCTTACATAATATGTGACATGAGCCCACTGGCTTGCGTCACTCTGCCATTGACAGCTGTCAGTGCAGCRCGGCTGAAAACACACACAAACAACATCACACGCAGACAAGGCAGCTTTGCGTGCTCTCTCTCTCATAAATGTAAAACTCAAAATCTGCTCTGTGTACACACGTTTGCACTTGACTTTGTATATTGCGCATGTCTGTTGTGACTCGTAAGGCCAAGAGAAAGCGATTTAATTGTCCAATCGAGTAATGGGTTAAGCTGCCAGCGTTATGATGGTGGTCCTGGGCATCGGTGTGTAATTTGAAGGATAATCTTAATCTTTCAGCGTTATGTCAGTATTCCAATGTTTCAGTGGGAACAGCCAAGAGATTTTCACTAGAGATTTAACGTGTTTGCACAAGACTGCAGGATCGTCACTTTCATTTGATTTCGGAGATGTTATCTGCAGATATAAATGAATGATGTAGTGTGTGTCATTTTATTTTCGGTTTCGACTTCAGGATGACTTCCAGTTTGTCTAGAAAATTTGTCCTTTTTTTTCTTTATCTTCGTCAGCTTCGTAATCATGTGAATTATTCTTTAAAGTAACCGTGACGGGATTCACGCTAAGTTTTTCATGCACAGCCATGGCACATTTGTCTGCTCGTTTCATGCTTTTGACAAAATGATTCGTGACAGGACTGCTGTAAACAACTAACGCACAAGTGGCAGATGGTTATGTTCACATCTGACTGTTTAGTTTCCCGGTCTTTCACATTGTGCGGGGCTGTCGTCGCAGCGGCTGTGAGGAAGACAGTGAAGGGCGCTGGGTGAACATGCGATGGCCTCTTTGCCCTATTGTACATGTGCACTGAGTCACACGTCACCCCCTCAAAGGGCCCTGCKACTGTTGTGAATCAGTGTCCTTGAGCTGCTCAGCTACAGACAAAGACCGAGCCTCGGCATCCTGCTTGACCGCATCCACTCTCTCCGCCGGTGCCCCTTAATGCTCAGCGCCCGTGCCTCGCTGCAGCGCCGCGCGCAGGAAATCTCTCCCATGTTCACCGCCCGGCCCTCGTCTGGGCCGTGCTCGCACTGTGCCGCGATTCGAGCATGATCTTGGCATCTCGGCGGGTGTCTTTGAAGGGGCCTGCGTGCGGAGGCCATCTCACGGCGCTGCGAGGAGCGGCAGGCTGCTGGGGATGGGCCGCCTGTGTAACTGTGCCTGTCTTTGATGTCGTAAACAGAGCGGGCAGGGCTGGCAGGGAGGCGGGCAGGCGCGGTGAATGGGATCAGTGGCACTGCGCTGGTCAAGCTCAAGCGAGCCAGCAGCTGCCTGTTTCACAGCAAGTGGCAGTTAACACCGCAGCTTGTGTCAATAAGATATTGACTGCCAGATTGGGAGTGCCTCCAAGTGTTTGATTGAGTCCTCTGTGTAACATCCGTTTAAATAATCCTTATTGTCTGAGTGGCCACATTACCGTTCCCTCAAAGGAGAAATAACATTTCACGGTTTGGTAGATCATGGAATATTTGATCACAGAGAGAGTTAGTTGTGCTATAGTATTGCAGCTCATTTTATAGATGCATTTACTGATACTTATAAAAAAAATAAATTAAAAAAGCCTGTCTCAGCTGGTCTAAAGGCAAACCCTTTTTTACTGTTGAGTGCACAGGCAATCCGTGGTGGAGGGTAAGAGTGTTAGCTGCTGCAGACGGGGCTTTGGTGCTTGTATGAATGCCTGCTCTGCCCAGCCTGGCACCCCTGCGTCCCTCCTCTCACTGCCTTCACCTGATGTGGCACAGCCTCTGTCAGGCTGAGCGAGCGCCCAGCCAGCTCTGCTTCTTCAGGGGAGATGGAGGCATCTCGCAGCAATGCTGTAGGGGTAGTGGGGGTGGGGTGGGGGAGAAGCTACAGCAGCAGCCTAAAAAGCCTGGAGCTATCTGAGGCTGGAGCTCATAGCCAAAAGCATGTGGGCTGGACATGGTGGGTGGAAAGCTCAAACTCGGTATGACAACCGTAGGAGCGGCCCTACGCTGCCACCTAATGGCCGGAGCCCGCCGCTGCAGCCTTGGGTTCACCAGAAACCACAGCTAGTCATAATTACAGCACGCTTCAGTTGTTGTAAGTGCATGTCAGAACAAATTATGTAAGTAATGAGGCTGAAAATGCTAAAGGAGTTGAAACACACTGCACTGCTAATGCTCATGCGGTGAGAACACAAAAACAAACAATAGAGTGCGCTCATACAGAGATAGACCTAAATGAAATAACAAGCCACTGTGCACAGTAAGGAAAAGATTAATTATAAATTAACCCTCTCAGTTAGGTTGTCAAAGCCCGCCTCCTGCCTGGATTTCGCTCTAATCCGGGTCGGCGAGGTGCGGTGCCCTCTTTTGTACGGGAGAATCGCAAATCACAGGAGGTGTTGTCCAGAGAAGAATTAACCATGCGTGTTCCATCACTCCCTTTTTGTTCATTTTACTCAAATCTGGGCTAATTCCTCATAAACATGGCTGGTGTTGTTGACTCCAGCAGTGCCAGGAGAACACACTGAGATCCCTGAATGAAGGGAGGGTGGCTCCTGGGTTGGTGGATTAGAGGCTCTGTGTTTAGGGCCTCTCCCGGGCATGCCTCAGGGACAAGGACATTATCCACATGACACATCACAGACTCTCCGGCAGTTGATTAAAATGGGCAGGGATCTGTGGTTTGAACCTCCACAAAAGCACTTTTGATGTGATCAAACTAGAATAAAGAGGCTGGTTGTTAAAGGTGTGCAAGAGATATTTTAAGCCTTTTGTCTTTAAAAGAAACCTGAGGCGTTGTAGTAGACAGTTAGGCCTGGTTTGAGGGGAAATGCTGATGTAACACACTGACAATGGGCCGTCGGTTTTTAGGGAAGTATCATTTATTATTAGGGCTGTTTTAAAATATAAAAAACTTCTTGTCATCGCCATTTTAATATGTGCAAAATTAAAATTGACATGGTCTGTTTGAGGGGTAACAAACTATGGAAAATTAAATCATGCTACTTTGGCCAGACATATATTTGGCCAATTTGATGGACTCTAACAACTCTTAAAGCCCACACCCAGTCCTGATGATAGAGGCTTAGGTGCTAAACTCAGTAATTTGCACTCACACCTTTTTATATAACACTGTCACAATTAAAAATAGGAAACCCTGTAATTGTTTTTGTCCGTGTGTGCATGGGTTTATTTGTCTGTCTGTTAGCAAAATATCTCATGAACCAGTGGATGGATTTTATTAAAACTCACAAAGTAATCATTCGATGTACATCTACAATAGATTTACTTCTGAAGTCCACTGGATTCATGATGGCCACCACAGCTAATCAACCTTAGCAATCATAAATATGGGTACTACTCAGACACCGCTACAGATGTTGAGTTAAAATTTGGTGTGATGATAACTAGGGGTGTAACAATATCCACATTGATAAATTGATTAAATTCTTAATAATTTAATTATATCAAGACAAATGAAAGCATCAATCCATATGCCAGATGTGGATTGATATCATATGCCCATTGTGTTGGATGTTAGATGGGCAAATGATTTAGCATCATTTCGATCGCAGACTTGTGAACTGAACTGAGTCGAAATTGTATCATGACAGATTTTATGATATAGAGAAACATTGTATAGTCATTATAATATTATATTGTAATAAAGCTGATTTACAGCCCTAGTAGTAGCTGAGAGTCATACCCATCATAAACTCTGTGAAAAGTTCAGGCAAGTTGACTGCAAAGCAGAAAGCAATATACATTTTTTTGAAGCCGAACTAGTTGATATCTTTTTTTTTTTTGCATCCTCTTGGACTAAATTACAATACTCATTTAATTGATACAGAATTATTGCAGCTGAACATTATGCTCCGATTGGTTGTTTTTGGTGAGAATAAAAATACCAAAAAGAAAAATTGCATCATGACAAAATATCCTACAGAGATCTTTCCACGACGTAGATCAGATAGCGACGTTTGTCTGGCTCCGCGGTGAACCGTCGGAACGGCGGGACCCGAGATGTTAGAGATGTGGAGGAGGGCTTTGAGATAGAGATCTCCGGAGGGTGTGGGGGGGGGGGGTACGGTATAAAGAGCCCTAAAAATACATAAAGTTTGCAGAAAATCCTTACAACTTGCACCTGGGACATAGTTGGGGGGTGTGGGGGGGGGGGGTAGACGTAGCATCAGTGGCTTCAGCGATACGAAAAAAGAGAGGGGAAAAAAACGGGGAGGCATCTGTGGGACGAGTTGGGAGTTCTGGCTCTCTCTGATGCCTGTGTGTTCTTGCCTTGTTGTGTTTGGGCTGCCCTGTGGTCCACTCCTAAAGAGGGGAACAGCGATGGATGAGGCCTGTCCTCTCTGTGTTTTTTTTTTTTTTTTGTCCTCGACGGCGGGCGAATCACAGGCCTGTCAACGGCACAACACCACAGCCGAGCTGAATCGTTTTAGTTACACATAGAGCTGCTGCCGCCGCCGCCGCCGCTTCTGTTGCTGCTGCTGCTCCATCCAGCACAGTGGGCATGTTAGGATTTCTTTGTGGCTGCAGTGGATTTGCTCCTGGGGGGCGTTTTGTGGTTTTGAAATTTTAAGAGGCTGCATGAAGTGAGGTTTTCCACCGGGAAATCGACTTCCTCACGTGGCTAAATGAGCTTTTGTCATTTAACGAGGTTTATATCAATGCTTCTGTAGGATATTAAAGTTCGTGGGCAGCCGGTTTCCTTTTTCTTATGTAAGTGGTGTTTTGGTTGCAAGCTGAAGCCGTGTTTATACAGGCTGTTGTTGAGGACCTAAAATCAGATCCTTCCCTACAAACACACACATACACACACATACACACAACTCTAAATATTCCACTAATACTCTGGTGGAAGCAAAGATGTTCAAAAGCAACTGGATGAGATGTTTTTAGAAGCACTGTGCTCTTTCATGTACCAACATAGATCCATGGTGAGAGCGTTGTACAGTGACTTGTGACAGCAAAATGTTGATTTTTTTTCCTCTTCTCCCTTCTCTTATTTATTTATTTCGTTTCCTTTTCTTCTCCGCAGCTCAAATCGAAATAATTCCCTGCAAGATCTGTGGAGACAAATCATCAGGCATCCATTACGGTGTGATAACATGTGAAGGCTGTAAGGTAAGCATCAAGAGACCAAACCTGTTAGTGTGATGGGTGTGTGTGTGTCTGTGTGTGTGTGAGAGAGAGGGAGAGAGAAAGAGAGGGAGATGCAAGAACTGAGAGGTGAAAGACAGGAAAAACTGAAGAGTTAAAGAAAGTTGCTTGCTTGGGGTAAAGGAAGAAGAAGAAAAACAGATTTAAAAATGCTGCTGAAGTTTTACAATGATTCAGAGAGGGACTGCAAAGTGTAAACACACAGAGCGCGATCATTAAAGTGGTCAAGCACCACTGAAAACATCACAGAAAACCACAATTAGTAGGACATAATCATCGCTTCGCTTTGCTCTGCCTTTTTCCCTCCCAGGGACACGTCTTTCTTTTCTGCTGTTTTTTTCCCCCTTCTTCTTCTTTTCTCCTCTCTTTCCCTTTTCTTTTCACTTCTGCCGCTGCTCTTCATGAAACGCGATGATCAAAAAGGAGAGTGCTTTGAATTACAGCAGATTGTTGGCTGTTTGCTACAGCGTGTTTCTCCTATTGAAGCCACCTTTTGTACCGTTTCAAATACACCAGCCATTCCCAGCGAGAGAAAATTTGTGCTTGGAGTGTATTCTTGTACCCCCCCGCACCCCCCGTGCTTGTCACCAGGCACATCATTAGCATTCCTCAGCCAGATTCCACCTTTGCTGTTTGCTCCTGTGTGCACGTTTGTGTGTGTGTGAGGGACAAAAAGAGCTTCCTTTCAGCTCTTCTTGCCGCCTCTCCTCTCCCTCACACAGGGGCTGGAAGGGATAAAACACTAAAGGGTAAAGTGCTGAAATCTATCTTTTAATGATTGCTAATTAGTCCAGGCAGAAAAGGCCTTTAATGATATGTGCAAGTACAAAAGTTTGGACCATAAATCATTGCATTATTAAGGAGTGCTGCTTGTCACTGGCAGTTTTACTCTGTTTCCATAATGGCTTCCATTATAAAGCAACTTGGCAGCTGTCAGCTGTTTTCTTGTAATTAAACAGCCAATGAGCAGCTAATTAAGACATATGTGTATGGAGCAGTAGAGTGGGGCATGTTAATGATGTGCTGGAATCAATTCATTAAGTCAAAGGATGAGGAATCCAGTCGGTGTGCGTTTGCAATTCTTTAGCACCACGCATGCCAGCGCTGCATTAATCAACACTAATAACTCCAGTGAAGAAAAATACCGTCCACTGTTATCATGCCGACCCAAAACACACCGCCCTCATGCTGTACACACACAGCGCTCTTTAAATGCCAGACAGTAAAACATAGCAGTCAGGGAAAATACCACCACAGTAGTTTTGTTACATTTCAATTTGCCAGCAGTGGAATAAAAATATCACCACCAGGAATACAGTAAATCACGATCCGACTGCTATAAATCTTGTCAGCATTAAAACACAATGAAGACATAAAAATGWTCCTTTGGTGCCAGGAGATGTTTGCACCCGCAGAGATTCGTTCAGCAACCTAAGGTTTTTCCGACACCCCCCCTTCCTTTTTTTTTTTTATCTCGTGCAGGGCTTCTTCAGGAGGAGTCAGCAGAGCAATGCAGCTTACTCCTGCCCCCGTCAGAAAAACTGCTTGATCGACCGCACCAGCCGCAACCGCTGCCAGCACTGCCGGCTGCAGAAGTGCCTGGCAGTGGGAATGTCACGAGATGGTAAGGGACTCACGTGGAGGGGAGCAACAAGTGGGGTGAATGCATGGGGTGGGGTGATGGAGGTCAAACTGAGGCTCCTGTTTTTTCTCTTTTATTTAACATTTGCTGCRTTGAACCTAAATCCTGGTGTAGAGACAAAAAATAACAAAAGATGCCGAGTCAGAAACTTTAATGAGACAATTTTGTTATTTTTGACAGGAGCATGACTACTCACAGAGAATTTACTCATGAACACCTGAGAACATCTCCATTTATGTTCATCATGTGCCACTAGTGGGCGAGCGCTTAGTCTGTGGGCCTAATTTGTTGCTGTAAGAAAAAAGAACAGTTTTTATAAAATAGGAGGTCGTTAGAGGGTGTTATTATTGCTGCTGCAGCTGAGATACAGCAATGGGAGCACACAGGCAGGAGCGCTCCATCTTTGTCAGACAGGTCCAGACTAGACTGGACCAAGAAGGCTGTTTCTGAACAGAACAAAGCTGCGTGTGCATGTGTGTGTGTGTGTGTGTGTGTGTGTGTGTGTGTGTGTGTGTGTGTCCCAGTAAGACACAAATAGGTAAAAAAAACAGAACAAGTACATTCATGTAGTCTGGCACACACTTCATGCACAGATATATTCATGAATGTGAATGAACACGTAAGCGTGTGCCTTTGTCTCTCTCTCTCTCTCTCTCTCTCACACACACACACACACACACACACACACACACACATTTAGGATAGATGAAGGTGACTCTTACCTTCACCAAGCACACCAGTCGAAATGCCCGTGCTCTCCTCTGTGGCGCGCCATGCTTTTTTTTTTTCTTGTACTGTTCATAGAAACACAAGCCAAGGAGTTTTATTTTAAACAACCTGATTAGTTTGGAAACCTTAAAAAAAGCAACAACTTATCATTTTTTTAATGACCAATACGTTGTCTTTTTACAATAGTTTTTCATGTCTATAAATACCAACTCCTTCCTAAATTTACAATGTGGTTTTTGTTTTATGTTGTGAATGATTATATTCCTTTCTGGGACAGTCTTTTGCATCAGTTTTGTCGGTTTTGCTGATGTTTTAGTTTTAAAAGTTACCTACAGGTGGCTGTGGTTATAAATAAATTTGAGCAAATCTGAATAAAATACAACTTATTAGTATTTGTTACTCGCCGTGCAACAAAAACCTAATATTATTGGAATATTATTATTATTGCCATTGGATTTTTTTTTTATTTGGGTCAAGATTTTTCATTTTACAAAGATGAATACATTTAACATGACATAATCTGAACTTTTATTCAACAATTCCTCCTGTTATGTTACACCTTTAAAAGAGACTTGTCTTTTTAAATCCGTCTTTTTCACATTTCAATCATTCAGTTGGGGTCTATATAAACTGGAACTGCAACACTTTGGTCTGAATTCCTCCTTATTGTAACTCCACAAGCCCCTCTTTCACCACTTTTCTGAGTTGTGCCTYGGATGAACTCATTTTGAGGCTGTCTCTTTAAATCCAAAGGAGGCTCTTTACAACCCGCCCCCCAACCAGCTTTCAAAGCGGTCCATTCTAGTTTGATAGCAGAGATACAACTATAAATGACTAAGTCTAAAAGTTAGAAAAGTTCAAAGTGTGTAACTGTTCACTTTAAACTTTTATTATACTCTTTGGGAAAGGTAGGAAGTAGTGAGGGATTGGTTGGGGGGGCAAAGCTTGGTTTAGAAGTAAAAAAAAGTAAAAAGGGTTTTTTGAGGAAAATATGTTGCAAACTGGTTGAAGGTGTAATATTCCAGCTTAAAAAACAAATTCAGTGTCTAGATTTGTTTTGATTTTAGGACGGAATGTATTCTGTGAAAGTTTTGTGAAGAACTGCCACCTGCAGGTTTGCATTAGTTCTATTTGTGTCATTTCGTTGCCCGGCTCGCATCTCACACTGGTCTCTTCTCGCTCGCGACAGCGGTGAAGTTCGGCCGCATGTCAAAGAAGCAGCGGGACAGCCTGTACGCCGAGGTCCAGAAGCACCGGCTGCAGCAGCAGCAGCGCGACCACCAGCAGCAGCCCGGAGAAGCGGAGCCGCTCACGCCCAGCTACAGCCTCTCGGCCAACGGCCTCACGGAGCTCCACGATGACCTCAGCGGCTACATGGACGGCCACACCCCCGACGGCAGCAAACCCGACTCGGCGGTCAGCAGCTTCTATCTGGACATCCAGCCGTCTCCAGACCAGTCCGGCTTGGACATCAACGGCATCAAGCCCGAGCCCATCTGCGACTTTGCCCCCGGCTCTGGCTTCTTCCCCTACTGCTCCTTCACCAACGGAGAGATCTCCCCCACCGTCTCCATGGCTGAGCTAGGTAAGGAGCAGGAGGGAAAGAGGTTAAAGGAGAGATGGTAAAATGGTGGGGGTGGGGGCAACTTAACCGTGGGGCAAACGACACAAAGGTGGCTTAAAATAGCAGGAGGTTGGAGACTCATCTCCAACACTCATTAAAAGAGCCTCTTTTTTTGTAATTAGTTTCCATTAATTAGGGCCAATCAGGATCCAGCAGGGCAGGTGTCTGGGGAAATCATTTTTTTAGGYTCCCTTGTGCCTAGGAACTCCTTTTAACAGATGTGTTTTCAAAACCATTTAAATTCTCACACTCAATATTTCTCCCAGAAAAAAAAATAAAATAAAAAATGTGACCTTTGTTTTAGTGAGTAGCATGGCGCCCCTCCCCCCCTCCGTGCATTTGTGTCATAACTAGATTGGCTTCGCCTCATCCTTAAGCTATGAGCTTCCTRCAGGCAGTATAAGGAAAATGTCAACAAGCTTTCTCCCCCCTAAAAAAARCCCACGCGCCCCCCCACCCTTTGTGAGAGCTCAGTAAATAAATCTTCTTTTCCTGTGGCTTATTTCATCACTGAGCTTCTCACCCTCACATAGCACTGTGAGTAATGTTCAGATCTCAAATGTAATCATCTGGGTTTGTGATGACGGCTGCGTTTTCAGAGCACCTGGCCCAGAACATCTCCAAGTCGCACATGGAGACGTGTCAGTACCTGAGAGAAGAGCTGCAGCAGATGACCTGGCAGGCTTTCCTTCAGGAGGAGGTGGAGAGCTACCAGAGCAAGGTAACCCGTCGATTACGAACCCGGGCCTCCCCCGCCCCCCACCCTCCCGGGCAATTATCAAAAGCATTGTTTTTAATGCCGATAACCCATCCTGTGTCCCTATCTGTTCTCAGCCGCGGGAAGTCATGTGGCAGCTGTGTGCTATCAAAATAACAGAGGCCATTCAGTATGTGGTGGAGTTCGCCAAGCGCATCGACGGCTTCATGGAGCTGTGTCAGAACGATCAGATAGTGCTGCTGAAAGCAGGTATGACAGCCTGTCAACATGGCCTGCTGCCGTCAAACTCCCCCACAACAACACCACCACTACCGCCCCTCTCTGGCATTGTCACAAGGGTTGTWGCTGACCTGACTGCACAAAGCTCTCCTCTTCACACACAGACAGTGTCACAGACAGGAGACCCCACCACCCCTTCTGTCTCTCCGTTTTTCCCCTCTGTTCATTACGTACACTGCATTAGATAAGTCGTGTGTTCCTGAGCTCTGATAATGTGTCCTGCTGCCCTTTTTTTCCTTTTTTTTTTTTTGTTTGGGTTCTGTTTTCCCAGAGACAGAAGAAGTCTCATCACGTTGCTCATGAAGATGTATTTACAGAACACTACATGACCTTTTTTTTACTGGTTGGCAGSTGTATTTATACACAGTTGCTTCACATGCTGCAAACTTACACTCTTCCTGGATGTTTCTCTACATGAAAAAGTTAAGAACTTTTGAAGTGGGGTTCTCTGGAAAAGGTGATGAACAGTTAATATCTTACCTGTTRYAGAYACATTTTTGGAAGRCCATTACGTGAAGAAAAACTGTTTGAATGTGACCTATAATGCAAAATCCATCTTTTTTAAACACATTTTTGTGTAYTTGGAGTCCGTAAGAGTGCAGAGAAGTTTAATTTAGTCTCCTGGTTATGTGTAGATATCTAACAGTGTTTGTCACTGTTGTGTTTTTTTAGATTCAAGTTGGGTTTCAAACTGCACTAATCCACTTCAGCTTTGGCCCCACTTGAACTAGCCATTAGCTCATCAAWCCARTCAGAATTAAATGTTATTTCTCAGAAGTGAAATCATTCAAAGAGCTATCTACAACAGGTAAGATGTTAATTGTTCWTAACTTYTCCACAAAACCCCGTTTTAAAGAGTTGGTACGAAATAATAAAGCAGCATTTTTCTTATAGGCAAGAATATGATCTGTTATACTCTTCATCTTACCCCCCTTCCACACATTGTATCTTTTAAATACATTTCTAGCTTCTTATTATTTTTGCTCAGCGTAACACTGTGAAAGAATAGCTTTCTGTTGATGATATTTTCATCTGCCGAGGCATTTTTATCCCCCCTTCTTATCTGACAACAAGCTTCTCTGTTTCAAAGTGCTTGTTTTTTCATATTTTGGAAGATTAGCACAAAGCATAATCATGTGTTTTGCACCCCTGACTGATGTGGGAAATAAAAAGGGAAGGAAAAAAWAWWAWTWAAAAAAAAAGCTCAGATTTGGCATCTTGTTCCCGTCTGTCTCCACAGGCTCTCTGGAAGTTGTGTTTGTCAGAATGTGCCGTGCCTTTGACTCGCAAAACAACACAGTCTATTTTGATGGAAAATATGCCGGACCTGATGTGTTCAAGTCATTAGGTAAGTGGAGTGTGTACAGGCGTGTGTGTGTGTGTGTGCGCGCGCACATTTGGGTGAGCTGCTGTGTTTGTTTCCCTACAGTGTCTCGCTCCTTTCCTTGGTGTTACAGCCAAAATTAGAGTCGGCTGTTCCTTTTTTTTATATTTTTTTTATTCAGTGCACCACGCTGAAGGCCTGGAAGCAAACACTGAGCACTCATCCCGTCCTCACCTGGCATTTCTGTCTCTTCAGCGGTTATTTATGGTAGAACAGAGACGTTAGTGAGGCTCTGCTGCATATGGCTCATGTAGCTGYGGAATAAATAAATCCAGACGGCGTGTCTTTAGGGAGAGCGTTATCAAAACTATCACTGATAGTCTGACATAAACCGTCTCCGGCGAAAGCAAATAGCCATCGTGTTTGACTGTCATTATATTTTACCCTGATCTTCCAAAGCAGCGTGGATTTCCTTGGGTTTTCAACCATTATTTGACGGGGGAAAATTGTAAATATGTCCCAGAGTGGCTGTAAATGTGTGTATTTCTGTGAGTTYGTTATCTTTTTGGATATTAGTTTCTGTCCCGGTGTCCCTCCAACAGACAGAGGGGACAGCAGTGGGTGGAGTGGGGGAGAGAGAGTGATGGGCTTCCCGAGCTGCAGTGGCATCTGCCTGTCTCTCTCTGTTCCCAATAATTGATTTAACTAAAAGCCTCAATAGTGACCTCATTTTAGCTTGCATAACACCACCCAGCTGCCAAAAGTGACTCGTCTGGGAGGCAAAACTCAGTAAAAGCATTGCCTGTTCAGCTTAAGACGCTCCCATGTGCTGTCAGCACGCTGCTCTTTTTTTTTAGCTCCCCCCCGCCCTCGTCTCCCCCCCACCTAAACACACACACACACACACTCCCTGTGTTGCCTTTCTCCCCAATAAAGATCAAGAGTGAATGTTGTTCTTTGGTCTTCCTCATCCTGAGCCCCCTTCTCTCTGTCCTTTGCTGTGGCAGGCTGTGACGACTTGATCAGCTCCGTCTTCGAGTTTGGGAAAAACTTGTGTTCTATGCACCTGTCTGAGGATGAGATCGCCCTGTTCTCTGCCTTTGTGTTGATGTCTGCTGGTAGGTGTCAGTCACAGCACTGGAGGAAAAAAAAAAGGAAGGAAAAAAAAACAACCAAACAGTCACTCGTCACAACAATGAGCACTGGTGTCCTCCTGGTTTTTTTTTCTTCTTTTTTTTAACACACACTAGTATAGCCATAATTAAAAGTTTTCCTTGTGATTTTCTCTTTAAATAAATCTGTGATTATTTGCTTTTTTTTTTCCAGACCGATCCTGGCTCCAGGAGAAAGTGAAAGTGGAAAAACTCCAGCAGAAGATCCAGCTGGCTCTTCAGCACGTTTTGCAAAAGAACCACAGAGAGGATGGTATACTTACAAAGGTACAAAGCAGTACATCTATTATCCCTGAAAGTGGCTGGCCGCTAAGCTCGTAGCAGCATAATATGGCGCCGTTTAGGATCCTTATCCACAGGCCTTGAACCACTCCTGCTGTATATTAAATTAAGTGAACAGAGATTTCACAGAGCATCGGGAAAATTCATTTTTATCAGCAGAGAAGTGGCAATTTGTCAGTTGCATCGGCTATTTAATGTAAAGCGACTGGTTTGTCTTGCGCCTCAATGCTCGTCTCAATATTTGCGAGTTTTGGTTGCTCCCCCCTGTGTGGGACAGGAATGTTCACTACAATTGCTCCATGTTCTTGCCTCGTTGTGAATCTAAACRGCGTGYCTCCTCTCTCTCTGTCTCTCTCTCTCTCCACAGTTGATATGCAAAGTGTCGACACTGCGAGCGCTGTGCAGTAGGCATACAGAGAAGCTCACGGCTTTCAAAGCAATATACCCAGACATTGTGCGTGCCCACTTCCCCCCCTTATATAAGGAGCTGTTCGGATCAGACTTTGAGCAGTCCATGCCCGTCGACGGGTAGCACCCCACTCCCCCCCCCGCCCGCCAGGTGCCAGTGTGCCCACTGTGACGACGCTGGGTGGGGTGTGGGCGGGGAGGAGGAGTGCGGAGGAGGAATCTGAGACACTTTACTGGTGCCCCTGCACAAACTGGAGCGGACAGATGGTGCGCTGATCAACGTTTTTTTTGTCCTTTCACATCCGAATGGGGAGTGGGGGGTGCGCGGGAGGGGTGCAGCTTCGGGGAGTTGATCGTGAAGGTTTACTTTGTTCAATTTAGTTCGCTATGAACGACACGTGGGACCCGACACCCGACGGGGAAATGAAGAGGAGATAGGAACAAATAACCTCTGTTTGGCTGAACTTGACCTGCTTTTGCGTTTGTTTGTTTTTTTTTTTTTTTTTTAATAGAACATCACTGCTTTGTTCATTCACGTACTGTATTTCCACCAGTGTTCGGCACCACTGTCATTAGCGACCAGTGGTTGTAAACAAACAAACAAACAAAAAATCCTTAAGGAACATGATTTCATTTAGAAGATGGCCACATCAGTATTATTTCCCAGTTTGCACTCCATGAACACTTTAAGCATTGTCACGAACAAACCTCTCCTCTTTCTAAACGTTTCAACTGGAATAAAATTAACTGATCAATGCGCAGATTTTGGTCAAGTTCAGCCATTTCTCTCTCTCTTTTTTTTTTTTTTTTTTTTTTTGATTTTGTGGGACGCAGTGCTTGGAATGAAAAACTCACAGCAACTTTTGTTGTGAGGTTCCAACAGCATAGTGATGCAATCGGCGCCTCTCTAAGGACAATCGCTTAAAATAAGAAAAAAAGAAAAAAAAAGAAGAAGCCTAGAATTCTGGTAATTCTACTGAAAAACGCAATGATTTTAGTTGTCAAAGACTCCATCCACCATTGTTGCATAGTGAAAATCATGTAAGGCCATCTGCTATTAATCCTTCTCCGGACAGGTGCCCTGAAGAAGCACAGCACACCGACGCAACGAAAAGGGTCCATTCCACCTGTTTTATAACTGTACTACAGGGTAAAATGGTCATAAGCACTTACTATACAGAAAAAAAAGTAATGTTTATAGAATCTATTTTAAATAACATGTATGATATTAGTAGTTAGACCATTCTTAATTGTTGACTTGATAAGGCACTTTTATTTACACCTTTCTTTAATTTAAGACTTGTATATTTACCTAGTGATGTGTTGCATGTGCACAAGAATTACAAACTGAATCATGGTCACAGAGGTTAGGCTGATGCAGATGATATTTGTCCAGAAGTGTTCGGGACGTTTGTTTTGGAGAGTTGGTGCGGCTGCTGGAATTAGATTTTTATCTTTTTTTTWTAAAAGGCATAGATGAGAAGATGAGAGATACTCTAAAAACTGCCAATGTGCTACCTATGAAAACAAACAAAAAAAAATTATGTCGCTTTTTAGTCAGCGAGCACTTACAAACTAAGAGCTCTGTTCTGCCCTGGAGCTCTTCCCGAACTAAAATAATATATAAAAAATGAATTACAGTTTGGTTTTGGGATATAATACATTTTTTTACATCTAGATCCAATTAAATTTGGAATAACTGACATTAGGTTAAAAAGGAAACAAAAATATGATTAGTTTACTAACAAAAGGTAACCCTGAATGTGTGTTTAAGAAAACACTCAGATTATAATCCAACTGTTCCACCTAGTGGAAGTTAAAGATACAACACCAGCAGTCTCCCCTGAAAAGACATGGATTTGACCCCTTTGTTTAAAGGGTTTTACTGTTTGTTGTTTTTTTTAAATATATATATAAATATAATAACTAAATTTCTGCCTTCTCATCTAAGCCTGAGCCCAGCAACGCCTGAACGGAAGAAAACCACAAAGGGAACGTGAATATTCAAAGCCTTGTCTGGTTGTAAAGCTTCTATTTTTGTAACTTGTTTTTTTTGGTTAATAAACCCACGAAAGAGACGAAGGGAAGGGGAGGAGGGGGAAAAAAGAAGGAAAAAAAAGATGTCAGGTAGCACTTAACTGTATCCCTGCAATAATTAGACTAGCTGTTGTTTGTGTGATTAGGAGAGGGCGGGAGAAGCAGAAAAACGGTAGGACAAGTGCTATTTTCAGAACGCTTTGTTGTCGTGCTTCTGTTTTGTTGAGTGTGTCTTTTCTTGTCAGTGTGGTAGTAAAGTGGTTTAAAAAACATGAAGAACAAAAAAAACAAAAAAGACCCTGGATGTGCCAAACAGTAGTCGTTGCTTCCGCTTTTCAGTCTACTCGTTTTTTTTTATGTAGAATGAATTCCGAAGACATTCCAGCAACCTGAGTAGCGCTTTAAAAACAATAATAATAAAAATGAAGAAAAGATGAAAAGAAAAAGTGATATCCCTTTAGAAAACCCAGCATAGCATGTTAAAACATCCTGTCACCCACTATAAATATAAAATCAAGTTTGTTTTTCTTTATTTTTTTTCTTTCTGTTTGCACACTTATCATTCCTCTGCCGTGCAATTTGTACAAGTCGTTAATGCCTTGTGCTGTCACCCCTCAGGGAAGAGTTTTATTTCATTTGATTTCCTTGTTTAAAAAGACATTTGTATCCATTGTGTTTAGTTGATTTCCTTCGTTTTTATATATATAAATATAAATATATATTTGTTTCAGGGATGTT
>NW_013952421.1:2994775-3001785 GCF_001266775.1 Austrofundulus limnaeus
GTATCAACAAAGAATTTGCTTTTGTTTACTTAATATCAAGTAATTGTTCAAAAGTAGAACTTGTTACATTTTTTTATTTTATTTTATAGGTGGAGTAAAAAATCTGCACAATTTTTTTCTTAAACTCGTATTTCACTTCTAAAAACCCATTTAACATCAATTTGGCTTGTACAGTATAATCCCTGGCAAAGATGATGGAATCAACACATCAAATAAGATGTTTTTTTGTTTGTTTTGTTTTGTTTTTGTATTTTTTTTTTCAATTGCAGAATTTTGTAAAAAAAATAAACACTCAACAAACTTTCTAACATTAAGAAAAATTAAAAAATATAAATAACTAGAGACAGGCACAACTGTTTTTTTAAATCAAGTTAAGAGATAAAACTATGAAATCACTCAATTCCAAAGGAGAAAAAAATAGAATCGCAGCACCTTTAGTACTTTCTTGCACCGCTTCCAGCTTTTATACCAGCTTGAATTGTCTGAGGCATCCACTTAAGTAATGAGAAAAATTCTTCATTATCAATCTGACTCCAGTTGTTTGTTATTGCAACAACTTTGCAGTAACTCTTTTTTTTTATAAAGCAGATTTAATCTGATGCAGGAGTTGATTTTTGAAATGCACCTTGGGATTGCTTAATTTCACCTCAGATTTCAGTGATTCTATATTTTCCGTATTTTATTCCTCTACTTGATTTAAAATGTAATTGTGGCTGACTGCAACAAATATGCACTACTGTTAAAGAAATTTTAGAACACCCTAATTTATCTAGTTTTTTAATTTTGATATTCAAACAGCTCAAGTCCGATGAACATACTTGAAAGTGTACAAAAGTAAGTGCTGAACTGCCACACCTCTCCTCAGTTTCTGAGTGCATTGCGATGGTGAAGGAAACTGGACTCACAGGCACATTGACTTTCAAATTAAAGTAACCTTACATTTTTTTAAAAACCCTCTGGCAGTTCAGCCCGTTGTACTCTTTTAAGCTGTTTATTGGACTGCCTGAATTCCAAATTAAAAAAACTGGATAAATGAGGGTGTTCTAAAATGTTTGACCAGTAGTGTATATTTTTCTTCTTTATTATAATATTTCTTAATGCCAGATGATTAGTATTATGAAAACTGGTAGTTTGTGTCATGTCTGTGATGTTTTTATTACAAAATAAGCCATTGTAAATGGTGCCAAACGTAGCATGTAGTAATTAAGTCAGACAAGTTGTATTGAAACTTAGTGGCCTCGTGGTGGTGCTGTTTGACATGAGTTATGTATGTCTCTGTGTAGCCAGCAGTAAGAAAAAGATTGTGTACATCGACTCCCCCCTTCTGAAGACGGAGATGACCGTTAGAGAGAGGAGTCACATCTATCATGAGGAAAGTTTAAAGCTCTCCATCGTAAAGAATGGAAGCGTGAACATCTTCCATGTGATGACAGAGCACCCCATAAGTGAGCAGCAGGTTGCACCGGTATGCTAATGTGCAAATAGACACAACTCTCTTTGAAGTACTTGAGCTATATCACAGCATTTATTCCTTTTCTGTTGTTGTTTCTGTATCAGGAAGCTTCGAAGAGAAGGTGTGTTTCTACAGAAGACATAAGCTTTGACTTTGAGGTAGACCTCACAGATTTAGAGACATTTGGAGAGACTTCTAACAGGTCCCAGCCAAAAAAATGTAAAAATCAACAGGATGATGGGGTTAAAAGTCAAAAAGCTATTAGTAACTCAGTTGTAACTAGGTCCAAAAGATCTGGTGAACGTTATAATGGTAACAGCAGCTCACAGGAAGATATGAAGACCCCTCTGATAAACACAGAGAAACCTACAACAGAGTCAAATCTTCTTTCTGTTAGTGAAGCCATTCCACCAAAGACTATAAGAGTAGACTCCCCCAAAGGTGATGAAGACCACCAAGTCTTTACAGGAGACTCTGATGATGAGAAGCTCGTCATTGATGATTTTGCAACTTCAGCAGCAACACCAACAAAACCGCTCCAGCCTCAGGTTACAATGTGCTCTGCAGACTTTCCTGTTACCTCTGCCCCTGAGTCCGCCCCTGAAAACATAGACTCATCTCCCTCTCATAAGGGATTAAAGACCAGACGACAAACCAAAAGAACAAAGCCCTCTGAGGACCAAGTAGGTGAGATCCTGCGCATGCAAACAGCAATGTTCAAGTCTGCAAATGACACCGCTGCCAACGCTACTAAATCACCAAGTCGTTGTGTCGGACTCCTGCTAAACTCTCATCCGATATCACTGGTGAAACCATGTGTGACCTCATACTTGGAAAGGCACCAGAATGAGGATGGCGAGACGTGTGCTGTGGTTCATGAATCTGTAGCTCTCAACACTAACGCTGCAGAGCAAAAAAGTTAGTATTACTTTATTATTATTTGTTGTTGTTTTATTTTGTGAGCTTACGGATTTGATTACAATACGGTTCTTTACTCCTCCTATTTAGAAATACTTTCAGAAGACCTGCAGGCTTGTGCTGAGGATGCACAAGACTACGAAGCTCCAGCTGAGGGCAACCTGATCTACAAGCTTTACAGTCTGCAAGACTTGTTACTTCTGGTCTGCAGCTCTATGTCTCAGACCTACACAAAAAATGTCAACAGCATGAAGAACCAGGTGCATATAATTAGTTCCAACTTGTTAATTTCATATAATGGCTTAGAAAAAGACCCTATTCATCATAATAACTCCTCAAATTTTCTCTCAACAGTATGTGCCAGTGCATGTCGTGCCTAAGCTGGAGTACCAACTTTCTTATGGAGTTGAATGTCTGACCAACAGTGAGGCATGCCAGCTGTGGACTGAGACGTTGCTTCACTCCAGCACGGTGTCTTATATAGGTACAAATCTTCATCCCCTAACTGGTTTATTCACCCCTTGTTTATTTCATACCTTTCAGGTTCTACACAGTTTGTTCAATTAAATAATTTACCTCCTGTCCATCCCCTCTCTGCTCTGGTGTCCCACAAGGTGCTGTCCTCAGCCCCTTTTTCCACTTAGCAGTATCTTTCGAAAACACAATATCTAATTCCAGTGTTTAACGGATGACACCCAGCTCTATCTGTTCACCACCCTGCTCACTTTCTGAATGCCTTTATGATAACAGTTCCTGGTTCACTAACAGCTTCCTTAAAACTAAACAGTGACAAAACTGAATTTATTCTCATTGGAATAAATTCAGTTTTGTCACAGGGGCGGCTGTGGCGGAGTGGTTAGGTGAGTCGTCCTGGAACCAGAAGGTCGCTGGTTCGATCCCCCGTCCAGCCGTCTCAGTCGTTGTGTCCTTGGGCAAGACACTTCACCCACCTTGCCTACTGATGGTGGTCAGAGGGTCCGGTGGCGCCGATGTATGGCAGCCCCACCTCTGTCAGTGCGCCCCAGGGCAGCTGTGGCTACAGTGTAGTTTGCCATCATCAGTGTGTGAATGTGAGTGTGAATGGGTGAATGTCTGTTAGTGTAAAGCGCTTTGGGGTCCGGAGGGACTTGAAAAGCGCTCTATAAGTTCAGTACCATTTACCATTACCATTTAAAGCTAAACCCTTGCAAAATCCAGCAACGTTTCTTTTCTCAATGACAGCACCTCAGTTTCCCCGTCCCCTATGTTAGGAGTCTGGGTGTCATCCTAGACAACACACTATCATTTAAATCCCATATCAGCAACATCATTCGTTCAGCATACTTTCACCTCCTTAACATCACTTGTCTCCGTCCATCCCTCTCACCCATTGGTACTGCCATTCTAGTTCTCTCTTTGGTCACATTACATCTAGATTATTGCAACTCCATTCTTTTTGGTTTACCTGCAAAATCCATCCATAAAGTCCAACTGGTCCCAAACTCAGCTGCTTGCATTATTTCCAGAACCCGCGCCATCAGTCATACAACACCTGTCCTACAGCATCTTCACTGGCTCTCCATTAAATATCACATCTCCTATAAAATGCCTTTCACATTCAAAGCCCTCAATAACCTTGCACCCCAATATCTCCCAGAACTTCTCCACATTAACACACTCACCTACAGTCTCAGGTGCTCCTCATCTACCCAGTTTACCCAACCACCAGCTCGTTTGGTCATTATGGGCTCAAGAGCATTCAGCACCCCACCTCTGGAACACTCTCCCCCTGGACATTAAAAACTCTCCCACCATCTCCATTTTTATTTATTTCCTTTATTTGATCAGGAAAGTCCCATTGAGATTAAAAACCTCTTTTTCAAGGGAGTCCTGGTGAAGAGGCAGCAAAAATATATACTGTATTTGCATAGAGTTGCACAATTAAAAGACAATACAAACAATCACTATTAAAAACATTCACAATTCAAGGAAGTCATCTCTAATGCCCTCAATCTGGACTTAAAGGGGCTCAATAGGATAAGTTGAGTTAACTTCTAGTCTTTTTGCAACATATTCCATGTAGACGGAGTAAATAAAGGCCCTTTTTCCCAATTCTATGCGGAGAAATGGGACAGAGTGCAAGAAATGATCATTTGAACGCAAGGAGTGTGAATCAATGCTTTTACATGTGATTAGAACACAGATGTGAGATGGTAACAACCCAAGCAAAGCCTTATAAATAAAAGTTATCAATGTCCCAACCTTCTGGTGGACAAAGAAGGCCATCCCACTCGAGTGTCCAGATCACAATGATGAGTCAAGGCTTTCGTAACAAACCTCAAGGAACAGGATAGACATCATCAGTTTTTTTAAGATTTTGTGCTGAGGCATTCATATATAACAAGTCTCCATAATCTAAAATGGAAAAAAAAATGTCGCTGTGACAAGCCGCTTTTTAACCTTTTTAAAAGAAAAAATTATTTTATTTTGAAAAAAGAAGCCCAGTTTAAGTTTAAATTTCTTCATGAGATTTTGAATAAGGGACTTAAAACGGAGGGAGTCATCAATCAAGAACCCTGCATTTTTAAATCACAAATTAAAACTCTTCTTTTTAAACAAGCATATTCAGTTTAACCTTCATCTCTTAGCAACTCTATTTAAGTTGTCTTATGTATGATGTTTTATTATTTGTTGTTGTTTTTTTTGTTTTTGTTTTTTACTGCGTTTTATATTGTATTTTAGTGTATGGTGTCCTGAGTACCTTGAAATGTGTCTTCAAATAAAATGTATTATTACTATTATTATTAAATCGTATCACTGTAGATTCTCAGAGTCGCTAAAGGAAGGAAAAGCCCTTGAGTTCCAAACTTTTAAATAAATGTAAAAAAAAACCAAGGTCTATATTTTTCTCCCTTCCCTGGGTCCAGTGGAAACCATGAGGCAAATCCCCCCACCAACCAGCAGTGATCACTGTATGACTCACCATCCTGCAAGGACTGTGTGGTGGCCAAGTTTACTTTGTTGCCATGGCTACAGCCACAGCTTCAATTACAAAGACTGGAATTTGCAGAACAAAGTTTAAAAGTCTTTTTTTAACTTTAGTTAAATGGCCCTAATTTATATCGTCATCCTGTATATCCTGTTGCTTCAGATGGGGTTAAAGCCTCCGTCTTTTTTTGTGTGTAGCATTCACTGAATTGTTGACTTTGTATAGGAGTGGACTCACACCAGAGGGTGGAATGTCATCTCTTTAGCATAAAGTTCTTTTTTTTTCCCCAAAAATGTTTTTAAAATTATTCCCTCTTAGAATATACCCTGCTATGGCTAAATGTTCTATTTCTAATTGGCTTGTAAAAAATTTTTTTTTCCAATGAGTACAGTGGTGTAAACTGTTCTGATTTATGTCCTGATGCATCTCAGTAATCCAGGTAAAATATCAAAAAGAAAAAAAATTGTGTAGGACTAAAAGGAAGAACCCGTCCAGAAGACCTACACATTTTTTTTCTTTTTGAGTTCTGATTTATCCTAATTTTCCAATGTTGTCTCACCAGCAATATTCTAAGAAAAACAGTAGTCAAAGAGGAAATATTGGCATCATTTCAGCAGTTTGAAATCTTAGAGAACATCTCCTTGGTTACCACATTGTGCAACAAGAATAGAAAGCAAAGCCTCCCCTCTTTACTCAGTGGTTTTTAGTTCATTAAAAGGTTTATCATGTGGCATTCCACATTTGTGTGTTCATGACTGTGGTTGTAGATTCTATAAACACTCCATAAGCGAACGGTTTGTTGAAATAGGCATGCCTTACCGGCTAGAGGAAAGAAAAATGGGACCAAAAATCTTATTACCACCACCACCCACTCTAGCCTTCCAGAGTGTTGGCAAATCACCACAGAATAATTACTGTAGAAGAACAGTGAACAGCAAGAATACTGAGGCGAAGCTCTTGATGGTTCTTCATTCATGTTGTTCCCTCAGTAAAGCTTTCACCTTCTCTCTGTGGCTCTGTAGCTCACATCAACGCACTCACATCAAAAGTGGCTCTGCTGAGGAAGCTGCCTGACGACTGGAAGCAGAACGTCTCCTGTGGGTTCAAGTGAGTTTTGTTACATCAAATCTGTGACTGTGACTAATCTAATCAGCTCAGAATTGCTACTTTTCTGAACAGCTAGAGGTTACTGTTCTAAGATTCACTTTTGTTTAAACTAATCCAAACTATTTTTGAAGCTAATATAGGTTCTCAGGTTGGGTGATTTTTCTACAGAAATCAAAGTTTTTAATATTGATGTCTTGATAATTTTTCTTAAACTTTGTACAAGCATTTCAGTTTTGACTGGGTACTCACTGATACTGAGTACTTAGAATTTAAATATTATAAAATAGCTTTAAAAACAAATTTATTTTATTTAAAACAAAATGGCTCTCCTTCCTTATAGGCCCACAGGTCCAATGTGCAATGTTACGACCCGGCTCAAGAGCCATAACATATGGGAAGACACGACAAGGTGGAATCAGTTTAAAACCTTAAAAGGTATTTATTAAAGTCTTTGTCTAGGATTAGGTGAGTTTGTTGGCCCGGTTTGGAGCTCCGTAGCTCCCGAATGCACCGGACATCTCTCACCAAGCTGGACCCTCTGAAGTCTGTGGTCCAGGTTTACGT
>NW_013952421.1:3001974-3008292 GCF_001266775.1 Austrofundulus limnaeus
TGTGTGTGTGTGTGTGTGTGTGTGTGTGTGTGTGTGTGTGTGTGTGTGTGTGGAGAGACAGAGGGGGAGAGAGAGAGCAGCCAACACCTCTCTCCACCAAGGCTGAAGGTGAACAGACGATCATGCTAAGCTTGCTAACTGTTCCACCCTCTGACTGCTGCAGGGGCGTGTCTTACAGAGAGGTTTTTAAATGAGAGCACAGCCGCTGTGACGAAACTGTGCAGAACCACGTCACAGCGGAGAGCCGTTAACCAATATGCAAATTAGCCTGCAGTACCACTGCTCTACCCATATGAGCAGCAAAAAGACGTTTTTAGACCAAATATTACAGATTTGAACAAATACACACAAAAACTTCAAAATTAGCACAGAAACAGTACTATATAACATTTTAGACACATTCTAGACAGTTTATCAGCTAAAAAAGTTAATTTTGGGGTAAGTTACTCTTTAAGGTCCTATGGGACGCAGGACCAGTTCAAGCTTAGCACTAACAGCCATGCATGATCTGATCACTATTAAATGACAGTAAAGTCAAGTGTGATTGCACTTGGGACAATTGCAATTCCACTTTTAGACATGATTTGGGACACTTTTATTCACATTCTTTCCCCTCAAACTGTTCTGAGCTACAGTGAAGAACTGCTTCCCTAACTTGAGGGTGTCTATATATAGTTAGGTTCATATATTTTGGGATATTGAAACAATTGTGTCAATTTCCCAATATTTGTGGACCTGACTGTATACAGGGTGTATCAGAAAAAATGATACTCTTAGAAAAATCGCCATAAAATTAACATAGATAATAATTTTGAAAATGTGGGCGTAACCTTTGGTAGGGGGGATCATTCTGCTTCAAATGACACCAAAATCTTAACGCTTCACGCTCCAGTGAGCAGGGACAGTTGGAATTTCACAAAATTCATGTCCTTTGCCCAAGGAAATGTGAGGGTTAAAATACGATCTGTCACATAAAATTAAAAGTTCAGATGGTGTTTTACATGCTTGCCAAGGCGTTTTTCAAATAATTAACCCTTTCATGTCCTAACGTCGAAACAAAAATATCTGATTTTTAAGTGGATCATAACCAAGGGTTAACAAACACGTGAAGTGGCCGTGGACAAGTCAATCCAGCCAACTAACATTACATGTAATGTAGTGTACATGTACATGTATTCAGTGGGTATTACACGTAATTATTCCATAACCTGGTACAAGATAAGATAAGGTGATGTTTGTGATCATGTTGTTTTAATGAAAGAAAATGAACAGACGATCACATGATCTTGTACCAGGTTTTGGAATAATTACATGTAATACCCACTGAATACATGTACATGTACAGTACATTACATGTAATGTTAGTTGGCTGGATTGACTTGTCCACAGCCACTTCACGTGTTTGTTAACCCTTGGTTATTTATGATCCACTCAAAAATGAGATATTTTTGTTTCGACGTTGGGTCATGAAATGGTTAATTATTTTAAAAACGCCTTGGCGTGTGTGTAAAACACCATCTAAACTTTTAATTTTATGTGACAGATCGTATTTTAACCCTCACATTTCCTTGCACAAAGGACATGAATTTTGTGAATTTCTAACTGTCCRTTCTCACTCGAGCGTTAAGCGTTAACTAAGATTTTGGTATCTTTCGAAGCAGAATGATCCCCTCTACCAAAGGTTATGCCCACATTTTCAAAATTATTATCTATGTTAATTTTATGGCGATTTTTCTGAGAGCATCATTTTTTTTTTTTTTTGTGATACACCCTATATAATACATGTTATGAACAGCACAAAACAAGATAAACAGTTATCTGTGTGAATATTTGGAAGGGCTATCCTCCTGACTGACTCAGTCAGGATGCATGATGGTGCCAGTGTTTGTGGATAGGGGCGTGCCCCTAATGTCTCAGAAATCTTGACTTGCTACCACCCCAACTACATACCAAAATGAGGAGAAAAAGCCTTCTGTATATCAAGAAAATAAGTTGCCAAAACTTTCAGATTGTGTTTTACTAGTTTAAATCAAGCTTGAGTATCAAAATTTGGTGATGAAAAACACCATCAGCCTGAGTAATAAGCATCAGATTTTGTTATAATTAGCTTTACATAAAAACAATACCCATAGACTTTTTCCCATTTGCAGTTTTTTTAACAAAATGATCAAATGTTTTTAGGAAAATACGTGGGAGCAACACAGACTTTTTGGAACCAGTTTTTGCTTCTGCTGTTTTTAAAGCAGTAAAAACCTGCTCAGGTAAAAAGATGAAATATGAACTGTTTTTTTTTTAGCTTTACTAGTAATCATAGAAATGTTGAATGAAATTAAAAGAATACAAGTAGCACCACACCTATGATGGGTTTTTAAGCAAGAGAATATTGACCTGCTAATTAGGACGAAGTCACTGCCAGCTTTTAARAACCAGTTTTTGCTTCCAGTGTTTTTAAATCTGTAAATACTTGCTCTGTCTGGTAGAAAGATGAATTATTTATGTTTTTTTTTTTTTTTTTAACTTTAGGGGTAATCATAAAAATGTTGGATTAATTTAAAGAGATAACACAACCAGCTCTGTGCCTGTGTAGTTTCTCTTCTGTTTGTCACTTCCATGKTGAAGGTGACACAGCTCTGTTGGATAATTAGGCTAGAGAATATTAGCTAGCTAACTTCACAAGTAGCTGTCATTTTCTGTTTGTCGTGTTAGAGCTGCTGTTGTAGAGAGTAAAATTTTATTCTGTTTTGTATTTTTTTAATCCACAGATCTTCTAAGTCACTGAATATACTACACCATCTCTTGAAAAAACTAACCGGGTATGTTGTTTCTATCWTTTTAGTTTGAGTGTAACAGCACCACCCTACTTTGCATGTAGCAAATGTTTAAACCCATAGCACTTATACTGGTTTAAATCTCTGTTCAAACTGACTAATTTTTCATGCATTCAGCCCTTCAGCCTGGGGGTGGAACATACGTYATTTGTCTGATTTCATGAGTTAGGCAACCATTAGCTTACACAATAGATGCTGTACCTTCTGTTTTCTTTAGGCACTTCTCACTGAGTTTCCTGTCATCACTCATCCCAAAAACAAGCAATGACTGTAGTGCTGCAACATGTTTCCTTGCTGTAGTTTTGACTCAAGACTCACCTCTCAATAAGTTTGTTTGGTTTTGTATAGGTTGGAGGAAGGACGGTACCTGATTACGCACAAAGCAGGAGAACCCTTTGTGACTATTTTGAAAGCAGCGACTGGAAAAGCAGGTTGGGGAGCGTACAACCTGCAGCAGGTCCACAGCTYTGTTCCACGACCCCCCAGCTCAGGTCTTGTGCCTTGGGTACCTGTTGATCCAACTGTGGTCCTTCCCTTCCATCAGAAACATGGCCGGGTTCCCTGCACCTTCCCACCAAAGCCTTTCCAAAAGGTGTGTATTTAATTGGTTTACCATGGTAGCAGTGTTTTAAAAACATAAATAAATGATGACAAAGTTGTACATGTACCCATAATGTGAG
Source organism: Austrofundulus limnaeus (assembly GCF_001266775.1). Taxonomy (NCBI): domain Eukaryota; kingdom Metazoa; phylum Chordata; class Actinopteri; order Cyprinodontiformes; family Rivulidae; genus Austrofundulus; species Austrofundulus limnaeus. The sequence continues at coordinate 3,005,483 of NW_013952421.1, forward strand.
AAAAACATATTGGAACATTTTTTTGATAAAAGTCTTGGAAGTCAATCCATTTTCCAGGTGGGAGTTCCTTGGGTGTGGACGTAGTTTGGGTTAGCCGTGATTGGTTGGATGGACTTTTATAGGCSTAGTTAGTGTAAACTGTGATTGGTCGGATTGARGTGTGGGTGTGGTGTATGTTATCTGTGATCAGTAGGATTGACGTGGTTTGTGTAAACYGTGACTGGTCTAATTGCTGTGCTGGTGTAGTTTAGTTAAAGGCAGCAGAGGAGAAGAGCCACAGATCAAATCACTAATTTTATGAATATTACTATTAGTCATAACTYGAGACAGGAAGGTGCTAGATGTACCAAATTTGAAGTCAATAAATTATATTTACATGTTCACAATAACTTCTTCATACATCAATCTGACCAGTCACAGTTTACCCAAACTACGCCCACACCCAAGAAACTCCCATTTTTTGACTGTAGAGACCCCCTTCTCTCATTTTTAGACACTCACTCTCACACAGACTCATACATCCTACAAGTGTTATAAATAAAATCCTGTCTTGACTAAGGTATTATCAAARCCCTGGTCTGTTACTTTATTAAGCAAGATGAACCAGTGAACTTCTCCACAGTACACAATGAAGAAGCTAACATACAGTAATAAGCTGCAGCTCAGTTGTTTGTTATTGCAGACTCTAGAGACATTTTCTCAGTGCCTGCAAAGTTGTCAACTCAATTTAACCTTTTAACTTCTAAAAAGGGGAGATATAAATATTGTTTTAGAATGTGACGAATAAGGCCACCCTATGATGCCTCATCTGACTAAAGAACCTCTTTTACACTTTTTTTTTCTTCTTTTTTTATCTTACCAGACAGGGCAAGAGCGAGTTAATAAGCCTGGAGCTGGCCTTAAGAACAACCAGAATGCGCAAGGCAAGAAGAAGAAGAAGAAGAAAAAACGCTCAGCCAAACGTGACCGTTATATCAAAAAGCTTATTCAGAACTCCATTTAAAATCCTTCATCRAATGATTTCATTTCCTGTAATTCATGTTTTATTTCATTGCTTAGGTTAGTCAGAACAGCTGGACCTGTGTTTCTACTGCAAAGAAAGAAAAGACTGATATATAGTTACAYACTGGGTGTGCTTTAAAAATGATATTGCCATGACATTTTTCCCATGTAAAAAAATGTTCTTTATTTTTATACTTTGCTCTCTGGAATTTTCTATATCTTGTTTGAAAACGTGTTTTGTAAAAGATGAACAAAAAATAAAGTTATCAGTGTTCAAATTTTCTTGAAAGCTTTAAMGTTGGCAGAGTTTGAACTGTTGCAAACTCGAGATAAGACAACTTCTGGAAAACCTCCTGAAGGCAGATTGCTCTAAATCACCAGCAGACTCTGAGGAAACTTTGCACCACTTTAAAACGTTGAGTAGCTTGGCCTGAACTCAGAGGAATTGGGTGGAGCCGTGACAGAACAGGGAGGGGAGGGGGATCCGAGTCCTTTTTGTATGACAAAAGTTCAGCTTCCACTCCCATACCACTTCAACATCACAAGGCTCAATCTCTGCATCATCTTCACGTCTACMACTAAGGTAAACTGCATTGTCAAATTTAACTGCATAGAAAGTGTTTGGATATTCACATAGCAARAGGAATTTAAGGAATTTTCCAGCTTGTAATGAAGACACATGACTTGTTTCCACAAGTTGTGCTTTAGTCCAACCASTTTAGCCTCTTTCTTAAGTTATTTCTAGAATTATTTAGTCCTTAAACTCAGATTAGCTTCATAAAACAGTTTTGTCTGTGCATGTGAGTGTTCTCAGTGTTCATACCAGACTTGAGCTCAGAAGCACACTTTCCAGGGTGTGGTCAYTGTGGTGCCCCTGTAATAGATGTGTCAGAGTCAACAGGGCTTAGCTGAGCATATTATTACTGAAAACCTCCCTTAATCTGAAGATAATGCAGCCAAAATGAGAAAAACTCAACTAAAAAAAATTTACAGTTACTGATTTCTGCAGAAAGAACTATTGTTCCACCTCTGATGTGAAGACATTGCTCAACAAGTGAAAAGATTTTTRTCTAAAAGTATAAAGATGCATTTTTCTAGGTTGATGTCAGTGACAGGATTACAGATTAATGTCATCTTTTTCAGAACAATCAAGATGGCTMTGGTGTCAGAGTACCTGGGAAAGTTGACTCTCAATTTTGGGGTAATGTCAAACTTTTCTTCTGCCTTAATAACAAACTGATTTACTCAGTGTTGGCGGTTAAATACTTTTGTTCTCATAGTGATTTGCTTTGAATTACAGACCGAATCCAAGTACCCCACTGTGGTACCCTTTAGGGACTTTGACCCAGACAGAGATGCTACCAGAATAGAGACTGCTATCAAAACCAAAGGTAATATGGTCATGTGTGTTTTTGCTACAGATAAATAGCTGGTACATGTGAGTCAGCAGTATTTCAAAAGTACTTTAGTCACACAGGAAACTCCCTCTTTGTCTGTGCCTCACTGGATCTGAATCAGATTTGGCAGCCAATCATTTTGTTCTAGAAAAAACACTCTTTGCTTATACCAGGGATGTTATACCAGGGATGTTATACCAGGGATGTTATACCAGGGATGTTATACCAGGGATGGGCAACTGACGGCCCGCGGACCGTAACATGTTCAGCCCAGCAATGAGGCCCCACCCTCTCAAAATAGATATTTTTTTGTTTTGTTTTGATTTGTTTTGTTTTAAAAAAAAAATCACTTTAAGCAGCTCTTAGAATCTAGAGGCTGCTTTAATTGCTTTTTAAGGATAAATATATATA
>NW_013952421.1:3008332-3017218 GCF_001266775.1 Austrofundulus limnaeus
TGCACAGCAACAGATGCGGAGAACTTCCTGAGACTCAAACAGTCTGCGCCGGTTCAAGTAACTTACAAATGTTTATATAACTCTAAAGTCATAAATATTTATCCAAAAATAATTTGGCGATTCATTTTAAAAACTTTAAAGACAACTTTTGTGACGGACTTAGAAAAAATTTGGGAAAAATAAATTTTACACCTACTTTAGCAAGCAACAATGCAATGACGCCATCTTCTGGCCCTGTACAGGGCCCCGTAGGGCTTGAGGAGAATTTCAAGGCAAACCCATGTGTTTAGTTTGCTTAGAGATGCTGGCTGCCATGAAGGATTTTAACATGACTCGCCACTACAACATGTTGCACAAAGCTAAATATGAGAAGTTTATTGAAGTTGCAAGTACATAAACAACACAACTTTTTACCAGAACCACAACCATGCAGGAGTCTGCACTCAAGGCTCACTAAAGTAAATACTTGTTTTTTTGTTTGCTTCAGATTTTTGTGTGTATATACAACATTACAACTGTTATACATGCATTTGAGCATGAAATATGTTAAGTTACTGTTMTACCTGTTGGTTTAATAAGCATATATACACACAAAAACATTTGGATAAATGTGCAGCACTATGTGGCCATTGGGTATTGTCAACAAAAAATTGTTGCCCATCTCTGGTTTATACAATGTAGAGTGAGAACATGCCTCTTGACCAAATTATATCGTAGGAAAATAAAAAAAATATATATATTAATACCAGTTCTCCAAGAAAAAAATCTAATCTCCCCTTTTATAACAAACTATCCAGTATCATRCTGTCATTGGCAAACTTTGTATTGTGTATTTCTTATACTTGTGTCTCTTTGGCTTAGGAGTGGATGAGCAGACCATCATTGACATCCTAACTCAGAGGACCTACGATCAAAGGAGAGAAATTGCTTTTGCATATGAAAAGCGGGCAAAGAAGGTATTTTGGCTCCATACAGGAAGTCCAAAACATCCTAAAGTTTTTATTTGTGTCTTTCAAATAATGTGTGAGAATCAAACCAGTATTTGTTACATTCGTAGGACATGATCACAGCTCTGAAGGGATCATTGTCTGGCTCACTCGAAGCAGTGATCCTTGGACTGATGCAGAGCCCAGCTCAGTATGATGCCTCGGTTATCAGAGGATCCATCAAGGTAAAGGACCAATGCTTTAATGATTGAGCTGGTTGGAATGGAACACTGCCCTCTAGTGGAATAATGTCATCATGGAATTTTTTTTTCCTGCTAAGTTTTACACGATTGGTAACAAAGGCGTGGCAACAAATGTCAAGGGAAATGTTTATAAGAGAGCAGTGAGTTGTATGGTTTGTAGAGAGTGGCACTGACAGTGTCAGAGCTGAAGATGTTGAGGTTCTCATGGGAGTGATAAGGATGGATAAGATTAGGTATGAGATCATCAGAGTAACAGCAGAGGTTGAACAACTGGAAGAAGAGATATGTGGATACGGTTAGAGAGGACTTAAAGGTCGGAGTGAGAACAGAGTGCGATGGAGGAGGATGACTCATGGTGATGACCCCCGAAGCAGGATCATTCAAAAGAAGACGTCGGCAGCTTGTTTTCCTGCAAAATGTTTGAAGTGAGGTTGAGGAAACCAATACGATTTCTGTCTCTTTCAGGGTTTAGGAACAGACGAAGACACTTTGATTGAGCTTCTGTGCTCACGCAGCAAAAATGAGCTGGTGGAAATCAAGAAAGTCTACAAAGAGTGTAAGTTTTAAACCACCTTAGCTTTCATWTGTAGGGTTAAAATACTGTATCATCTGATAAAGACAAATTGTAGCCAGTAATTAGGCAGGGATGATTAGTACTATAGTAGTAGTATTGTACTGTAGATATAGGTTTGTGAAAACTTTAAAAGATGAATATATTTTTTACAGTGTTCAAGAAAGACCTGGAGAAAGACGTGGCTGGTGATACTTCTGGGAACTTTGCCAAGCTGCTTTTGGCTCTTGTGGGGGTGAGGTTTACAGGGTTCATATCAATATCTTACATGACAAAAAGCAGTGGAGCCTAACAATATTCCTGTATCATTTTTGCCCAGGTCAACAGAGATGAACCTTCYGCTATTGTAGACTTTGAGAAGATTGATCAAGATGCCCGTGTAAGTCACCATTCCTTCTTTTCCTTAAATAGCTATTATTTTAATTAACAAATGTACACATTTTTTTGTTTTACATTTTTAAAATCTCGATACTTCAGTAAACAGTAGACCCCCTTGTTACAAACAAACAGTTTTCTGAGACAAATGTATAACAATAATTTCCTAGTGTGTTTGTTTATACCAATAAGATAAATCTGCTGAATCCATGTGATAAATACTTTGTGTTTGGTACAAAAATGTGAGTAAATTCAAAAAATACGCATTAGGCAAAAGCAGTATATAATTGGTGTTTTTTTTTTTTTATTGAACTCAGGCTCTTTATGAATCTGGAGTGAAGATCAAAGGAACGGATGTGAACACCTGGATCTCCATTATGTGTGAGAAAAGTTTCCCCCACCTGCGAAAAGGTACTCAGTCCTATTTTTGTTTCATCTTTATATACATAACAGATGACATTTGATTCTGTTTTAACAAAATGTGAGGTAAAMTAAACAATGTTAAGCATGTTTCTTTTCTTCTTAGTGTTTGAGAAGTACAAGAGTTACAGCCCCTACGACATGCAGGAGAGTATYGTAAAAGAAGTTAAAGGAGACTTACAAAAGTCTTTCCTGGTGCTAGGTAAGATTATGTCTAACCAAAAACGATGCATTGGTACTTTGCAAAAGAGGGTTGCTTTAACAGYGAAACTAGTTTTAACTTTTTGTAAATACCCTCAAAATTTATAAAAGAAAACTGAGCTGAAAGCATTTATGATAGGAGTCCAAGACCCCCAATACATTTTTCTCACGTTTTTAGCTGTCAAACAAACATGGAGAACCAGCCAAAGGCCCAGAAAACACCGCTGGCTTCTGGCTTATGTTAAAAATTACTTAATTAGATTCTGAGCTGGTAGAACCCATCATAAAGTAGGTTTTTTTTAAGTGAGATGTCTATAACCCTAATGTTCAAAAATCCATCTAAAATTTGTTGTGCTATTTGTCTCTCAGTTCATGTCTTGTCAAAAAAAATTTAACATCACTAGAAAATTCAATATTTTACACTATTCAGACAGGACCCCCAGGGATCTGCAAGCTGTATCTTGGGGGTCTACAAAAAATGTCAATAAACTGTTCATTTGTTTTTTAATTGAAAACATGCATATGGGGAACAATGCAATAGTAAAACAAACATACTAAACCAAGTAAAAAATAACATTCCCATGGCATTTAAGGGTTAAAATGACAGTAAAACATTTTTAAAACAGCAGGTTCATGAGGGGATCCCTGAAAATTTATCCCCCTCGTAAGGGGTCCCCAGACCCAAAAAAGTTTGAGAACCCCTAGTTTAGTCGAGACAAAAAAAAAAAAAAAAGAATTAGAAGTTATTATATAAAAGTTGCACTAATGAGGATTTTTTCTGGGGTTTTTTTTTCCTGTTTTTCCAGTTCAGTGCATTGAGAACAGACAACTGTACTTTGCCAAGAGACTAAATGAAGCCATGAAGGTACTGTATACTGCACTTTCACTCCTCTTTTTGTTTTAAATTTGTCTATTTTAGAGCCATCTTCAAGTAGTTTCACTTGTTAAAGTAAAACTTTGCTGCAGGAAGCAAAAGAAGTCAGAGTTGGCAGAAGTTATGTTACRAGAGTCTTGCATCAGCTGCTGTAGTTCAGGATAAAACATGCKCAACTTTAAGTGCTGACTCACTCCCGTCTGCTCAGGGTAAAGGAGCCAAGGAGAAGATGTTGACCAGAATTATTGTGTCGCGCTGCGAGGTGGACCTGAAAAAGATCTGCTGTGAATACAAGGCCAACTTTGGACAGTCTCTGCAGCAGGCCATCACAGTAAGCAGCTTGTTTCTAAATTWCAGTAAAATATCTTGTATTGTGCCACCTGTCTTACCATTACTTTCTGTGTGCAGGAACATACCAAAGGAGACTACCAGAAGGCTCTGCTCAGCATCTGTGGAAAAGAGTAATTTCAAATAAGTAGTCAAAGATATTATTTTCAGTTACTGGAGGTTAAAACTGGAATTTTGGGTTCATGTAATCTTCCTGGAACAATTTGATGCAAAGAAACTTTTATAGAAGTTAAACATTGAAGGATAAAAGTTGATCTTTTTACTTAAAAAAAAGTCTGCACTGAGTTTGTGGTTAGTTGGACCAAAACATTAATAAAATTTCAGTGAGTGCTTTTCTTTGACTTTTCTTTATCCCTCTTAAGCAAGTTCGTAAATGTTGTTTTTACATTTATCCACCAGAGGGAGCTAAAGTTGCATAAAAAGCATAATTTCAGTCTCCATGTTATCTGGTCAACATGCGGTTTATTTAAAATTTCAAGGATGTAGTCATTAGTAACACATTTGCATTTATTTCTGACTTTCCTCTTAATAATCAGAGCATGAAAAAGGGATCGAGATAAAAAAACATATTTTAGGCAACATTTTATTTGCACCATAACTAAAATCTTGGATCTAACGATTCGGTTGTATTTTCATTAAAATTCTCACTTGCGCATGTAAAAATAATTACAAACAGCTGCGTCTGAAAGGTAAACAATGATTGAGCATCGGCCTCCATTTCCACTAAATGCAACTCTGCGAAGATGATTTAATCATTAGTGTGTTTTTCTGTGTTTGTTTGGTGCTAATATTTTAATTAAAAATGTTAATTTTACCTCCGGCAAAGACGATTTGCATACCACTAAACAAGTGTCTATACAACGTGTTTCTGCTGTTTAGTTTGGGGTCTCCCAGGATAAAATAACCACAGTGTTGTCAAGGCATTTCCACTGAAGTATAAGGAGAGAGAGAAAAAAATAACCCCAAAAGGGAGAATAAGAACTGCTGAACACAGTGATGAGGAAAGCATGGGAAGAAACGTGCAATAATTTATTATAAGTAATGGTGTGCTGCAGATTTGTTGGATTATTGGGAAAGAAATTGCTTGTTTTTGGTCTAATATTTTCAGGAGAGGAATGGCTTCAGATTTTAACAAGACTTTGGATTTATGATCATTTTGTAATAATATTGATGAGAACATTAGCCCTTTGTGATGGTTTGTGTTTATAGGCAATAAAAGCATAAAATATGGTGTAAAGTAAGATAAAACAGTATTTTGTGAAGCAGGACGAGGGATATTTATGTCTGAATATTGTGATAGATTAATCTCTGCGTCATAAAGAGAAAAGTACCTCCATATTTTTTCTCCTCTCTTTTTTTTTATATGGATGTTCAACATGCTGTTCTGTTCAAGGCCGGCCCATAGGGACCTCCGGCAAACCCAAAGGGAACTCTCTCCTCAATTGAAACGATGCAATTTACCGTCCCAAACAGCAGCACTTCATCATTCAGAGGACTTTAACCCCATGAATGTCAAACACGGAGCATGCTGAGGAGGAGACATACCTCACATTACCATAGCCTCCACAGCCACGTGATAGGCACTTTGAAGCCTAGACAGCTAAACCATACAAATGTCTAATATCATCCAAATCTGGGAAAAAAATTAATTCTGGGTTTTCAAAAAAAAAAAGTCCAAAATTTGACCAATATTCTTGCTCGTCTGACTTTCTTTAAATCCTTTTTTAGAATCTTTTTTTTTTTGAATACTAAGTTAAAGTGAATTTGTATAAAATCCCTGCCACCTCACCCTCACCTCAGAGGAGAATTAAAAAATAAAAGAATGGCCCAGGCTGCGCTGTAGGCTTACAGCGGCATTAAACTTTCACAGTACAGCTGTAGAGCTGCTGTTGCCCCCCGCCAGACATACCAACTGCACATCGGGAAGGTATTAGTTTGTGCTTTTTATTAATTCATCGCACCGAACAGAACTCGCAACACCGAGAACCATCAACGTTTCCTTTCACTGCATTTTCTCCTTGACACGTCTGAACCCAGCTCTGATTTYCTTTTTAGTGCACTGCACCAAAGGGTGTTTAATTATAGACTAGAAGGCCACCAGGGTCTGCTTTTAATTGTGTGCATCTTTGTGTGTGTGTGTTTGCCTGCAGCTCTATAGGTCGCAGGCATACTCTAAATGAGAACTCCTACAGGCTAAGCTTGAAGACCCTCTCCCTGAACGCATCCACCGAGCCTGGGAGAGCCGGAGTTTGATTAATATTTTCTTAATTATCATTATTTAATTCAGCAAAACCACGGCTTCTTGGGTGAAAAGTGTGGCCCTTGTCTGTGTGATGCAGAATATCCTGGCTCATTAATGGGGGCACAGAGAGAGATCCTGTATATGGTAAATAAGAGGCTGCGTCTTATGCCGCCGCCCCGGGGAGACTTGGCACCACACTGAAGGACATCTCCTTCTGAAGAACGGCGCTCTTGCTGATGTTTCTGCTCTCGCGCTGCCGAGCCGGATCCTTCACCCCCTGGCGTCGTCAGGCCCGCTTCCTTTCATGAGGCGCGGGCTGAGACAACGGTGCAGGCAGATCATCCTGCCATCAGGCTGTCTCCTTTGTACAGCAGACTGCTGATTGAAACAACATGAGAGAGCAGAGTAAGGCCTGTCTTCCTCTTGGGTTTCGGCTGCAGTCAGTCCATCTAAAAGACGGGGGGGCATTGAGAAGTTTATAAAGGAGCTTTGTGTACAAGCAGATGTCTTTGAAGAGTTCAGCTTCTGTCATCTTGAAATGCAAAGAGGATTCTCGACAAGGTTAGACTTCTTTGCTTCAGTTCAGCCTGTTTAATCCACTCAAGGTTGCACCTGAGAAACATCCTGTTTTCTTATCAATCGTGCCACTAAATCAATGGCGACTTTTACATGGCCCATTTCAATTTAATAAAAAGGCTTGCCTTGGAGACATAACTGGACTTTCATATTCTGTTCTTCAGATCAGCAGCGCTTGGTGCATGAAGCCGGATGGGATGCTGAGTTTTTGCTTTGCCTGAATCTCCCCCATTTTTTTTATTGCTTTGTGATGAAAAGATGRCACTATCTTGTGGCTGCTCAGCCTAAACGGTCTATATATATCTTCATCTCTTCGTATATCGGTGTCTTTTTCTTCACTTCACTTCCCTTGTGACGTCCCTCATCCCCTGTGCCTCTTCTGCCACTCGTCAGCCGGCAAAAATTAAGCCGCATGCTGGGATTACTGAGTTCAATCAGCTCCCTAAAAGCTTTCTGTGTTATTTAATTCTATAACAGCATCYGTGTGCAAATATTGCACGTGGGAGCTTGTTTTCAGACTACCTTAAAGCCGATTGCACGGATTATATATTTTTTTCTTTTTTGTGAAGAGCTTGTAATGATCTGGCCCTATAGCTTCATCATCTCCTCTCATTGTTTGCACACGCCACCGGATCAGTTTGGGTACTCTGCAGCAATAATATACCAAGTACTGCAAAGGAGGGGAGGTTAGTCTTTATCAGTGTGGCATATTAATGTTTATTTACACCATGGCTAATAAGATGTGTGCTCCGCAGCTTGGTGAGACAGAATGATGGTGGGTAATTAAGCTGCTTTGCTTTAGATTCATCCATTATCCATACTCAAGCCTGCATACATAATGTAATAATGTAAAATAAGGCCAGTCAGTCGCAGAAGTAGATGAGGTGACCAGTCTGAGGTGTTCGGTGTAAATCAGTACCGGAAGGGTGTCACGGGAGACAAACCGTATCTAGATCAGAGTGATAAATTTGAGAATTGTCAAACAGCTATTTAGTGGCGGGTGAGCTATGACCCTTTACATAACACGGGTTTTTGCAGGAAGACAAACACGCCGGCAAGACTAATTTGCCGGCGTGTTTGTCCAGGCGGTGTTCAGCTTCCACCGCCTGGCCAAGGTTTGGAATCGACTTCCTCTAATCCGTGTTGTCATGAAGTTTAATCCCATCCACTCGAGGCACGGCCTGTCTTCAAAATCCTCGTCAGGCTGGCCACTGGACCCTACACATACACACACACACACACACACACACTGCTCCACCTTCATGCAAGAGATTGAAATCAGGCAGGCAGACACTCAAGCATGAACCAAATGTCAGCGACAAGCCACAGGGACAGAAGAGGAGCCCATGTTAATTATTACAGAGGAGAAATCACACTTTTTCACCTGCAAGACATGCCATCCGGGATATCTGTGGATCATGAAGTCATTTTCTCTTTTTCCCTACGGGGATGCCGAAAGGAGACACAATTTCAATGAGGAGATCTATAAAAGCAGTGATTAACTTTGTTATTGATGGCTTTTTTTCTTTCTTTTTTGCCAAGTTTTCCTTTATCATATTATCAAATTGTACCATGCGTGTCCTGAAGGGTTTCAACGATATGCAGAAATTGGAGTAAATCCACCGAAAAGACCAAGAAGTCAGAGAAAACCCGCCTTTTTCTTTTGTTCTGCTGCTCAATGTCACAGAATTACAGATATTGTTTGAAGCCCAACTGTGAAGCTTTTCTCCCCCGTCTGACGGGAGAAATGTAAAGTTTTGGAAAGGTGTCAACAAATTTCTTTTCCCCCACCTGCTCGCGTTCACTCTCTCTCTCTCTCAGCAGCCATTTTTCTTTTTACTGACAACACGCTTCCCCGGGTGACACTTCACCTTTGGAGATTTCCCATTCTCTCTGATCATTCCCTGTTTGGTTCATGTTAATTAACCCTGGGGGCGCAGCAAAGAGTTACAGGCTTTTTGAAGTGCAAGAAAAAGACAATTTTGTTTCCCATATTGTGATTTTTTTTTGTTGTTTTTATGTGAAAGTTGGCAAGGATTTCTGAGTGACGTTGGTTTTGGAATGGCTGGAAAACATTTTGGGTTTTGATG
>NW_013952421.1:3018858-3022359 GCF_001266775.1 Austrofundulus limnaeus
GTTGTGTCCCTGTCACCAGTTGCTCCTCTTCCTGTCAGGAACTTGGCCCAAGAAACCTGACCTCCCTCAGGTGGTCATGGAAATGGAAATCAGTTCAGAAATAGATGGTTTTCATAGCCTTTCAGTTTCCCCTGCAAATAAAAGAGTGTTTCTTTTTATTCTTTGTGGTTCCTGGCATAAATGGCCTTTTCTTCGCTTTGAGGAAAAGCACATTTCTTGGTGAAAAGTGCCACTGGTGGCAGGCAGAGCAGCACTGCCTGAGCCCAAAGAATATGCTGCGCATGGGAAATGATTTTAACTATTTCGCTGCTTGGATCRAAGCTAATCTGGTTAGTCACGTGCTCAAACTGTATGAGGAGAAGCTCAGGCATTCATCTGCCTGCCACCAACTGTAGGTACAACTAAAAATACATGATGCTCTCCAGTCTGGTGACATACGTTACATCGACTCTGTTATCTCAAACTTCCAAAGGCTTATGCTTCTGCCTCTGGAAAGCTGCCTTCTCTCAAAACAGCCAATCCTCCTCTCGCAACAATAGAAATATTCATGAAGTTGAGCTGCAGCACAACCAGAGGCTTTATTCTCCAGGTTTTCGGGGCAAATCTGTTCCTGTGCTTCTATCTGACGCTTGTCTAAAGCACATAAAGACAAAGACAGGAAGTATGATTAGCCACGGAGAATRAGAAGTGCAGCGATCCCTCCAGGATAAGTCTCGAGGTGGGACTGATCAAAGCTACGCCCAGAGACAGACTGAAGCAGCACTTTTTCGATGGCCATCTCTGCTGTAAGACGAGAGGAACAGAGGGTTGGTCTAGGCGTACCTCCATTTCAACATCTTTGCAGAAAAGTTGCTATTTATCTTGCAACAGAAAAATAGGGGAAAACGATAAACTTTTTATAATAAAACTGTGAACTATAACAGTGATGGTGGTTAGATTTTAAAATAGATGCAGGGATAAAGTTAAAGTAAACAAATGCTTATTTCATTTGAAATCCTAACAATTTACCTATAATGTATCTGAGGGTTCTTTTTTAATTACAGCCCTCTAATTACTTGTGTTTATTGCAAAAATTAGGCATCCAAAAAAGTAATAGTCTGAATCTTCTCAAATTAAGTGAATTAATCAGCGCAGTGAGACAATTGCACTTAGTAAGACTTCTTAAAATAATAAACATTTCCAGGCATTCTGCTCTTGCTTAGTACATCAGTCATAAAACAAGATCAAAAATACTTTTTGGCTGAATATAAGATTGTAAAACTTGGCAGTATTGTCTGTCTGTTAGAAAAATATCTTGTGAACCATGGATTTATAATAATTTCTTTAAAAAAATAATATTTACAACTGCTTAACGTTTGGAGTTAACTCCCTTTAACATATAAGCTAACTGAAACAAAAATGACAAAACTGAGTTTTACAAATATTGAGTTGATGGAAGTGCAAAAAAGCTCAGAATAACTGAAAAGAACAGAGTGATAACTAAAAAGCAGGGGTGAAAAGTTAAAATTTGAATAAAAAAAGCCAAAGAAGACAAATTAGCAGATAGAAGTTAAAAAAGCAGAAGCAAAACAAACGGTGAGAAGTGTTAAAGGTTTAACTATATTTTAAGGATGCTGATGACAGCTCTGTTCATATTAAATGAGAAAAAAATGGCAGAAAAAGCTAAAAATCTCAAGAAGTATAAACTGCTGAAATACCAAAAGTCCCAGCCATAATGTCGTCAGGAAGCTGAACATATTGATAAATGAATTGTGGAAATAGCACAAAAATAGTCCGGATAAAAAAGAGAGTAGCAGAAATCCTTCATAGCATTCACACAAAAGATATTCATTTTTGATGTTATGACTCCTGAAATGGACAGTAGAGCACATACTGATCACTTTCCTTCAAAAAAATACTTATTTTATTATAGTTTTAACGTTTGTTGGTACTTGTTACCTTGCAGTATTTGATTCATATTCAAAAATGTTGCAAATTCCAACTTCACAGGCTGCATTGCATTTCACGATACCCTGGCTTTCTTGAGAAAAAAGAAAGGTGTACATCGAGTGGCCTGAGGGTTTGCGACTGGAACTGAAAGATGACGGACGTAGTGTGATGAGATGCCTTCATTATTTTTGGTTTTAARCAGAGCAGCTCTCTGAGAGAGGGTTATTTCAAAGGCTCGTCTTTGATATCTGGCCCTCAAACACTTAGAGCTGTTGTAATGACAGGCGCCTGCTGCTTTTGGTTTTATTGTTTTGCYTTTTTTCTCTCACKCTCTGCTGATATCGCTCCACGATCWTCATCAATATTTGATTTTTCTTTATGCAAAGCTTGCATAATCTTTTATGCTACCTTACATGTGTGTTTGAACATACAGTATAGAGTATCGATTTTTCGTCTCAGTCGAGAAGAAAGATGAATATTTTTAGCGCTGATCGTCTTTATTAATATACAAACTGAAGCTCTGTTTTCAATCCSTCCAGGCCCAAGCCAAACTCACACACTGTTTATTAAAATGTTGTTAAAATTGCCAGACAACCGTCAATATTCATAAAAGCACAAATTTGAATATCTGCCTCGGCCTGCCAGCCTCTAAACTGGGAGACTAAATATATACTTACATTTTATTTCAAAGAGAAAGAAATCCTTTCTGGCAAAAAAAAAAAAAGACTGGCTATGAAGAACTTTACTCAAGGATAGGAAGCACATCATTAAAACTGGAATGAAATATTWAAAAAAGGAGAGATATTAAAGCCCRAATATCAGCTTCRCCTTTGGCTACTCTSACTGGCTTCAAAAACATCTTGAGCTCTTTCCTTCCCTCAGACCTGCACTCTCTCTTGTTGTTTGACTTTATTTGCAGGCTTCATACTGATTTGAGCTGTAGAGCTTTCCCACTAAATAATCAATCACATGGAGCAGCRTGAAGGCGAAGGAGCCTTGTGAGAAGGACCTTTTGCTGCACGCACTAACGCCAGGCGAAGTGAGTTCCATTCGTCCCTTCGTGTCTGTTTGACACCATCAGATTTCATCAAAGTCAACGAGCCCGTGTGTCTTCAAACACATCCCAAGCCTGGGTCCTGGTTTGGCTAATTATAAAACACAGGAATACAAATGCTGAGGGAGTTGCCTGTATAAAAGTGGAGGTAATTACCTGTCTTTGCTGCCCTCTGTCTGCATTTTGTCTCTTATCTCGTATGCGCCTGTCACCTCGGACACCCCCCAAAAAATGATGAGCCCCGACGAGTGGGGCGACATCATCACATTACTCCTGCTCCCTCATGGATAATAGAAGAAGGTTTGCATTTGAATGATAAACAAGCTGACTTGGAGACAGCAAGGAAGACCCCCCTCGCCCCCACCCTGCTCCCATTCAAAGCTYGAGTACCTATTATGCAAATCGAGGGTTTTTGGGGATTCATCTGTGTATCTCCAAGGCATGTTGGACAATTATGAGTCAGGAGAAGTAGCCGCACCTTGCTAATGTTATGCAGGCAGTGTTGCGCTCACTGTCCT
>NW_013952421.1:3023939-3031566 GCF_001266775.1 Austrofundulus limnaeus
ATATATATCAGAGCAGAGCGAATTTCATCTGCAAACTTCTTTACTGTCGTCTTCAGATTAGCATACGCTTGAAACCGAGGCCTTAATCAGAAAACAACATAGCGTCCTCAGTTTGACCCGGGTGTTAAATAATTCTGGACCCTGTCAAAACGATCAACTCAAATAAAAGAAAACGAAATACTGATGTGCTAAAATATGAAAAAGTAAATATATAGTCTTTTCTTTTTTTTTTAAAGGGAAAAAAAGAATGCAGCAGCACATTGCTGCAGCACTGTTTATTTTCATTTAGGAAGACTTTCAAATCAAAACAAACTAAAGTTATTTTAAGTTTATTTCTGGTGCCAATAAACACCTGGAGGGAATGTTGTTCTGCAGTGACGCTGCGACTCAAAAAAGGTGTTTTCAAAGCCCTCCTAAAATCTGCAGCGGTGCTTGCTCACAAAAAAAAAATCGCTTGAAGAGTGGCTCCTCAGAACCGAGTCTAAAAAGAGAGCATTGAATATATATTGGTTAACATCCCTTTAAACAGCAGCGACAATTAACGTGTGAGGCTGTGTTTGCATCACGGGCTGTGTTGTGCCGCACACCTGCCAATCACCATGTTTGTAGAGCTAGATCACAGCGTTGTTTTCATATTGTATTCAGCTATGTGTTTATTTCCACTGGTGCGAAAAAAGGGTTTTATTTACTGGTCTGTTTGAAGATGAGGAGAATCTGCACACGCTGTGCAAAGACCTGAAATTGGAAAAAAGAAAAAAATGAGGTAGAAAAAGTGGGAATGCGAGGTTGGAAAAGCAAACTGTGTCTTCAATGTGGCGGCACGAAGTCTGTATTCCTGTGCTTTTGTGTCTTGTATTTGGTGACAGTGTTCTTGTTGCAGCTTCAGCATTTTTTCCCTTATCTGACGAGAGCCGGGAAACAATGCCATTTTCTTCGATTGTGATTGTCACCTGGAAGGAGAAGAGCATTTATACACTGTGAGAAAAAAACTGTTAAAATTACTGTAAATTATAGGCAGGTGTGGTTGCCAGAATCGTACTGTGAAAAATAGTGAGTTTTTTTTACAATAAACTATTATGCAACAAAAAATACATGATAAACTTCTTAACTATGTTACAAGGAAAAAAAAAAAAACTGACATCATGTAAACTGGATTACAGTCTCCCAAATAAATACAATGCAACTTTAGAAAAACAATGTGGTGTTTTAATTAAAAGTTCAAAYTTAAGCTGCCGTTTCATTGGTCCATGTTGAGTGTGGTACATGTCACCAAACAGCACAGTGCGTGTCTGTAGCACAGGCCCACTGACTGATTACAAGATTAGACACCTGTGATGTTAATCAGTGAACACACCTTGGTTTAACATAACCCTTTGGTCACATTATTTTCAGGGGTAACCTCATCTYTGTCCAGGCCTGTTTTATGAGTTTTGTTTTTATTTTTTAATTCTGTTGAAGCCTGGTTGGAAAGCAATGTCTGATCAGCCRTGCATGCCCAAGCCATCACACTGCATCCGCCGTGTTTTACCAATGATGTGGTACACTTTGGATCAAGAGCTGCACCACGCCTTTGCCATATATTTTTCTTTCCATCATTCTGGTAGAGGTTGATCTTTGTTTCATCTGTCCAATGAATGTTCTTCCGGAACTGTACTGGATTTTTAAGATGTTTTTTTAGGAAAATACAAGTTATTCTTGAGGCTTRTGAGGCTTGCATCATGCTGTATTTACTTTGATGCAGTCTTCTCTTTATGGTAGATTTGGATATTGATGCACCTACCTCTTGGAGAGTGTTGTTCACTTGGTTGGTTGTTTTTCTCTTCACCATGGAAATTATTCTGTGAGCATCCACCAATGTTGTTTTTCAGGGGCATATTGGTCTTTTTGCACTGAGTTCACTGTATTTCTTTCTTTTACATGATGTACCAAACTGTAGATTTTACCACTCTTATTACCACACTCCAATTTCTTGGATTTTTTTTTCTGTTTTTGCATATTAGAGATGGCTTGTTTCACCTGCATGGAGAAACTCATGTTTTCTTCATAGCAAAATCTTCTGAAAGCAAACACCACACGTCAAATCAACTCCAGGCCTTTTATCGTAATGAATTTGTGATWAGCTGGTTTTTGGACAACTTGCTAAAACATTAATGTAAATCTATATAAAAATGAAAGTTTTTAAACTTTTGCATTATATATATTTAAATAATAATTATTATTAATCATAATTATTAATAATTTTAAAAAAATCTGAAAAATGCTAGAAACTTTCTACTTATTGTTGCAAGCTTACTAAACAAGAACAAAATAACAGAACACAAGCCACTCAAAAAGTCTTGTGTACATATTAAACATAGTCCAATAAAATACTAAAYATTTGCTACTTGAGGTGGTTGATCAAATATAACATTCTTTTATCTGGGCAAACAAAAAATGGTCTTTTGTCTTAGATTTTTAACTGAAGTGCTCTTTTCTAACTGACTCAGTATCTGTTTATTGTGCATGTTTAAAGAATCCTTTGGTGTGCTCCTMGTTCTGCAGGGAGCTTCCTCAGTTCAGGCTTTGCGTGTTCTCCTGTGGTTWGCTTACCCAGAGAGAGGTGCCAATCCAGACGTCTCACCACCTTTCTGAGGCAGAGCCCAGAAGGCCCAGGCAGAAACAAGTCCCTGGTTAGGACGGTGCTGCCGCCTTGTATCAATGTTGACCAGCCAGACTCCTTTCGGCTGCTCTGCAGCTGAGACTGGGAGCGGCTCGAATCCCCTCGTCTTTGTCATCTCAGGTCATTAGATGTGTCATGCTTCCATCCTGAGGATTGTAACAAGAAAAAAAGAAACAAGCTTGAGGTGTGTAGTATTTGAGTTCACAGCTTCTCCTGAGAYGCCAATCTCTTTCAGTTTCAAAGAAGCAACTTTCGTCTGCTGGGATCCTCAAAGCAGAGAAACTACAAGTCCAGGTTATTACAATGATCTTGACTCTACATACATTGATCAGCCAAAACTTCAAATTATTAGAACTTATACTCACACCTGAAAAGATACCAAGTTCCAATCTAGTTAGATAAGATGGTATCTGTGGGACCTCACTAACAATTCAGAAATCCCAAGGGTTTCCCCCTAACATCCAGGACAGAGTTTCAGTCTCTAAACCCCGACTGGTTTAACTGTTTTAACAACAACWTTGAGACTTATATTTGATATCAGACAGGCGGTCATAATGTTATGGCAGATAGCTGTAATTACTTATGACCAAGCAGCACCAGGGAGGTGAGGATTAAAGAGATAAAACATAGGCTTTTACGTACAGGCCACTTTACTAATTAGATGGATTAAAACGGGCTCTGTGAAGGGAATTAATTTGCAACTGAATGGCAGTTAGCAGGCAAATGTGGAGAACAGATGATACAAACCCCTGAGGGTATTCCATGGTTAGTTTGGTACAATTTAGAAATTACACAACTCATTTACTAAATAACAAGCTCATTTTTCCCCCTGAACTGCATCCTTTGGTGCTTCACTGTCACTTGACTTTCAGATGTGTTGAAAATAGGTTAGATTTTCTTTTCTTTTTTTATTCCAGTGATTGAAGCCTCCTGGTAGCACCACTCGCTGCAGTAATAGATAGCCATTTATAATTCATGAGATGGCTAGTCCCCCAAGTTAATTTCGCCCGGGGCACTGTTTATTTCTGCTTTGTACTTTGTTTAAAGTCTGTTGTTGACAACTCTTGTACATGTCAAACTATCACCGCTAATAATTGCTTAAGGAGATAGAACTTTTGCAAATGTTGGTTCCACCAGAGGTACATTCGCCTCACCCATATTGCAGAACTTCTTCAGATGAATTTTTGATTCATCTCCTTCTCGCTCTTGACAAAAAGTCCTCTGTAATTCAAAGCAATAGCTGTAAGAGGAATTATAAAAAAGAATAATGTAGTGTGCACTTCATAACATCCTAGTTTTCTTGTGAAATGGGAAACGTCTCTCCGCCTTGTCTCCGCTCTTCCACCGCCCCCGCCTCCTTCTTTCTCTGACTTTCTTTCCTTTTTTAAAATTTATTTATTTATTTGCATATTGACCAAAGAGGGACAGCACTAGATGATGACTGTCACATGAGGAGGATTGACAGAATCTATTGTAGGGGAGTAAAGGCCTTGGGCTCTACGTCTGTGGGTCATCCTCGTTCGTCTCTCTGCACAGAGAGCGACGTTCTCTCAATCCAAGCAGTCACTTGATTAGTGCCAATTATCCAGGCTGTCACTTTCCCTGGTGAGAATGGCCCAGGATGTCCCCCCCCCTCGTCCCACCCTTTCACACACACACACTCTCACTTCCCGTCTAGAGCGGACGTGCACTAAAAGTCTGCGCTCGTAGCTGTAGGCTGTGGGAATGATTTGAATGCAGAGACGAGGGGAAATAAAAGAAACGAGGGAAACAAGTTCTGAGTTTGACAGAGTGATCGCACTGACTTCCGAGACAGTTACAAGGGGAGTGTCATTTCTCACACACAGACGTCTCCCAAAGGGCCGCGGCGTCTTCCATCTGCCAGTCAGTCAGCGGCTTCGTGTTCATCCGTAGACTGTCTTCAGGACCCAACTGGGTTACATTCACTAAGGTWTACAAAACTCACTTGTAAGTCTGTGTGTTTTGATTTAAACCAGAACTTGAAACGTGAGGGTGTTGAAATGCAGCTTGAGTATTTAACAATAGGGGCTATTTGTCTGGAACATAATTCATGYGCCCTAAAATAAATTTGGGTCACGATT
This sequence comes from Austrofundulus limnaeus, assembly GCF_001266775.1. Lineage (NCBI taxonomy): Eukaryota > Metazoa > Chordata > Actinopteri > Cyprinodontiformes > Rivulidae > Austrofundulus > Austrofundulus limnaeus. The sequence continues at coordinate 3,028,701 of NW_013952421.1, forward strand.
CTGTGAAGCCACAAAAAAAATGAAATCCAGTTCAAATATGTGTTACCAGCCGATGTCAAAACTGAGCAAACATGCTAAACAAAGACAGGGYTAAAGTAATAAATGTAGCCTTAAAAAGTGATGGATTAAATATTTAAACTGAGATTCAGTTGAACAATTAATATCTTACCTGTTGTRGAAAGCATTTCGAACAAATTGTGCTAAAGACTAGTCATGCAGGATCAGGACCAGAGTGAATTGCACCTCCAGATTTGTAAGTTTCGACGTGTTTAATTTAAACACCATTTTAAAATATTTTGCACCACCATCATTTTTTCTTAACACATTCATTTATATAGAATTCTATGGTTATTGGTGAGTGAAAAAAGCCATCAATCTAGCTGTAGCACTTCCTGTTCACCCGGGACGACTCCTGCAGGAATATAATTGTTCTACCTAAATTACCAGCTAATTCAAAAATGAAAAGGTGTGCTTAGACAGAAGTGTTCACCAAAACTTGTATAAAATTTTTAAAGAGGACATGTGCAAAATTCCCCTTTTAGCCATTAAAATATTTTGTTGTGTATTTGGAGTCTTTAGGGGTGTCGAAAAGTGTTGAATTTAGTCTTTCCTGGTGCTTTGTAGTTCTCTTTATAYTCTGATTGGATCCTTTGTTTCTGTTTATTCAATTTTCTCTATCCACTGTTAGGTTTTCTGAACTACTGCATTAAAGTRTTTCCCAAACAGACTAGTGATTCACTCATCAAACTGGTCAGAATTTAAATGTTTCCCTAAACTRCATTAGTTCAAAAATCTGTCTACAACAGGTAAGATATTAAGTGTTCAAATCCTTTGTACAGAATCCCACTTTAAAAGATCTCAAGTATCACTTTAAATCTTTTGTAAAATTAAAATATAAATTCTAAAAAAATGCAAAATATTTTGTTTTAATAAATAACAAACTGCTTTTTAATAGTGTTTAACATTGTTTTAGGGAAACTGTAATTTACCTTCAAAAATCTGATTAGCCTCATCATGTCCCCAATCTAGAGTCATCATGTTGTTTTGTTGCCCTGAAGTTTTTTCCAGACTCACCATCACAATGTTTCCAAGCCACTTTTTTAAACAGTACTGCTGTGTATTTACTGATCTACTTCGTGCTGTTTTTTTTTTTCTGTGTGTGTGCGTGCGTGCGTGCGTGCGTGCGTTGTTACTGTGTCTCTTGTACGTTCTCGGTGTTCCTCAGCAAAGGAGTGAGATGCAGAGCTCCTCTAACAGCAGAGGTTATCCTCTGTGTGGATGTCTGCAGGGGAGTAAACACCACCGTGTGCGAGTGAACATTTTGTATGAGAGAGAGTCATTAATTATTCATGCCTGCTTCGTTGTGTATGATGATGTGTCAGGATGTTTGCCAATAAACAACAATATTCCTTGTAGGATTGATCCGAAATGAAAAGTTGTTGAGCTAGTTCCCCTCAATGTGAAAAAAAAAAGTCTGAGGAATGCAGTGTGTGGGAGAGCTGGTACTGGTACTTGTTTATGGAAATATTAATATTGTTGCCACTTAGAATAAACATAGCAATTAAAAAGGGGGCTTTAGATCTGGATTTAGAGAATGACCTTGACTCGAGGTTGAAATGAAATGTGAACAAAAGCTGTGGAACTAAACTGGGTCTGTGTGGTGTTTTGGACATAAAAAATCCAACACACCTTGTTCTAAAGTGTTAACTAAGTGTGGCACGCCCCAATAATTCCATCTGCCATCGGCTCTTAGTGCAGAATGATGAGAATGGTGTGTGTTGTTGGGGGGGCGGATCGGGAGAGGGAGAGAGAGAGAAACGGGTGGGGGCCGCCTCTCTTTCATGGTACCCATGCCACCGTCTCCCTGTGACGCCCCGGGGAATACATCACCACGCGGGCAAGACAGCAGGCCAGCATGGGCGTTATAATTGCCATCTCCTCCCGCAGCACATTGTGCACCGTGGAGCACGGTGATTAAATCAAAAATCTCCTCTGTACCCCCGCACTTTACCTCGCAGGCAAAACAGCGCAGCTCCTCTGGGAGAGGGTCATCATGGCCCCKCTGTCTTCTGTGATCTCTACAAAAAAAATGGAAAGAATGAAAGAAAGAAAAAAAACAGGGAGGGGATATAGAGTGTTCACTATTTGCTGCTGTTGTAGAAAAATAAAACAGCTTAATGGATGTTAAAATCAAAATTAACTTATGAATTTCTCTTATGATCAGATGGGTGGGTAGATGAGTAAATAGATGATAGATGAGTGGGTAGATGGATGATTTGTGGGTGGGTAGATAGATGGCAGGGTAGGTAGATGGGTGGGTGAATGGATAGATGGCTAGGTAAATGGRTAKATAGAAGGGTAGGTATGGGTAGATGGCTAGGTAGGTGGGTGGGTAGATGGATGGAAGGGTGTGTGAGTAAATGGATAGATGGCTAGGTAAATGGTTCGATAGAAGGGTAGGTATGGGTAGATAGAAGGGTAGGTATGGGTAGATAGAAGGGTAGATAGATAGATAGATTGATCTGGTGCTTGAAGACCCACCAACACTCCTTTACTACAAGCCATAATACAAGTCAAAGAAAAATAAGTAAACCTTTCAAATGTATTAAATGAAARGGTGGTGCAGTTTGAAACTGAGATAGTCGAAATAAATATCACAGTGTGCCAAAAATACATTTTATTGCTAAGATCAAAACAACCAGCAAGTGGCAATGYTTAARAGGGAARCATTGCATTTTATGCTCAACCAGCTGCTTTTTAATTAAAACCTAAATGCTCAAGCCTACTTCAGTAACTTCAGCTATTTTTAAAGAGAGCAACTTTGATGATTTGAAGTACTTAAACAAACTTTATTATAAAAAAGTAT
>NW_013952421.1:3031687-3033080 GCF_001266775.1 Austrofundulus limnaeus
ACACACACACACACACACACACACACACACACACACACACACACACACACACACACACACATATTTTTTTCAGCTAATTTGGCACACCTTCCGCCCTGATTTGAATGGCTCTGTTAAAATAAAGGTAATTCACCTGAAGCCATAAAGGAAATTAGACCCTGGTTTTACACCCAGTTGTCGTCCAAGTACAACCTGTGCACGCACACACACACACACACACACACACACAACAAATCATTATCACTTGGGTTAATAGCTTTGTTAATCTGACGACATTAACAAGCGCTCAGCTGTCCCCAATGAATGTGTCACATAAGGAAGGCCTTGTATTTTTAAATGGGTTGCTAAGTAGATTGATTCCGTCGCTGCAAAACACAGCAGCAACGTTGCCAAACAGGTTAATTAAACATTTACACACAAACGCCCAACGATCTATTGTGCTGCTCTAATTTACGGCATCCATATGCACTTTCATCAGGAGTTTCCGAGAGAGGCATATGTTTGCTAGCTCCATCCTAATTGGCACTGCGCCGCCGATTCTGCTGCACTTCTGTTTTTGAAGCTTTTTGGCTCTTCACAATCACCCATCATGGGGATATACGGCAATGTCCCTTCACGGTGCAGAGTACCTGCACCCACACCTCCACCTCTGCTTTCCTTCATCTGCCAGAGGAAGCGTGATTCCCTCATCAGCTCTTGTCTCAGATGCCTCCGTCTCATAGCTCACCTCAGCACACACACAAATACAAAGGTACACATTTGAACGCAGAAACACACACGGTCCACCTGAGAGGCTCCCACTCAAAGCTCAGACGAGCAAATGTAAAAGTCACACCTTTTTCTTAAAAAAAACATCCCTTTTTATTCGGAAAACTCTCGGGGGTCACGAGGACGGGAGAAAGTCTCTTTTTAAATTGTTATTTTTGAAGAATTTCTACATCTGTGAGTGCAAAACGGGGATTGGGCCAGAGGCGCAGATACTTTCCATCTTTCATGTATCCTCAGCTGACAGAAACCGAGCTGGCAGGAAGGCAACAAGGGAGCAATCAATCACCTTTTCTTCGCAGCTTCTTTTCTTGGCCCACGTGTGTGTCGGTTAATTTGTTAACGCTGATGCTTTTCTACTTTTCATCAGTGGTTGTCTAAGTGATGGAGCGTAACACTCCCATGCTGTAGCAACAGAGCAATGATGAATTCCAATGATCACTCCATATGCCAGGCCTCATTAGCCACGGATGTGTTTGCTCACAGCTTCGCCCAAACACCTCTAGTGCTATAGATGCGTGTTGTTTTTCCTCTCCCCTTTTAAGTTCTCTCTCTCGTTTGTTCTCACAAACACGCATGGGTACACACACACACACACACACACACACACACACACACACACACACAC
>NW_013952421.1:3033295-3037928 GCF_001266775.1 Austrofundulus limnaeus
CACACACACACACACACACACACACACACACACACACACACACACAGCCTGGAAAAGCCTTTAATACACTTGCCAACCATGGGCCCTGGGTAAGATTCCTTGAGGGCGATGTGTATCCACAACACTGTCTTTCTCTCAGACATGTGGCGTGGGTAAACAACACGGTTAAGCCTAAAACAATGTGCGTCCCTGATGACTGCAATTATTTATGAAATCAAACACAATTCAGCTCTTTGCCAAGTGGGACAGCTCTCCAGATCACTCAACAAATCACAGTTTACAGCTGATCACACAAAGAAATCACACTYTWTTTTTCTTTTCCGCAGAAATTTCACATTCTTGGGACTTTGACCCGAAAAATGACACTGATCTTTTACAAAAGGGTGAACATCAAGCAGAACATGTGTAAACGATGATACCCTGTGGGCATTCCTCCTCGGGCCGTCTGTGTGTATGATGGGTAAATTATTCAGCTCCTGGTGTTCTTTTTGGTTCCTGACGGGATGATCGGAGCAGAGTGAGAGCTGCCAGGGTCAGGACGGTGTGCATGCTCCCGCGGCATCGGCCTGTAGCCAGCAGCTGCTGCAGATGGTTTGCTGCACTTTGTCATCTGCTCTTTTCAGCCTTGCCCGTAACCATCGGGGCTCACGTAGACAGCGCGTTTCATTTCCAAGAGGAAAATTAAAGAGGTGGACTGAGGGACAACGTCATTTATCACTCAGGCACCTCTTTATCTTGCACTCTCTGGACTTTAAAGAGTCTCGGGACTTCAATCAAACGCGCATCTCTGCGCACCTTCAACACAAGTGCCGACAAGCAGCTTTCACCTGAGAACTTTCCATAAAGAGGAGGTCGTTGACCTCTGTTGTAAGGTCAGTGCTCAGCCTCAGAAATGTGAGAGTATATGTTCACACCTCATTCTTTTACCTGCAAATATAACTAGTCATATTTCACTCTGACTGTGTTACACAGCTCTGTTCTGTCAAGCTAAGCAACTAATCAGTAGAGACGGATGTCTTTGCTGACCCGTTTTCAGTGCTCYAGGCACACCAAAGCTGTGCATTTCTGCATTATTCTCAAGACTAAAACTCAAGTTGTTCCTAAACTACTCCTWAACTAAACCACAAGAAAGTGAACTAATTCATTAGCCTCACTGTCTGTTGATCCAAAGGTAAATGCTCAAGAAGAATACCAGTGTTTTCTGTCGCCATCAAAAACTGTTTTACTTCTGAAGTAATTTGCTGTCCTATAAGCTTTCAAGAGGGAAAAAAACTTTTTTAACAACTGAGTTTGTTGTCCAATATGAAGCATTATTGAATTGTACCTCAGAGATAAATGATCCTAACATTTACAACACTACAGGAAGAACTGGAATAAACTCCATCAAAAAGAAACCAAATTTACGTAATAGACAACATTCAGCTAGGTAGCTATACAAGAGTTATTTCATAAGAGAAGAAAAATTTAGGTTTGGTGTTTACAGTTTGTACCCAGCATGTGAGCTTTCTGCTCATGCTCTGTGCCTTGTATCCTGTTTTTGGTGTATTTTTGCAGGAGTGGCCTAATATATTTGGTTCATTTTTGGTATTTCTGTGTGGATTAATACAATGCTGTTTGCAAGAAAAAATGAAATGAAATATTGAATAAAAAATGTAATTGTGTTGAAAAATCTGTATGTTCATGTGGACAAGACTCTTGTAATTTAAATATACTAAAGCTGGGTTCACACCAAATGCATTTTGAGCAGCAGGAGCAGCTGGTTTACATGCAAAGTTTATGGTGGACACGCGTCTAGGAGTCTCGCGACATGTCTAGAGCGTTTAGCGTGGCGCGCAATGAAGCGGTAGGTGCAGTTTGAGCATGTGATGTGCATGCGACGCATCCAAAGCGGCCGATGCTCGAGTTAAAAAATCTGAACTTTTGCTGCTCGACGTCAACCAATCAGAGAGAATCATTTTTCCATGTGACAATTTCCTGAATGTTGCCTGCTAACTTGAAACAGACGGACAGGAGCTCTTTGGCTGAAATCGACCTTCTGCAGTTGATGTTCTGGCAGGAGATATCAGCACCGATGCAGGTCAGCGGCTCGTTAAACTGACCACAGTGTTAAACTGGGCTCGGGACAAAAACAGGTTGTCACCTCGCAGCTCCTGGAGTGAACTCACCGAACAGACCACCTCTAAATTATCTGGTGTGCGCAACGTTCGCTTGCTCTCAGTAAATAAAGCAAAGCCGTTTTATTTATTTCATCTTTATTTCATCCGCCATTAAAGACAGACCGTAAAAAAACCAAGACGCTCCTCCCATTAAACGTCTTCAGAYACGCGTCTAGTCTTGTTCCATTTTGAATTTAGCACATCCAACTTGAGGCGTTGGGCGCATTCTAGATGCTTAAAACTCATTTGGTGTGAATGTAGCATAATACTTTGAAAATTAAAATATATTACTTTGGATTGAAAAGTGATTTCATGATTTTGCGTTTATGCTGTTTTTCTCTTAAGACTGTAAATATAAAACAGAATGACACTGTTTCCAACAGACTGTGCCTCATTTTTGAGCAAGATCCATTTTTATACCAGCAACACCGAGGATAGCCTTGACTTATTGCTTGAAACTAGATTACGAAAATAAAAACAAATAAATGTATTTAGCAGTAACATTCGGTAAAAGAAAAGATTTGAAAAATAAATTGAAAATCAGCACAGCACAAACTGCACAATACACTTTTCCAACAGTTATTATGAAATGCATCGCCAATAGAAAAAGTAACTGCTCATGCAGTAGAGCACAAAAGCCAATGGCCTCACGCTCTAAAGAGACACCTTACCTTTGCAGTGCACATATTCTAACCCCATAAATCACAACCAGAAGACAAATAAGGGAGGGCAACTAAATTAAATGGTACTTAGCCTTGTGAGATGCACTGTAATAGATCTAAGAAGAGGATTTAGAGAAACGAATACATGTGCATTCTCCTTTCCCCAACCCTCGGCTCTAACCCCCAATGATCTCCCTTGACACAGAGGAAACTAAGGATCATAACAAGACCTGTACTGAAAACGGATCTCATTAGCTGCATGCATGCCTCTCCCATCATTTCATAGTGCCCTCCATGGGAATATAGAAAGAGCGCTTTGTCTCTTCTCTCCCAGAGTACCTGTCAGAATCTCCTTAATTATGATTAATTGCGTACCCACAAAGATTTCCTCTGCTAAGTGCAAATAATACCACAATAATGACAATTACAAATAAAGGAATGTTCTTTCTAAAGACTGCATTATTTATTAATCACAGGTCTGCTTCATCCAGCAAACTGAACCTCCTGCTGAGAATGTATTGAGGATATATTGCCGGGGTGAACAACAACAATGTGTTTTTTTTWAAATATTTTTTCACACTTGGAAAACACATCCATTTCTTTACAAATCTCCAGGCTCCTCTGCATGTTGGAGGTTTTTCCCTTGGTGGACACAATTGTTATAGATGCTGTTTATGGTGCTGYTATGACAAGTGTGAAGGGCAGGCGTGCTGAAAGATGTATCGCTCTCTTAACTGCTGGCTGTGTGAAAATGCTGTTGTAAATGACCCTGCATTTTGACACAAGTCTCACCAAAAACTGAGCATCCCCGCATCCAAATTATTATTATTATATTTTTTTGTTTTTCTGTTTCCGTTTTATTCTCTGTGACAACTTTTTGACACAAAGTGGCAAATATTGCACATAGCTTCGGGAGGCTTAAAGTCTCATTGATTTTGAATTTTGCGTGCGTGCTGTGCTTGTTGCTGGCGTCTTGTTATGAAACACTTCATATGAGATCAAATCTAGGTTTTTATCCTTTTTTTAGTTTCTGTTCAAAAATAATAATAACTGAAAAAAAATCCCACTCACGTTAGAAGTTTTTCATAAGTTTGCAGAAAGTCATGAAACCAGAAACAGCTAGCTGTGAGCAAAGTGGCGGGAATGAGTGACAAGAGGCAGACTAATGATAAGGTTTATAAGTTTTGATAGTTTTTTTTTACGGCTTTCTGGCGGAGCTGAGACACATCTTTGAGATGTGCTCTTGAGAACAATGTGCCTTTGAGAGACTCTCGCTGCACTGAAGCCGCCTCGTCCTTCCACCCTCTTGCTGCATGTGCTTTATAGCCGACAATAAACCATTTTAGTGCAAAATAAATTGGGATCGTATTGAAATGCTGGTGCTATATATGTCATCGAAGACATACAGTTATTTTTTAGCAAAGCTGGAGCRCAGTTCATCATAGTGTGAGTGCTGCGATGGGTCTGTTCCACATCATTGGCTCCCCTTGCTTAGTTAGATTGTGAAGGTCAGAGTTCTCAAGCCTTTTATGGCTGTTTAACTTCTGAGAATTATCACCTGGGCAGAACCGAGCTGATATATTCTGCACCAACCTGCCTCAGCAGATTGTCAGATATGGGCGGCTTGCATTTTGGGTGGAAGATTTAATGCTGTACCGTTAAGCGAAGTAGACTTAGTTTTAACTAACAATCAGACATTTGAAGACAAAAAATAATAATAACTAAACCTTTTGAGCTCGCTTAATAGTATTTCTCCTGTAAATAGAAAAGAGACATTTAGTTGCTTTTATGTTTTTGTATAAAGTTAATATACCC
>NW_013952421.1:3037968-3049981 GCF_001266775.1 Austrofundulus limnaeus
CTTATGAACCACTCTATAAATTTTTATGTAAATTTCAGGAAATCGTGGACTTCTACAATTGTTTGTTTTTGGTGCCATTTGAATTCAAGATGGCTGCCACATCAAACCAACATTAGTCAATGCAAAAGTGGTTATAACTTAGTCAGTTTAACAGACATTGAGCTAAAATTTGATGTGGTAGTAGATGAAAGTCATCCAAAGCTCGTTTCTGAGCGTCAGATCTTATGACATTATATGAGATTGTGCAAAACAGTCATTTCAAAGGTTTAACTAAAATGCTAACAACTCTGCCTCTTTAACAATAATTCCAAAATCCTACTTTAATTTATCCAAAATCATCCAACTTGTTTTGTCATTTCAATCATTTTAATTGCTTGTGTTTTTGTGAACAAATTGTTATCTGTCAACATTTCCTCCTTTAAATTAACATGCGCTCTGGGGGAAAAAAAAGTTCAAATTCTGAAACATCTATTTGGATCAAGTGGCTTTGTTGAGTTTTAAAACTGTTGCAAACATAATTAACACCCGCAGTGAATGAAAACGCTGTCTGCGCRCAGTGCAATCAGAAAATTACCATAAGAAAGAATTTCTACATCTTCCCAACAGAAGCTCGGGGGCCAGAAAGTTTCCCTTGAAACACCAAGGTGACATTTTATTTCCCCAAACTCTTTAATTGATGTTCTGCTGATTAAAGAGGTTTCAGCGCCGGGGACCAGGGGCGTTCTGTTTCTGTGGGGCATCGGTTTGCGGGCGTGGATTGCAGCAGAGTTACAAGGCCGCGCCAAGCCTCCCGTCTCGTTTTTAAATGTTGCGTCAGAAATCCAGTTTCTTTTGGGAAAGCTGCAGATGAAAGAGCAGATTTAAAGGATGCAGAAATATAATTAGCTTTTAGAATTATGTGAGCCCCAACACTACTGTTATTCTTGCAAGAGTGCGACACCGATAATACTGCATCTCATGGTAAAATTACTTCTTTGTCAGGAAAACTAGTGTATTTATGTTGCATTCTACTTTTRTTCTGTTAAATCCGCATTCTTCTTTTAATTCTAAAGAACTTGCRTTGTCATTTTCAATATTAGTTGGAGCAAAACAAAGTAAAGACAGTGTTTACGGCTTGTTTTGTGAAAGTGTGCGACTTATAAAATGCCAGGAAGAAGTGATCTTTAGTTTACTTCCTACATGAACCTTTTTTTCTGTTGGAATAATCAACACAATCTGCATAATTTACATTACTTACTTAGATGCATGTAGAGCCTGAGCTTAAAGTAAAGAAGTTTGTTTTCTCGTGTTTGTGCCTATTAGCCACAAATTAATTAATTTGCCATCCAAAACCCAATTAAGCCACAAGCGATATTAATGCATCACCCTTTTTTTTCCCAGCATAGAGGAGGAAAACAGATTATTTTCCACATCATATTTTGCTCCAGTGGTACCCACTTCTTCTTCTTCTTCTTTTTCCCTCCTGTAATATATTCAGAACTGAACTGAGATGTTTTAGGGGAAGAAGCCAAACCTTTGCAGGGAGATGTTTTTATTTTAAAAAGAAGAGAAAAAAAAGACAGATTTATTTCCTGCCACCAGAGGGAGAGGTGCTCCTCACATGCAGATCAGTAATATGTTGCAATAAAGCACAGATGAGGCAACTCAGTGAATCCTTGAATTAAATTCACTCTCACAACTTTGGTCATCTTTTTTCATAATGCCCCTCATTCTGGTTTTATAGTCCGTGTATAACGACACATCCTGAGCACCAATCGTACAATTACCCACGTCTCAAACTCAAGTATTCATTCACCGGAGGGTTCCTCAAGGCTTTCACATTCTATCCATCAGCGACGAGAAAAAAAAAAGAAAACAGTCAGCTCCTCCATTTAATATTGTTTGTTTTGTTGTTTGTCAACACAACGGAGGAGATGTGCTTTTCTAAAGCTCGGTGTTAAAGAGGCACCCCCGGAGAAGAATACACACAGCGTTGCCATGGCGCCCCATTGATGTGCAAATGTTTTCATTTAAATATTTTTAAGAGGATCAGCTCAGATTACGCCAAAGTTTGACAGAGATAATTCGATGGCTTGTGTAGCAGCTTTGTTTGYCGAGGCCATCATTCAAGGCACGTCAGACCACCTTCACAAGCCACATAGGCTTTTTAATGAAGTTTACTTTGAGAGAAAGGCCAAAGCTGCTACAGAGCGGGGCGACATCGAGAGAGGACGGGGCTGGAAGTGTTTGAGAAAGTTCATAATCTGCGCTTATGTAGATGTAAAACTTCAGATAACTGCAGTTGAAGAAAAACATCCATGTGACATACTTGCTTGTTTGATGTGAGAATGCAGAGGAGGTGGGCTGTAAAAAGAAAAGCTGTTATAAAGTAGCATCCAGCGGATATATTTGCTCTTTTTACTTGCATTATAGATAAATGCACCATGGAGACCCCCCAGTATTCAGGACAAGGAAGAGTAGCTTAAATATTTATGCCTAAGCCTCTGGAGGCCCGCTATTAGTAGTAAAATGTTTTACTTTCTGAGGCTGTCACTCTGCTCCGGCTCCCATTAACAACAGGACTGACAGGGACCTCTGGGTCAAACACTTTGAGGCGACAAAAGGCGCTGATGAAATCACTCAGCGAGACCCAAATTACTTCTGTGTCATTGCTGAACAATATTTTCTCCCCAAAGCATTCCTTCCTCTGTTAATGCCACGACCCCGTCCTCTGCATATGGAAAGGACTGTTTGTCTATAACACTGGGGGATGGAGATGAGGAGAAGTTCATGGACAATGTTCGTGGCTGTGTTGGACCCCCTCCCCTTCGCACACAAGCAGCCAAAGCTCTCCTCCCTCTGTTTTGTTGCGCTTTGTGGAAAAAGTTGATAAAAACAGGTTGTAAATGGAGATGGGCAGTTGGAAATGAACATGTTGGGGTGGAGCAGTGAAGCAGGAAATCCAAATATACAAGACCTTAGAGAAACACAAGGAGCCATGAGATGCTGTGTAATTTGTAATTGGATGAAACTTTTCTGGAAAAGTGATTTGTTTAGCTCATTGAATTTGACACTTTCATAATAACAAGTGATTTTTGAAGCAGGGTATAGAAAGATTCTTAGTAATTAATATTGTAGATAGCTCTTTAAACAACCTCAGTTGGGGAAACGGCATCCACATGGACTCAAAATTTGAAATTTTTGCATGAAAATTACATAACAGCCAACTATCACTTCATTCCTTAGAAACCAAAACAACAGTGAAGCAATTATTACAGTTTTTTCTGCATTTTCACATTACATTGGCATTTACAGCACATAGAAATACAGTTTATGGTGTTTTGCTTGTACACGTGGTCATAGCAGCAGCTTGATGAACTTCCAGCAGCGATATTTTCATATTTCAGAGGAAATAAAAACACCATCTAATGAAAAACTGACTAATGTAAAGATCAATTTAAAACAAATTATTCACAAGACGTTTTTGGGATTGGATTTGATTTCAGATTATTAACGATTACCCCATCACTTAATTGCTTTATGCTGACGTCCTTTAAAAAGTTAATAAGTTATTCACAACTTCTTCATATAACCTCACTTCAACAGCACTGAACGATCTCTTTGAGACTGTGTGTTTAAAGCGTGTCAAACTCAAGGCCTGTGGACAAAATCTGGCCCTCGTTAGCATTTTTTCTGGCCCCGAAAGGTAATTATTTAAATGTAAACTAGTTTTATGCTTTCTCTTTTTTGTCACTGCATTTAGTGTATTTAGTATTTAGTATTGGTATTTTTTTTTATTTTGGTATGAAAAGAACAGAGAATCAGCTTTAAATCTCCTTTTTTTTACTCTATTCTCTTATTAAACTCAAATCTTTGGATTTTTAGAGAGGGTTTTCTTTTTTAACTGATTTGTTGGATTGTGATAAAATGTGTTTTAAAAAATAATCAATCAAAAAGTTGTTAGTAGAGAATAGACATAATGAATGAATGCTAAAGTGTCTCTAAATTTAATCCTTTTCTTTATCTGTTAGGTTACACATTTTCTAAACCATATATAAAATATAATTTGAAAAGGTATTTCTATAATAATACTTGCATAAAACATTTTTTTCAACAAAAATATTAGCACTTGGCTTGGACCAAATTTTGCATTTTGGACCTACTGTGTGATTGAGTTTGACACCCCTGGCCTAAATTATCAAAATTTTCACATATTCCTTCAAAAAAGTTAATGTTTTCTCAGAAACTACTTTATATTTTCTATAGTGTTTGTTGGATAATCTTCAATGCTTCATTCAAATTTAAATCAATATATTTAACAAGAAAAACCAAAGACTTCTATCATAAATCTATTAAATATTATTGATTTGATTTGATTTGATTTATTTATTTAACAGGAAAAGATTATTAAAAATCAAGCCTGACTCAGCATAATTGCTGTTTTACAGCAGGTTCCTGTTCTGCAGCACATRAAATGCTCAGAATTACAGCATCACAATCACATCATTATACACCATAGACACAAAGACAAACAAGCATACCAAATTTCAGGAAGGCAGCATTTGCAAAATAGGACGTCTAAATATGAGCACAACAAAAAGTGTCCAGCAGATGGCAGACAAGATTCTTCTTAAAGGGCTGTAGTTTTGAAATGGACTTTATGTTTTGAGGAATGTCATTCCATGCTTTAGTATAAACATAGAAGAAAGACCTCTGGCCGTAACAGTTTTTAAAAGTTGGTAATATCAGTTGTCCTTTTGTAACAGATCTAGTTGAATGACCACTTCCAGAATTTGATTTGGGCAACAATGCACAGAGAGTTCCATAATTGGCACCTTGGAAGATCTGAAAATATAAATTAATACCACTATACAAAACWTAATTCTGAAAAGTCAAGGCATCAGACAATGAAAGAATTGTACAGTGATGAGTTCAACCAGGAAGTTTTTTATGAATTTTGTAGGCCCTGTTGTAGAGCCTAACTATATTAAGAGTGGAAATCTTAAATGAGCTCAAATGGTATCAGAAAGGTCTGGTCAGGCAGTTTCAAATCGCCCCCTCAACCCTAAGTGGGTGGTCCTTTTACTGTGGGTAACTATGCAGTCGCCAGGCTTTTACACAGAGCTTTTTTTTTTGCCTCTCCAGGAGGAGGAGGACTGGCTCTCCAGACGCAACAGTCACCTTCCCGGCCCCCATACATCCACAGAATTAGATTCATGCTACACTGACTTTATTTAAGCTAAGAGTCCTGGCAGAGAGAGAATTAAATGACAGCTAGTTCTCTGGGCCTTTTCTCTGGATTAAAGGATGATTCAGGAGAGGAAGGCAGAATGGCTTAAAGAAAGAATTCACTCAAGGAGAAAGAGGTCTATAGTGGGTTTTTTCTTTTTCCTTTCTGAAAAACGTAACTGAGACTTGCAAAGGTTGCCAAATTCGATTGAACACTTTAGACATGTGTAGAAATTGACAGGGAGATAGGCTGCTCACCGTGGTCCTCATTCCCTCCTTCTTGGACACACACACACACAGAAATACCGTCTTTTCCTTATAAGCAATTAACAATCACACATTCTTAAAAAAATAGTTTACTTTAAAATAAAGCATAAAAGAAGCTCATATTGCCTAAAGTAAATAGCACAAATCTTAATTTCTTTAATATTTCATTAAACTGTTGATCATGCATGTAAATCTATTCTTACAGCCATTTTGTTCATGGAAAAGAGTTTCTTCTTCTTTTTAGGCATTATTCACAGAAATGTGACTGACTTGGGTGTATATTTGCATAGTTCCAGGTACACAGTCAATATTTGAGTGCCACCCAGGCATGGAAATGAAAAGCACCCGGGCTGCCTCCAAGCTGTGCACAGAAGAACTGTTTAATCTGGCCCTACAAGTCATACATTTCAATGGGTTCAAAGAGACCTCCAATTAAAAGCTACAAACAAGCCTTTGGAATGTGAACTAACACAATTAAAAGTGCTTCATGAGTGTATTAGAGGAATAAGTTGTGAATTAGCACTTTGAATACACAAGGCTGTTTTCAGTCCCCGAACCCTTTCACTCATTCAAGAAGCAAAGGGGACGGGGGTCTTTTTTGAAGTCAGTCAGTACTCTTTCTTTCCCTTTTCTTTCTCCCTCTCTCGCCGAGCAAAAGAAGATTGAGTCAGCCTAATCTGCTCCTTGTACATTTGAATGTCTACTGCAAAGAGCTCATCCTGGCTGCTTGATAAAGGCCCAGGTGCAGAGACAGTGGCTGTGCCTAACTTTGTCTCCGTGGGGGCTGTAAATCACGGGGAGAAGCCCAGCCTTTGAAGATTGCTGGAGCTGATTTGTGGCCATAAGGGCGAGCCCTTTCGCAGCCCCGCACAAAGCTCTCACCCGAGCAGAGAGCACGTCAGAAGGAGGCAAACTCATAACTCGCCGATATGCTCGAGGGCCCTCCAACGAGCCGCACAACACACACTTCATGCGGCGAGAAGGAGGACTCCTCGCTGACAAAAAGGTCAAGTGGTGGGAGACTTGGGTGACACCAACAGGATTTAGACACCGTCTGAAAATCATACGCAAACAAAAAAAAATGTTAAACCGGTGGTGGCAAGTGCTGATGGCAACAAAACCGAGCGTTTGGACATGTCAAACACCAGTTTCCTTTTTAAAATGAAAAACTTTGTGAAGGAGAAAAACACATGATAAAGCTTTGAATTTATGTCCACTATTTCCAATTTACCTGGTGTTTCTTACAGGGCAATAGAGATTTGTTTTAAGTTGAAAACAGACAATTATGTTCTTACCTGCTGTAGATAGCTCCCTGGGCATCCTAAGTTTGGAGGAAAACAGTTTGATTCTTTTGATTTTTGCATTGCTTTGTCAATCTAGTAGAAATATTTTGATATGCCAGCAAGATGTAMGCAGATAGATCCTTGGAAAAATTTGAAATTGACAACAGTGTTTAAATTTTGAAACAGCTTTTGCATGAAACTTTTAAGACTGGAGGTGTTAAATTCCACTCAGGGCTTGGTCTCGCTTATAGTTCATCAAKCTGGAGAAAATTCCAAACTTTGGCTGTTCTAACAGCTATCCACAAGTAAGGCAATAATTGTGCTTAACCTTTCCATAGAAGCCCAAATTGTTTAACACTGAAGTGCAATATTAAAAAAAAAAAACATAAAACCCTGCTGCAATTAAAAGAAAATAAATTTTGATGTCTTTGGTGTTGGAAAAATTAACTCTGCTGATTTATTTCCTTTGCTAAAACCCATATCACATGAAAAACAGAATATTAATTGTCCAAATGTTCTTGTCAAACAAATGGATCTCCACAACAAGGCCAAAGCCGGTAATCCATGCCAAACACACACTTATTCCTGCTTTTCATTTGTCTGCTCCAGTGCCGTCTAACGATGGTAAAGAAAAGAAATTAGCCGACCGTTGCGCGCTCCCCTTTAGAGTGAGTCATTAAGGTGGCCGGCGTGGCGCTAAAGCTGAGCCCTGCGAAGCTCACTGTGACACGCAGGCTCGGATGCTTCTGTTTGTTATTTAGATCCTTATTTACACTTGTTGTCAGAAGGAGGCTGGAAGCACAGCAGTGGCTTCCTCAATGAGCTGGATAACAATTAGCTGCAGGGAGCAGCCCAGCAAGCCCATTTAGCCCAGCCCTGCCCTGTCATGAGAAGAAATGCGCCGAGAATTTTATGAGACTTTCAAACACCACTTCCTCTCCTACTAATGTCCTTCTGATAGCTCAGACATCATTCTGACAAGCAACAGGAGTTAGATTTAATCTCATAAAGGCACACAGGAACGCAGAGAAGGAACTCGTTCCTCTCGTCGGCACTTCTTTATAGTTCACAGAAAAGTGTGAGATGGAGGCAGCGAGCCAGAAAGTGACGTTCATTTGTGGTTGTGAAAGTGCTGGCCTGGCTCTTTCATCACATTTCATCATTCTCTGCTTTTGCTAATGAATTTAATGAGGCTTCCCCCMMYCCCCCAAAAAATGTAGCAGCAAAGAACTTCACATTTTTTGAGTATCATCACAAAACCTGACACCCAAACTGGGGCTCATCTGCACACAGTTCCATAAAAACTTAACTTTCGGTGAAAATATAAAAAATACAAACTATTTGGACTATTTAAACGCCATTTTAGGACCTCACACTTCTGACTCCCATCATCCAGAAACCGTGAGATTAATAAAGTCTGTGACACACTGTCTGATGAGATCAGACCGTTTTAAAGGTCTTATCTGAGCCGTTTAGGGATGTGAGCGCCCATTGTGACCTTTTTTTGTTTGCCGACTTCCTGAGACGACAGGGCCGTGCAGCTCGCAGGTATCAGCAGCTGTGTGTGCTATACACGCCTCTGATCCTGGCAGTTATTGACTTCCTGAGATTTGAATTAATTACTTGCTTCACAAGAGAAACTGGATTGCGGTGGAACCCACACCCCCACCCTCGCACCCAATCCCTAAGAAGTCCACTCATTCTTCGGAAACTGCCCCATGGACTTGCAGATGGTTTCACTGAGATGTGCTTTCCCATAGAGAACAATTACACAGGGGATTGTGGCGCTGGCACAAACCTGGAGCACACAGTCTCCATTCTGAAAATTTCAAAACAGCCATAGGGGAGGTTTGTGACTTAACATAAATTAGACCACCAGGGAATGTGAGATCTGAAGGGGTGGAAGGGCATCGTTGCAGATAAACGCACTGTGCTGASAGCTTTTACACTAAAGAAGAAAGAAAATAACAACATGACACTTCAGATTCAAACAGTCACCGTAATTTAGCATTTCAAGTCCTGTCTAGATAGGAACACTCACTGACCAAAAAAAAAAATTTTTATCCTTGTAAACATGGCACCATAGGAAACATGGCTTTAGCCACACAGAAACACAGCTAACCATCTTAACGTTGTAGTAACTATGCCAGGCCTGTATGTGGCGCTGTAGTGTTGTCATGAAAGTAAAACTAGAAACAGGAAAAAAGATGCTACAAATTGCAAACACAGGAAGAAAAAGACAATAACCGTGTTTCCATCAATAATTTTTAATACACATTTTGAAGTAACGCATCAGAAAAGGTGAATGGAAACGACACAATTTAAAAACACTTCCTCTAATTTGCAAAAAAGTTGATACACTCGCTTGAAGTGGTTTTTCGGTTTTTCAAAAGAGTTAATACGCAAAAGGAGCAATGGAAACACATTTGCCAAATAAGTTCTGCTGTAGCAAACATTTCTCTCACATGGTTGATCAGCTGTTCCCACTGTCTGTCCGGTATCGGTGTCGCCCAGCCCGGTACCGGAGCTGCTGGACCCTCCTCCCGCTGTCAGCATTTTCTCATTCATTCCTGTAATGTAAAAATAATTGCATTCCTTTCTCCTCGTCTCCAGACAGCATGCAACATTGCCAAAAGTTGAAATGACAGAATAAGTACAACTTTCCTGAGCAACACGTTCCTGATAACTTCTCTCCATTGTCCTGAGATGTGTAGTCCCTGTGAGTTTGCGACTTGTTTACTGTAGTCATGCGTCTTTTTTTTTCTTTTTGCGAAATTTTAAAAATTTGCTCAAAATTTGAATTAAAATTGGATGGAAACATGGCTAGTGATGCCAAATACAATGCGGTGTAGCTACTGAACAGAGGAGCTATCAAGTGACTTTTCATGGTTGGAGAGAGTGGCCATATAGTTCAGACCCAGAGCTACTCAACAGTTAATGACTGTGGTCACTATGACCTGTTAAATTTAGGTCAGCACATCAATGACAAGTCAGTTTGCTATTGACAACCATTAGTTTGATTAGACAGAGATACTTGTCAGACCATTGTATCATATCAGGCGAAAACCTGTTGCAATGAATTCTGTTACTAATAGGCAGAAGCTAACCAATGAAAAACTGTTTCTATGCAGAAATCTTGCCATGATAAATTGTTTACATTGACAGCCCGCCCATTCCAATATGGTGTTACACAGAGGTCCATCTTCTGAAGCTTGCATAACGTCTCTATTCAATTCACCTCATTAAGCAAATCCAAGAGTAAAAGAGTTTTTTTTTTTTTGTTATTCAGCGTATTATTTGCAAATTCTAAAAAGTTGAAAACAACAGCAATTGGATTTCAGTCCTACAGTAGAAGACGTTTCGCTTCCCATCATGAGAACTTTTTCCATTTCAAGTGTGGACTTCCAAGCAAACTGCACGACACAGAGGTGAGACTAGAACATCATTTTCAAAYGGTTGTGTCTAAGCTGTCCACATGAGTACAATTTTCTGACTGTTTATAAGCTCCTAAAATATAGTTTTGTGTCAATGAAAAAACTATGTATTTACAAAGTGAAATTCTTGTGGTACTGAGTCTTTAATGTTTAATAAATGTAAATAAATGTATCTGTTAGCACTCCATGGTCWTGTGTTAAATTACCCTCTGTGTGTGCTTTGACTTCATGAAAGGAAAGGATRAGGACATATTTTGATGTTAAGAGATGATTACTGTAAATGATACCTGATGATTGGCTCAAGGTCTCGTACTTGGTCTTAGCAGTGGGCCCAGTTTCCCAATGAAAGGGTGCACTTCAGCTGCTCTGAAGCACCCAGGAGCGCAGAGGTTACCAGTGGCTGCTAATTAACCTCACATTGTGTTGACTAACAAAGAAACAAAAGGAACAAAGTGGAATTTCAATGTAAGGAGATTATCACAATCACAATGAGCGTGGTCCTGGATCGTGCACTTACTAGGGATTTTCACACCGGTCGTGACAACATGAGATTGGATCAAAGACAAATGAAGTTACATTAACAAAACAAAGCAGTCTTGTTATGCAACAAGCAGCCATCTGGTCCCTTTTTTTTCTGGGGCAGGAACGGGTCCCGAGCGCTCGGCGTCGACCGGCTCCACCGAGACCGGCGCCTTGCTCGGCGGTTCGTGCAAAACTTTACTGCAGCTTTGTTTCGCTGAGAGGAGGTAGCATCCTTCCTCAAACACACAGAGACAAAGRGGAAGTGGGCTGTGTGCTCTTCACTGCTTGTTGTTGTTTCTTTTTCCCTTTTATTCCCCTCCCTGTCCCACCAGCTGAATGGCAATTATCGCCGACTTCCTATATGCAGCGCGGATCCCRGTCCCGCTGAGGTTGCCCTGACCCTGTGGTATCCAGGGGGAGAGAGAGAGATGGGAGCTGTCAAAACTTACACCTCTCCCWAGCTCCTGTGGGGAGTTCTCCTCCAGCTGCTGCCCCACGGGGCTTCTGCAGCACACTCCCACTAATCARCTCCATCTCATCTCTGGAAGGCCCCTCCAGTGATTGTGGGCCCTKTTTCTCACCTCTGCTACCTAGTGCACCTTTGAAGTCCTGCGTACGTGTTAGTTTATGGCTGGAGAGGCTATGATAAGATCCTAGGGAAGGTGATGAATTAGCTTCTCGATGCACATTTGAAAGAGGGGGAAATAGCCGGCTGCTAAAATCCACAGATTCTGTTAAAGTTGCGACACCTAAGAGCTAAAGCACTTGAGAAGCAAAAACATTATAGTGTGAAAACTCTTAAGTATCGTCATTAAAGCCAATTATTTGTAGGGACGTTGAACTGGAATCTCGCGTTACGGCACTGCTGCTCGATTTTTTTTTTCTTGTGGGTTAGATTTCCCTTTGAAAGTAGAATCAAATAAATTAGATTATCAAACTGCTCAAAAGTCCAAAACAGACAAGCTGTGACAGAGCAGGAACCTTTTGGCTCCCAACACACCCTTCAAAGGCATGTGACATTAAACCCAAACGATTTCATGAAAGTTTGATTCGACATATTGCTCGTAACTTCTGAAAAATAAAAATGTGAAAACCAGTTTTAAGCACAAACTGAACTCAGTAAAACACAAAGTTTCACAAAAAAAAAAGTACAAGTAGATCAGATATCAGTGCCGGAAGCTGAAGGTGTCAGAAGTGGAGCCTGGAGTTTGATGAGCGGTTCGCTGTTGAGTGTTTGTCTGAACTCGCCCAACACTCACACACACACACACACACACACACACACACACACACACACAC
>NW_013952421.1:3049991-3053322 GCF_001266775.1 Austrofundulus limnaeus
CACACACACACACACACACACACACACACACACACACACACACAGGCAAAAACAAGCAATCAGTCTGGCAAGTACAACATGAAAACATGGCTGTTATGAAACCGTAAAAAAAAAAAAACCTCATCGTAGTTAAATTAACTTTATTTACATAGAATAACATCACAAAAGTTGGCCACTCAGGGCTTTACCAACACATCCAGGTCTCCTCACACATTTAACACAGTGGGTCACAGTTTACAGTGTTTTTCTCCACATTGCAAAACTCAGAACTGGTTATAAAATGGCAACATGTTTCCTGCTCAGAACTTGTATTTATGAAAAAAAAAATTAAACCTTGTCAGTGACGACACAGATTATCTTTAACAATTATTACTTTGCTTRTATAAAATTCTCTTCGTGACAACATTAAAATTTCAGCGTTTGCAACGTAATAAAAATTGACGGGAAAAAAATCTCTGCAATGAGTTGGGAAGTAAGTTGGAGTGATAACAGTCCTGTGAAAACGTTTCCCCTCGCCGTACGAACCAGCATCTACGGCCCGCCATAACTCTGTGTGGAACCACCGTTTGCTGCAGCTCAGTGGAATTTCGCCGCCACCGCCACCCGCTGACATAATTTGTTTCACAGTCACCACCCAGAAGCATGAATCAGATGTTGACACTCTAATTTCATGCACACATGGGTGTTTGGCTGAGCTGGGCTGCATCCCCTCGCCTCTCCCGCCAGCTGCCCTGCACCATACCTGACCTTTGACCTTCCGCCGCTGCCATGTAATGTATTTAGCCGCACATTATCGCCCATCGTTTAGGCTTTTAGTGCCGCGGTGACGACGGGATGACTGGAGAGGAAGGTGAAGCTTTTAAGAAAACAGAATTTGCTGTTTTGTAACAGTTTCAAAAGCGTTTTTAAAAAGTGCTAGCTCGGTGTGAAACATTCTCCTCCGCCCATCAAGAGAGCCCCCATGTTGCTCTGTTTACCACTAAACTAAATCTGTTTACTGTGGTCCACATCTCCATCGGAAAATATTTGCTTTACTTGTTGTTTTTGCAAAGAGTCTGCTGGCGATGAAGTGATAATAAAAAAATGAAGCCACTAGCCATGTTTCGAAGTGTCAAAGCCTTGTCAGGGATTGACAACGTTTGCCGAGCGTGATTAATGCTCGTTTCAGTTTATCGCTGATTATTTTCGCTTCCCTTTCCCAAAAAGTCGACGAGCTGCTGAGGGGAGCCGCGACGAGCAGCTCCGCACCTTGTGCTGTTTGTCCTCATTCTGTCAACTCAAAGCGGCTCCATAAACTATTTTTAGTGTTTAAAAAAAAAAGAAATAGACAAGTGACCACAGCTGGATGGAAGACAAGAGAAGAGAAGATGGGAAGGAGGAGAGAGAGAGAGAAAAAAGATCTTGTTTCTACACAACAAACCTGACAGCATCTCCTATGAGTGAGCATAAATTTCCAAGATAAACACATGAAGAAGAAGCTGTTTGTGTTCAGCCGGAGCGATGGAGGGGTGCAGGGAGGTGTGGTGGGGGGGTTGGCTGGAAAACATTTGCTTACTCTTTGCAAACAGTAAACACACAGTAAATAACAGCACCCTGTCCGTATCAGCTCCTCACTTCAGGTTAAGTTGAGTTTATTGCGGAGGCCACTGCCTGCATGCATTAAGCAAATCATAAATTATACATACTAATTACCTCGGGCTTCCACTTTAATGAATTATTTTAATTAAACTACAACACGGGGCTTTCGTTTGTGGTCTATATTTCATCCCCTGCCTGGGATGACCTTCTTCTTTGTCTTAAGTGGAACGGAGTTGAAAGAACAAGGACGATGCAGTCTGAGATTACACCAAGTTCATGTGATGGTGGAAATAATTAAATATAAACAATTTAATAAATAAATAATAAAAACAGAAAGACAGAATAAAATATAGAGGAAAAGTTTAAGGGGGGAATGTTTTTCGTAATGTAGAAGAAATATCTGGAAAAGGATTTTTCCCTCTAATTCTAAATGGTTTCTTCTCGCAACTATGTATTTATTTTAGTTTTATTTCATTTTATTTAATTGATTTTTGCTTTAAAATCCAAATTTATTGCATTTCCTAAAGAAAATTGGAAATCCCTCATTTATTTTTTATTTAACAAAAACCCTTTTTTATTTTTTAAACAGATTTTTATTAAATGAAACTTTTCATTTTTTTCTCCCCAAATATAACTGAAAGTGTTTTTAATGCTTTCACTGATTTAATCAATTTTATTTAATGCACCGGGGGAAAAAATCCTATTTTTACCGTTCATGTTTGAGGATGATTTCACAACAATTTGATTCAATTTAAACACTTTTGCAAACATTTATCTATATTTTTTGTACTTATAACAGTGCAGCACCATTTAACAAAATGGAATAAAGAAAAATATATTTCATATAATTAGTATATTATTTGTTGTATCAAGACCTAAAGAATTTTAATAAAATTTAAATAGTTTTATTTTTCCTGACAAATTCACAAACAAAAAAAATATGTTTTTTTTTTTATCTAAATTGCAAGCTTTAGTCGCAGTTTCCATTTTCGGAGTCATTTATGTTGCAAACACAGAAAGCAGAAAGTGGGGGAGTTTAAAAGAAAAGAAACTAACAGTGTTGTACAAACAGTCCGCGGGGGGAGGGGTGGATTTAAATTCCAAAAGCCTCTCGCAGCTCGTTTCCTAGTTCCCCAGTCAGCAATGTGTTTGTGGAGAAATCAGTCTTTTTGTCTGGCTGAAAGAAGGAAAAAAAAGGGGGCTAAATCTACATTGGTGGCCTAGTCGAAGTTGACCATTCTTTGCACTTTCAATCCAAATGAATGAGGGAGAATGAAGTGGCCTGAGGAGCCCTTTTATTTGATCTGGACTGCAGAAAGTGACGGAATTCTAATGTATTTGTTTAATGCTCCGAAAGAGGCTGTTGGTGCTTTTTTTTCCGCTCCTTTCTCTTTAAGGTTGCATGTAAATCCATTAAAACAAAAATGAAAAAAAAAAATCACTTTTAATCTGCAACAATATATTTATTTCCCGTCTAATATTTCTAAACCTGTTGAATAGAAAAGTCAGATTCACTCACAGGATGGGGGGAAAAACCCGAACATGGATTTTTTTTTTTTTTTAAGAAACAAATATTTGTCAACTGTGTGCAGTTAATGTTCATTCTTTGGCTCAATTGTGTTGAGCTCAGCTTGATGAATGAAGCTGGTTGTCTGCACTGTGAGCAGAGCATCACAGCTCCCTGAATCCTAATGGAGCCAATGATCCAAGCAAAGCAGCGACCCTCACATCCCTATTATAATTATTATTATAC
>NW_013952421.1:3057472-3060461 GCF_001266775.1 Austrofundulus limnaeus
AAAAAAAAAAAAAGAAGCAAGCATGCTGGTAAAAATCAAAACAAAACAAACAGAAACAGCAACAATAACAACAGTAACACGTTTTTTTTAGAATACATGCTTTACCTAAAAAAAAGTACAAATTTACAGCATCTGACACACATGGTCACCACAGCTTTTAAATTAAATGCTTCACAGAAATTGATTTTTTCATTTCCCTTTTTTTTAGTTCGTTCGTTTCTGTAAAATAGATATTTCAAACTAAAAAGTGCATCGTTTCAAATTATTTTACAACATTTTCAATATCAGTTTGCAATATTCACATCTTACATTTTTCAGGACAAATAACCGATTTTCAGTGTTGGAGGGGAAAAAAGATGTCAGTTTTGCTTCTTTTTGCACTGATGGTGATAAAGAACAAACCTAAATCCTATTTGGTATATTTTTGAACCATCATGTCAGTGTTCCGAGGCAAAAATAATAAAAACCAGAACCGAGTCGTTTGTTTTGTAAGTTCATAGAAACAGCTGGTCCCACAGAAACGGTGCAAACGTTTTGCCCAAATATACCAAACAACTTGCCCTTATTATTAACACTTCTACAATAATAATAATAATAACAATAATAATAAAAAAACTTGTCAAATAATTTATCTTTTCAAGAGCAATAGTTCTGTCTGTGCTGGACTTGGACACGGTTTTAAAGCGACACATTCAACACAACACAAAGAAAGTCGACATGAAGCTGCGACTCGCCTTGATAGTTTCCAGAAAATATAAACTTTGGGTTTAAGGGGGGGGCGTCGGAGAGGATGATGAAGATGATGGGGAGGAGGAGGAGGAGGAGGGGTGGGTGGGTGTCAGTGAGAGCGGTCAGTGCACAGCCACGGACTGCAGCGTGGACGTGGGGCTCGTCAGAGTCTCGCTGGGGGTCGCGGGGCTGCTTTGGCTCGTCGCTGTCTGTGGGGAGGTCGGGCTCAGGCTCTGCGGAGAGTTTGACAGGAAGGCGGGGATGTGGGGGGGCAGCGCCGAGAAGCCCGGCATGGACGTCGGCGTGGGCTTGATGGGCACGGGGATGGCCGGCAACGACTGGCCCCCGTGGCACAGGGACTTGATGGGCACCCCGTAGGCACTGTAGTCGCCGCCGGCCATGGAGATGGGGGCCGCGGTGTCCATCACGCCGCTGTTGTACATGTGGGGCCAGGCCGTGGTGAGCTGGTTGTGCAGCGGGTACCCGGCGGACATGGACTGCATGGTGGAGAACGCCAGGCTCCCGGGGACCTTGTACTCGCGCGCGATGATGTTCTCGATGGCGAACGGGTGCTTGAACGTGGACGACTGGGACACGCCCAGGTTGTAGGTGGACATCTGGGGCAGGTGCGTGCCGGTGGCCGCCAGCGCGCTCAGCCTCAGCTTGGCTTGCTGCTGGAGGTAATGCGCCGCGTCCGACTGCTGCTTGCTGGGGCCCAGGTGGTCGGAGGCGGCCAACACCTTGAACCTCTTGCGGCGCCTCAAGAAGCTCCCGTTCTCGAACATGTCCCCGCAGTTGGGGTGCAGAGCCCAGAAGCTGCCCTTACCTGGCTGGTCCGGGCGCCGCGGGATTTTGATGAAGCAGTCGTTGAAGGACAGGTTGTGGCGCAGCGAGTTCTGCCACCGCTGCGTGTTTTCCCTGTAATAAGGGAACCGATCCATGATGAACTTGTAGATCTCGCTGAGGGGCAGCATCTTCTCCGGGCAGCTCTGGATCGCCATGGCAGTCAGGGAGATGTAGGAGTAAGGGGGCTTCTGGTCGCTGTACGTGTTCCTCCCTGGACGAGGCATCTCGAGATGAGTTCAGTAAAAAGGAATGGGTTTCAACAGAAGGAAATAACTCCCCTTAGTTCCTTGGGAAAAAGGCGCACTGCTTGTCATGAAAACAACTGCTGCGGGAAAAGAAAAAAAGAAAAGAAAAGAAAAGAAAAAAGTTTCAGCGTTGCGTAAAAAGCCGTGCGTAAAAAGCGGCGCCTCTGTGCGCATTTAGGAAGCGAGGCGGCTGGGTGCGCGAACAAAAGTCTCTCTCGTCAGCTCGTCCCGGCTGCAGCAGAGCTTGAATCATTCGGCCTCCTTGACGAGACTGGCCCTGGTGTACGCCTCCATGGCCTCCCTCTAACCATCTGATAGTTTTATGTGGTGACATGAGCAGAAAAGACCCCTGTAGAGGCGCTCCATTAATGTGCCACCTCTTTGCTATCACATGACAATCGCCATGGGAGGAGGAGGGAGGAGGAGGAGGAGGGTTGAGTCGGGAGGAAAGGCATAATCTGGTTTCATTTACACCTATTTACATGGACACCTTGGGCCAATGGAAATCATTTCCATTTGAAGACGGGGGAAAGGGGGCGAGAAGGCTAACCGGAACTGAACCGCGGTGGCACTCAGTGTGTGAAGGTATGCGCTCCTCTGCGGACTTAACACTCACATTTTAGAAATAAGGGAAAATAATGATAAAATAAAAGGAGGCGTTTTAGTCTGAAAAAAAAATAAGAAAAAATTTTTGTTACTATGTTGCTGCGTTATTTTAGAGGATTTCGATCTGAGCGAAAAGCTGATTTTACAAATTAAAAGCTGACAAAATCCCCTTTTTTTGCTTTTCCTCCTTACTTCTAATTACACTGTTATTTTTTCTGTAAAATGCACACGCCATAAAAAAAATAATTTGCCACCAGCAAATTCGTTGATGATGAGCCGACTGTTAGTTTTTCTTTGCCAATTTTGCCCCAAAGCTGGAAGGAAAAAAAAAGATTAAAAAAAGAAGAAGAAGAAAGGAAGTAGACGATAAGAAACATCAACACAATGCAAACAGCACTGTTCAAACTCAAACTTCATGAGGCAATCGGCCTCCATTGTATTTATGTAAAGATTCCCCAAAAAAAGTACTTCAGGAATGCAAATAAACCCTTGAGGACGGTGTGGTGAAAACTGTATAAAATATCCATAAGTCAATTAAATGAATGTGGAGCCCATTTTGAGCG
>NW_013952421.1:3060544-3074983 GCF_001266775.1 Austrofundulus limnaeus
ATATATATATATATATATATAAATGAATAAGCTCACAATGAATATGTTTCACATGAAAATAATTATGGAAATTCTGACTTCTTGCCAAAAATGAGGGAATAATGCAATATTGAGCAAAGTGAGATCATGACATATTAACCAGAAACTCAACAGAAGAGTGAACTTTCATCAAGAAGCTGGAAGATTAAAGAGTTTTGATGCAAAAGGGGGTGAGGTAAAAAAAAAAAGGTATTATCACAGGTCAGTCGCATACAAAGAGGCTTCATTCCAGAGGATAAAAATGAGGTGGAAGTCTTTGTGATGAATAACCATAAAGCAGTGCAAAACGCATAATGWGCAAAAGATCACAAGATGAAGGGATATTAATAAAGATATAGCAAGTTAAAAGGGTCGGGRGGTGGGAGGTCTCACTCCCTTGAACTGTGCCATTAAGCACTGACATGATCCACTGCTGATGACAGGAGACACATTAACGGGGGGAAGTGGGGAAAAGATCAATGTACAAGGTCACTTTAAGTGAAATTCTATCCACTTGAGGTCAAAGTTGTACATTTAACCTATTACCTTTAACCTTTCTGTTTACATTCGTGTTGCTACTGTTTTTTGCAGAAAAAAATGTTGACAAGAAACACCTTACTTTTGATATGTTATTTAAATATTTGAATTAAAAAATAAAATGTAAAGCCAAAGTTTTAAACAAACGGATAAATGTGAAGTGAGGCCCTGTGTCCTCCAATCACACCGACCCGTCTCTCCTTTGGGACTTGCTGCATAAGATGCAGCTCTAACCGATGCAAATCCCTTTATTTCACGAGCTGGTGTGGTTGGAAGGCACGGCGGTCTTTTGTGCGGCTCGTGCTCATTCAGACCTTGGCAGTGATCAGAACACACTTAACCAACTGGGACCAAATGATGGGGGCATTTTGTCGTGTCTTTCATCTTATACATCAGGGAAATGCGCCTGGTCTCTACGGAGGGCCGTCAGAACCAAAAAAAACTAGAGTAGCAGCGTACACAACAACAATAAAAAGGTGAGTTTACAACTCGTGTAAACAATAAACACACTATGTGTCCCCCACAGGGAAGGTAAAAGTAGGGAGGGGGGTATCACACATAATATTAAAAACAAAAAAGTTAGGAAACAAACAGTTTTTCTTTGTCGGTCCTCATCTATATCGTAGCTACGCAGGGTGTTATAAATCACGGCAATGTTTCTTTCTGAGTTATTTACACAATGGCCAATCACAACGTGCCACTTCTATCGGAATGTTTTAATTGGAGCGTGATATATGCCACAGCAATGCTCAACATTTGCATTGCTAAGCACAAACAACAAGTGCCACAATAAATCATACAGAAAGCATTAAAGAAAAAAAATACTGAAACAAAAGCATTGTTGCATTTAACGTCTCCTTATTGTTGAGCACCTCCAYGTGTCTCCTGCTGGAAGTTAACAGACACACACTTGTTCAGTAACAGAAGCAAAGTTGTCTTGAACACGTGTCTGCACGAAGAAATCTGAAAAAGTCCTGTCAATCCACAGCTAATTAACGGTGCAAATAAAGCAAAAGGAAAACGTCACACTAATTGAGACCAGAYGTATTTGTGTGTCTCTGAAAGGCGAGGGGCTCTGGAACATCATTGTTCGGGGTCTCTCTGACACATTTGGTGTGATGCAAGGACCACAGAAAGCGTGTCTAACATGCGGAGGAAAATATATATTTATGTGTCTGAAATGCATCTGATTGAGGGTTCTTCAAGCAGCACTGTAGTTAATATATGGGCAGATTTATTTTTGAAGGATAGTGGTAATAGAACTGATGAATTGTGATGTTGATTAGTAGACCCTTGAGGGTCTTGCACTTGAAAATAATGTTGTTGACTCTGACCCATTCGGCGGCAGGCACTTCATCTGGGACAAGGCGTCGGGATTGTAGATGGGAGGAAATCTACACAGACCGCATGCACACACGCAAAAAAAAAAAAAAATGCAATTACATTTCTATCAAACCCATTGAATCTGGAGTTGAGGTTTATGCTATTAGATTGGAAAACTCAGGAAGAATCCAATGAAATGTCAAGTACTGCTGCATATCAGGGAAAACTCTTTACTGGTCACACCTACTGTGGGCACAGACGGAGAGTTAACAGGCTTATCAGCTGGGGAAATGTCCCTTTCCTCTGCCTAAACCAAAGCTATTACAATCCCAAATAATTAACTTTCAGCAGAGCAGACAGTTGTCGTGACAACTAGGATAGGAAGGGCCACATGTGGAATAATTTTAATCAAAGACACAATAAAACAAAGACTATTCCCGAGTTGTTTCCAACTATGTTTTCCCTTTCATATTGAGCCTCAGAGACTCTGATTAGGCACAAAGTCACCCAGAAATGACAAATTCACCAATGTTTCACAAACTGTCACGTTTGGTGGATGGCACATTGCAGCAGGACCCAAATGCAGACATTGAAGGAGGCAGTTCTGAGAAATTCAAGGAGGTTTCAATGACAAAAGCCACAAGGTGGACCAGCAAAATTTAAATAAATATTTGATTGGAGTTTAATAAAAAGGTCATGAACAATGTTTTGCCTGTAGCTTTTAGGACGCCCTCAGTTTAGAGAAAAAAAAAGTTTATTTCTGACCAAACGGACAAGTTTAATGACTAACTTGAACATAGCCAGGACTAAAGTGAATTGCTGCTTTCTAAACACAACTCCACTCCCAAAGAACCTCATGAAAGCATTATTTTAAACATTTTCGCAAACACATTCAAAGTACAGTTATTCAGGCAAAAATGTAGTAAGCCAGCTGCTGCTGCCATTATTTATACTCGAAAATAACCACAAAAATCAGTGCCAATAACCATATAACGCAAAATTACTGTCAGTGCAAAAGTTTACAAAACAGAGTTTACATGAATTGAAACAGAATTTTGACATTGTTGAAAGATGGCAGCAATCCACTTTGGTCTTGGCTTAAGAGGATAAATGTTCTTAACATTTCCATAAAACCTTGCTCCTACAGATCTAAACTAAGAGACAGGTGGATAAAAGACGGTGAAAACTGTTTTTTCAATGTTTGTATCCAATAAGCATGTTTACATCCTGCAGTGCTCATTGAATCTGCTGTAGTTTCACAGGGTTGCCAGATAAAGAAAGATAAAGGAATGACAAGCAGTTGCTTTAAAATGGTTATATTTTGACTTGAACTCCATAAGGGTGTAATAAGGGAAACATGCACAGAAAAAGTCTTGTGGGGTGGGGATTAAAAAATGGTAATTTTCATATACCTGGCAACGTTTAGAAGTTTAGAATGATAAGGTCAATGTTTATCTGTCATATTCATCTCATCTGCCAAACTGGTGCATTTGTGTGAGGTGACACCAAATGTTGCTCCAGCAATTACCTGATAACAGCGTACCTCAAGCTGTGATATTTGTCCTCTGCCACTCATCATAATTGTTGTAGCTTCTTGCAAACAAAATCAAGTCATTTCCTATCACTGAACTGCATGCACAACAAACGACTCTTTCTGAGAGCTTAACTTTTTGTGTGTACTTTAACTATTAAAGTGTTTTGACAGCTAATTTTTTTAAACTTAGCTTTGAAACAATCAGGAGAAATAAATGTTATAATATTAATATTAATATTAATTTAAATAAAGTTTAATTAATGTGTGTAGTAGGGGTGTAACTATGCCGAGTTCATGTTTGTTGTGAGATTCGTGGTTCAGCAGAGTTCAGAACTGCAGGGAAAATAATCAAGAGGCAAATTTGAGAGCTTTTTTGTGCCTTTTGTATTTGTATTCTTTGTCTTATTCTTACACTCATCTGTAGAGTCACATTTCAGTACAAACACAGTTCACCTTCAGAAATAGCAAAAAATGTGCCAGCTTTCTTTACGTTTTTTTTTTCGAGCATTAGCAATGCTGACTTCAAGTTTGTAACCATAATCTGACTTGACACCTGCTTATCCATTTAGCTAACACTGACCTGAAATTAGTTTTTGCAAAGGTTAGCTTTTTTTGGGTAATCAAAGTGCTGAAAGTCAACCAACACCTTCAAGTGCCTCCAAATGCCTGCTGTTCAGCCATCCCTCTGTTTATGTCTGCATCTCACTGACACTCTGGAACAGACCTTAAACCAACTCAGGTAATATGGCCTAATAAATGGGGACCAATAAAAAGCATTTAATCGCGAGTGCCAGCATGATTAATTGTGCACTAAAATCCATGTGAGACCTTGTAGTCATAGGGGGCAGTGAAGAAGGCATTATGCGTCTCAGCATAACTGACACCAGGACAAGCACTTATGCAAGTCGATCTACAGAACGGTGTGAATATCATATTAATAATTAGTCATGTAATTTCTCCTCAGGAATTACTACGCCTCAAAACTGGCTGCTGAATTTAATTATTAGCAGCCTTTTTGTTTCCATGTCCCTCTCATTACTGTCAGGATTGATGTAACGTAAACTTCATTAAAAATTAAAGCAAGAGTCTTAATTATGAGGCAGCACTGACTGAAGTTAGAATTAGCCAACTCAGTGATGTGCAAATGAGAGCATTATTTAAGAAACATGCTGGAAGTAGTTATGCTAATTTCAAGAGTTCACAGTAGCAGACCTTTTCACTTGCAGTTGCATATTCATTAAACACACTATGCAAATTTAATGTAGCAGTCTTAGTAATGCCTTGTTAATTTATTCAGATTTATTGAGAACGACTTGTAAAAAGTACCAATTTAATTACCCCATCTCCTTGGAAGGTAAAGGATGTAGCCAAGGTTTTAAACTGTGTAAATCAGGATTAGCGTAGTTGGATGGAGAAATGGGGAAATGAAAGGACACTGCTGTTAATGGCCACGCTTGAAATATTGATTTATTTCAGGCGTGATCCAGGTAAAGCGCTCTCAACCGGCAAAAGTAAAGACAAGTTTGTTGTTTTTTGAAGTGAATCCTGTTTGTTTCGACGTAAATTCACATCGTATTTTTTCTCTTTTCCATCTGTAATAATGCATCAAACTTTATGACAAATCAAATGTTGTGAATCTGAAAGCTGCGCCCGCAATTTTACAAGTGAATTAAACAATTAAAAATACACAGTGCTGTGATAGATCAACTTTTACTACTGCACTAAAGGAATTAATTACGCCTTTCTTATGGCAGGGGCATTCAGAAATTTACAACAGTGTCTATTATTGCATATTTAATTGACCTTTAGTGCAGTAGTTTTAGAGGCTAAAAGTTTGATTAATTGTCATGTTTTACTGACACATACAGTAGGTTGTACTTAAAACTTACAAAACAAACAGTAAACCTATAGTTAAATACTGTATAAAGTGGTATATCCCTCACAGATGCAGGTGATATTTAAATATGTATAATCCACTGGCAGTGATCAAACATTCACTGATTTATTTTTGATACCTGTTAAATGCAGTGATGGAGGGCTGGCAAGGGGTGGAAAAGGCTTTTACAGGGGGAAACATGCAGTTTTGTTTCTCAAATCTGGTACCTTAGGAACATGGTGACAATATCCAAAACCTTTATGCACCTCTTTAACTAGCTAGTTATCTCTCACTCTCTCTATGTGTGTCTTATATAAACACACACAACACTGATGTTATCATTGTAGTCGTCATCATCAGACATGTATCCCCCTCTTCAACAATGTGAACTGGAAGTACTTTAAACTGGAGCAAACTCTGAAACACACTGGAGATTTTATTTCACAAAAATTCTACAATGATAAAAAAAAGGCTGAGGTCGTTTGTCTCGCCTTGTGATTCGTTTACTTTTAGTTGGATCTTCAAGTTTTGCCTGCTCCCTGGAACAAATCTAACAAAAAAAATCTTAAAAAATATACAAACAAATAATGATATGTCCTCGTTTACTCTAAACATGCATCTTCCAGTGGCTTGTCAATCAGCTGGGGTGGCCAATCAGGTTGGTTGTTTGTTTGTTGTTTATATATTTAAGAAGGGACAGGGCATATTACAGAAAATGCCAGAATTAGCCATGGAGGCTAATTTTCATCTGTAGTCCCTCAAGGTCCTATGGATATAAATACAATACATACAAAACAACAAGTTACTTTCATTAAAAAAAATCCTAAAAAATATGACAAAAAGCATGATTAAAAATAATAAAAAGCCATTTAGCACAACAACAATTCAAGGCAATACATTAAATATATGTAAGAATCCCATACTCAGTGTCTACACAGCTGATTATCCAGGAGACATGATTTTAAGTCATTTGAAAATAATTTGAAGAATCCACTGGTTCTTATGCTTTTTAGTATTTTATTCCAGTCAAGTGAAGCTTTTACTGAAAAAGAATTCTGAAATGTACTTCGGTAGAGCAAGCTCTCCTCTTACGGTAGCTCTGGTGGTCCTCTACTGACAACAATGTGACAAATGCTTCAAGTGGAGGAGATGCAAGACCATGCAGAATTTTAAAAACCAGACAAATATTTACAAATGTGATCATATTTTCCCAACTCAACAAATGATGTTTTGTTAAAATCTTACAATGATGGTATCCTACAGATTTTTTATCTAAGATCTTTAATGTCTGTTTATAACGTCTCTCCACAGGCTTTAGGGTTGATGAGTTTGCTTGTCCCCAACATGTTAAACAGTAAGTGACGTGAGTAAAGATCATAGCATTATTTTAGGTTTTTGCAGCCGAATTAGTCAAACAGTATCTCATATGCCTAAAATTTGCAACATTAAATTTAAGTAGTTTTGTTATCTTTTTGACGTGAGGTTTGAATGATAAATTTGTATCAAACAAAATCCCAAGATATTTAAATTGCTTGGTTCTGGGGTATCAAAGGCCACCCCACTCTGGCTCCACCCCTGATTAGAGTTCATTGGGTGAGAGGCAGACTAAACTGTGGACTGGTCCCCAGTCCATAACAAAGCCAAATTAAAACAACTCTTTACACAAATACTCACTACGTTTAACAATTTTTAATAACYTGTGTGCCAAATAACTGTGGCGGACATCTTGAATTGGGTTGACTCCAAAATTTAATCAGTTCTAAATGCACAAGGTTTACTTTCTAGGTGTTTCATTAAAATCTGTCCCGTAGCTCATGAGATATTTTGCTAACAGACAGAGAAATAAAAACCCACAAGCATGTAAACACAAACAAAACCATGATCAACACCTTTAATGGATGGCAGCAGGTAATCATGACACACCACGCTTCAACATAATGACGTAGAAAAACTTTGTATAATTTTGTCTTCGAGCAGCAGATCATTGTAAGACTGGACTGAGATTGTAAACACACTGAATGATCTCACTGTGTTGACGCAGCAATGAGGACTATTGTTTTTGTACCATAATTATTGTGCTTAGATAGGTGCTTTAGAAAACTGCTAAAAGGTGGAAGTTGTGTTCAGCACATACTATTTCCAGTTGCCTCACTGAGCTCTGATTTGATTTTATATTTAAACTTCTGCTGTCTAGGAGGGAAAAAAAGCATGTGGGAGTAATGACCCAAACAAWATGCTGGCTGCATTAAAAAGGATGTGTTCTTTGCATTTTAATTTCTAGTATTCTAAAATAAAATATTCCCTAATTGCAATCTGTAACTATTGAGTAAGAKCATATAAAAGGCTGGTTCAATTAGAGGTGACTATTACAAACAACACAGCAATAAACATTTGCATCTAAAAGCATATTTACTGCATTGGAGCGCATCCAAATAGAAAGAATTACTGCACAAAGTTAATTAACATGCACTTTTAATTCAATAAATAAACCCCCGAAGATAAAAATAAACATGTCTGCACACGTGTGGGCACGGCCTGTTTCCCATAATAAACCTCAGTTTTTACTGTCACATAGCATGGAGCAGCTTTTTTTTAATCTAACATGAAAAACAGTCTTTACAGGTGTCAGCTTCAAAAGCAAAGAGAAAGCTGATACACTCTGCAACCAAATAATCTTGTTAGTTTCAAGTTGTCTGGTCAGCTGCCAGACCAGATCTCTGTCCCCCGGGACGAAGCAACAAAAAGAGAAAAAAAAAGCCTGAACTGCAGAAAAACATCCTTGGAGCRTGTGAGGAGCAAAGCACCTTCTCTGTGGTGATAAAAAGAAACAACCTGCAGACAAGTGCTGAGGGCCGTACAGCTCTGACCGAGGAGGGGCAAAGCTCACTGCATCCAGCACTTCAGGAGATAATTACACGGGCCGRGTGTGTGTTGGTTGTTGTCGGTTCAATCCCCCTTGTTCTCCCTCAGGAGTCCCTTAGTGTGTGTGTGGTGAACTGTTCCTATATGAAACAGAAGGTCCCTACAAATCTATTTCCACTTATTTGATCAAAGCTTTTGTTAATCTGGGACCACTATTTCAAACACRTTAAACTACTTTTAAAGTATGGCCTTAATTCAAAAGAGCAGTTTTTTGTGGTTTCTAAAGAAGTGAGAGCAATTATTGACTTACATGTTGTAGAAAGCTCTCTGAATGGCCTCAATTTGGACAGTAGAGTTTTGTTTTTGACTGAGCTAACGGCTAGTCAGAGCTAAGTAGACTGCTGCTGTGTTAGAATAAAAACATACTATAGTTGTTCATGTGAATCTTGTTATATTAACCTCTGCATCTATTTTGAATTACACAGTTTTTTTTTTGCAAGCACAAATAGCGACAGCAGATAGCTTTAGCACACCTGGGGTACTTCCTTCAGGATATTTATTATTATTATTATTATTATTATTATTATTATTGCTGGAATAATATTTAAATTTATAACAGCCATTACTGAAAAACCGCATGAATTTACCTAACATGTTTATCTTTTTTTGTTTTTTTATTTTACATGTGACTCACACATGTTGAAAATGTTTCAAAAGCAAAAGAAAACATGGAAGAACATGTATTTTACATGTTCATATCTCGTTTTCATATGAAAATAAAATTTTCCAAACAGTAAGTTTATGCATTCTTTATTTATATTTGTTTGGAATAGAATAGAATAGAATAGAATAGAATAGAATAGAATAGAATAGAATAGAATAGAATAGAATAGAATAGAATAGAATAGAATAGAATAGAACTTTAATGTCCACCGTATGGAAATTTGTCTTTGGCTCATTAGACATGTAATAAATTAAAATATACAAAACGACACATCAAGCACAACTCTAAAAAACCTATAAAAATTCATAAAACAAGTTCATAAAAAACATTTCAAATATTTCATGTCACATGAGGAGCATGTGCAACACAATCATTTAAGTGTGTGTTTCACGATCATCATGCGTTCATGTGTAATTTCTACCTTTTTGGGCATGTTTCAGTGTCACGTGCAATGAACTGTCAATCAAGTGGAATAGTGCCTGGAGTGGCTAATCAGATTCCAGGGGTGTAAAGCGCCACCCCGGCCACCTCTCTGGCTCTGCTCCTGCTTCCAAACAGCTGATTCATTCTTTAAGAAAATCTTTTCACAATATAAGCAAATCTAAGTCACTGCCTGAAAATTAGCGTATGTCATGTCACCCACTAATTTGTTCAAATAAGCACCAATGAGGTTGTTACATTAGTTGTATATTAAATATACTGACAGGTGCAAAAATATCAAGGTTATATGCTTCTGTTTAAAACCTTTTACTTGAAAAATGCAATATTTTTTATGCAGAATTACACTGCTGTGTCATACACTGAATACACTGTTTTCATTGCAAACTTTTTTCTGTATAGTTTGGGCCAGACGTTACTCTACGTTATAGTTTAAATTCTAATTAAAGTCAAACTACTTTATTTCAAAGTTCAAACCTAATTTATTGAGAAGATAATTTATACTGATGCTTTAAAGTCATGTTTTTGTGACCACATATGGACTGAGCACAGAGTCTAATTGATACAAAACAAATGTCAAAAACAATTTGTGAAGGCAAGATTCAAGCAAAAATATTTGTCTGTATACTTTATCAGTCCTGATTGTACCATATCAGTTTATCCACATTATTTACTCTCATGATGCTGATGTCAGACTTAAAATGCTGTTGTTCTTATTTCTATTAAACTCCAACCACAGATGACTTAATTTACATCCTTTATCATCCAGAGGGCAGGGATTTTTATTTTTCCCACTAAGAGTGACAGATGAGAAGCATTCAATTGACCATAATTAATGTGCATTAAAAAGGATCAGCCTGCATACTACATAGTGAAGGTAGCCCAGATTCTGAAGGCCTGCGTTCACTACACAGCTATCTGCCTGGCCCCCATGTGCTTCTCAGTGTAATTATCCCATTGCCATGAATGATGGGATAAGGGGATCCAAGTGGTGCTTTGATAGAGATGAGATTAGTTTAATCAAGTTCATTGCTTGGGCTGGGCCACCAGATCTCATCATCGCTCCTCTCAAATCACCAGACCCTGCACCTCGCCCGCCGAAGCTTTCTTTACGCCTGCCACATTAGCAAGAAAAATTTATGGCATCGTTAGTTTTAAGTGCTACCCCTGTTAGGACAATGCATACAGACGGCTTTGTGACAAAAGGGATTCATAATAAACAGGACAAAAAGGGGATTTCCGAATCTCTGGGCTGCAGAAGTTGTATCAGATGCCGCAGAGATCTTTGTGTCCACAAACAACTAATAGGCTAGGTCAGCTCAAAGTTTTTAAAAATTTTGAACCCTATGTATTTCAAAAGAAGAAGGTGAATACTTTACTTTCAAGTTACGACACATTTGGATTCATTATGAAAAAAAACCATTGGCTTTGAGTAGCTCAGGCACCCCCAATTACAAAGTCAAACATGGGATTCATCATCGTAATGTGTTGCCCACCCTCGAGGCTGATATCCACGTAAAGCAGAAAGAACATCAGGACACTTTGTGTATTTACACACAACAAATCATGTTTGGCAAAAGTGACAAACTCAGCATGCAGCAAAGGCAGTCAGCTCCTGAGGTGATTCAGGCTAAGAGAAACACGTGAACAAACGTTCCCCACAGCAGCGAGCATCACTTTCTGCAGCTGGCCTGACGTCGGAGGACGGGGCCCACACACTGTCTACAGAGGACAACAACTTTCGCAAACAAAGCCCAATAATTCAAGCTTCCTGGATTTCCGACTTTGACTTTCTCCTAGCTTTGAGTCAACATGCAGCTCCGCAAAAAAAAAAAAAAAAGTACTATTGCAGCACAATTTGGGAGCCATTAATCAAATAAGACATAGGATTAATTAAGCCTGAGGACTGAATTAGCTCCCTCTTCACTCATCATCTCCTACCCTTGGCCTGGGGTAGATGAAGGTGGGGGCTCCACGCTGCATGGTGGTAGGTAATGGTGGGGGGAAATGGTGATATCATATCACTATTCAAATTCATGC
This sequence comes from Austrofundulus limnaeus, assembly GCF_001266775.1. NCBI lineage: Eukaryota > Metazoa > Chordata > Actinopteri > Cyprinodontiformes > Rivulidae > Austrofundulus > Austrofundulus limnaeus. The sequence goes on from NW_013952421.1 coordinate 3,071,897, forward strand.
TGGGACAAAATTACTGGATATTACGTCTCCTTACAAATTTCCAAACGATGCATGCAGGACAGGGATTTGATTGCATATTTGTGAGTACAAAACACTARAGTGGCACATTTTTAAGCCAATATTTTGACAAGATAGTTACCAAAAAGACAAGCCAATAAGATTTGGACAAAAAAGTATGGGACGCCAAGTGTAAAATGAAATGTTTTAAAATGTCACTTACACGTTTTCATTATTTACATAACTTTCTGAACGTAAAATCCAAGTAAAGAATATTCTGTTCTGTTCTGTTCATCTTTCTTACATTTTGCTCATTTTTACTAAATGTTAAATTTAAATACTACATGTTATGCCTAAATCTTAAATTTTAAATCTAAAGGTAAAAGTTACATTTCAAGTGGTTTGGCTAAATATTGAAGTTTAGGTGTTTCGGAAAGAAACACAGCATGTGCTGTTGGTGCTCGGCTCTTGTTATGATGTCATCTTCCTGCGACAAAAGCAACAGCTACCGCTGCTAATGCTGCCCCTAAAAGTTAAATTACACTACATTTCTTAGACTGTGGCAAGAAAGGACAAGGTTAGTTGGCTACTTTATGTCCACTTTGTCCCATATCAGGCCATGTTTCTTTGCCTGTGAGTAGAAAGATGATTTGTACAGTAACTATGGCTCATCTCATGAATAACAAACTGAAAGAGCAAAATCCTGACCCATGATGTCCACTTTTCCATATGGTTCTTTTTTCCCCCAATTAATTTTTAATTTTTTTTTAAGGAAATACACCCACAGCCATGTTCAGGTAAAAAAAAAAAAGGGTCATACAATTTCTAAATAAGATCTTCAGATTAAGTTCAGATTAAAACTACTTTTCACTGTTCTACTTTGATAATAAACTGATTTTATGTTGTTTTATTAATTCTATGAATTTAGCAAAAATGCTTTTCAAATGTCTGGAAAATGCATAGTTTTGATTACTGAAGATATTTTATTTATTATTATTCCAGGGAGACATGACCCCAGGACTGCTTCACTCCAGCTCCCTGTTAGCACAAATATGTCTCTCTTTTTTTTTTTTTCAAATTCAATATATAGTTGATAACTGGTTTAATTTGACAAAACTATTTAATTTTGCATGTGAATGTATGCAAATAGGCAGAGAGATTTAGAAAACTGCACCAACAAAAATCTTCCCTCGGGACCTAGCCCAAGGCCTTGCTGGGGGCTAAGCACCCTTAAATGTCAGATCCTAGAATCGCCCCTGCTTGACATCACATCAAGGAGAAAACTATAGGATTTGAGATGCATTACCTGTCACCTAGCAAAGGAAATTTGTCCTGAACTTGATCCTGACTCAATAACTGCCACACACAAATACACGCAATTAMATGTATGTGATGTTTTAAAAAGCAAAATTCCTCCTCTGCCTTTTTTCTTCAACTTGAAAAGACATCCAATTCTTTGTAATTCAGTCTATAATTTTAACTAGTCTTACAATTATGTTTACTGACTTTTTTGAAAAGTTAAAACAACAGAAACACAAAAGACACAAAACAACACTGTGCTGTGTAACGCCCCTGTTCTGACGGCCTGTAATGAGTAAAGGATTCCTCCCCAGCATGCAGACGTGTGACACGGGTACGTTCATTAAACCATAGCATCCCCATCCTGACTGCAGAGGGTCATGCTTTTGATGAATGGACCGAGCAGCGTTGTGGCTTCAGGCTAAGATTCAACATCTCAAGAGGCAGGGAGGAAGCAGCTCTGGACAGCGCAAAGAAAGACAAGAAAGACAGGAGGAAATGAGGGAAAGAGAGAGCAAGAGAGAGAGAGAGAGAGAGATGAATTTGGGATTACCCTGGAGTTCTTTGAGTTCTGCTTCCAAGATACATTATGAATCTAATGTGCTATTATTCTCTATCACCATCCTAAGCCTAAAACATCTGTCCTTGGGGTGTGTCTGGTAATAGACGAGGGCTTTCGGACCCTTCGCTAAGACAAGATAGCGGCTCCTTCAAGGGCTCTTGACATCCTGCCGACTTAATCTGCTCGTCCTTCTACAAAATCGACATTGACTAGAGAGGAAAGCAATCATCAGACATGATGTTACAGAGCATTTATATCACCAGCAGTACTTCCAAACACACTGAAGTATGACCATTAAAAAAAGATGCAATTTTTTAGATAGATTTTTCCAACTATTTTTCAGTTTTCATATCCTTAAAGTTTTTTTTAAAGGTTGACACATGAAAGGCTATGTTACATGAATTTGTGTTGGGTTTGGTTCAGTTTTGACTCAATTGAAAAAAAAAAAAACATGTTTTCTTATTTGTGCATGAGAAAATAACCACTTCAGAGAAAGGTACACATTTGTCATTGAAGTTATACCTTTAACAGTCAAATGATATCTAAACTAAACACAAAATATGAAGGCATTTGTGTTTGGTAGCTAATTTATTTGATGTAAAAATGCTTTTTGGCAATCAGTTTTATATTGTTGGAAAGCCTTAAACTGTGTCACATTTGTAAGGAACATGCATTTGTGGGATAAGCAGTAGAGGCCTAAGCCAAAAATGCATTAATTCTAACAGGTCCAAAAGTGAAGGTTTAAATAAACATTAACAATTAACATCTTACCTGTTGTAGCTAGCTCTGAACAATCTCAGTTTGGAGACAAATTGATTAGTTCTAACTAGACTGACGAACTCACAGGTAGTCCAGACAGGGCCGAGATCGTTGTGGATGGCAGATTATATAGATGCTGTTTTATAAATGTTTTTTTTTTTTCAATTTTACATAGAACTCCACGATTATCTGAAAACTTAAATATTAGCAGCAGCAGTTAGTTGTAGCACTTCCATTTCTTTTGGGAAATTTTCACAGGAACATTGCAGTTAAAAAATAACTGAAATTCAAAACTGACAATTGTGTAAAGATTTTAAAAATACTGTTTGCACAAACCATTGTGACATTTAAGCTTGCAGTGATTTAATCCGGTTTTGTCTCAAAGCACAAATTCACTATAGTGCACTTACAGTTGAATTTCTTCAAACTAGGGTCAGGTATAGAAACTGTCCCAACCACACAGACACTTC
>NW_013952421.1:3075869-3090534 GCF_001266775.1 Austrofundulus limnaeus
GTTTGAATCGAAATTATGTCTTCAGCCAAAACAATATTTACTGTTCAGACTATTTTTTGAAATTTTCTGACATAGATGTCTGTCATTTTTAAATTACAAAACCTTGCAGTATTAAAAAACTGATCTAAACAAAATAATCATTGATATTATTATTTTTAAAAAATCACAAAATAATGTCGCTTAAACACAACAATGAAAACTTGTAATAGTACAATGCACTGAATTATCTTTTTCTGACTACTGATGCCATGCTAATGATACTCATTTCTAACATGAARGCCGTGTTAATGGAGATAAAGTATTTGATGTTGTACTCCTGCTAATTGAATTAAATCTAGTCAAAGAGCAGAAATATTTGTCTTAAGGGCTTTGGGACCCAGAACACTGATTATAGATGCATCACATTTAATGAAAAGAATATGTCTTGCTTCATTTAATATTGAAGAGATGGGGGGATACTATGAGTACTCATTAATTTAAGAGAAATATTGTCCCATTTTGTGTGCAGGGTGTCACAGCAACAACTCTCTAACCGTAGTAGAAATGCCCAGCCTGCCTAAATAGGACATTTTCTTGCTAAAGAGATGATGAACAGATGGCCAAACCTGTGCCTCTCACTCCTGTTTCTATAAAGCAATTAAAAGTTTTRGGGCTGTTTTTCCCTCCCGTGCCGTTCTGAAGTACAGATTGCAAACATRACAAGAGGTCAAATATCTGCAAGGGAAAAAGGAGGAGAACAACTGTTCTGTCAAGCTGCTTTGGCTGCAGCTGGAGTACACACAAGCGGGTATTCACCTGAACGAGRACTGGTAATCACCCCCACACCGAAGTGAATAATTAGTGTAATAATTACCCGGCTTAAAACAAACCCGTGAACTGCCCTCTCTTGCAACGCCATCAAGAATAACAGGTGTTGGAAGTGCCTGGAAGGGACAGAGATTAAAGATTATTTCATTATCCTGGGTCTCCTTCAGGCACAGTTATCTTGTGTTTTATCCTGTCATCCATGTGGGGTCGTGTGTGTGTGTGTGTGTGTGTGTGCGTGCGTGCGTGCGTGCGTGCGTGCGTGCGTGTGTGTGGTGGGGTGGGGGCTCATTTTCCTCTGGCTGGGCAGTTGTGGGAGGCAGGCATTTGACAGAGAGTGAATGTTGTTTGATCTGGGAGTGTGAGGCGTCCTTGAGCTTCCTGGACTCTCCGTGTCCACATAACCTCCAGCTACATGGCGCTAGGTTGCACTAATGCTTTTAGCTGCCAYGTATATTTTTCCTTTGAACATATAATGACAAAACAATTTCTGAGTAAGTGTGGATAAATTCCTATTGACAAAAGACGCGTTCCAAAGAGGGCAACGTTTGTTTCCCGGGGACGTCCGTTAAAAATGTCTTCAAAAATTCCCGATGAAAATAGTGGACAGCACCTCTCTTGTTTCCGTGGCATCATATTGGCTGCGCATAGTCCCTGTTTTGACTTAAGCAATGAAGCAAGTGAGCCTAAGGGTGTTTGCTCTCATAAGAATTACTTAAAGACTTGTCAAGATGCCACAACTCCATGCCTCAGCTCCCAGGCTCTTTCTGTGTTGGTTATTCAGATTTCCTGTGTGTTTTTGAAATTGCTACAGCAGGTGCAACACATATTAGACCCAGTGAATCAAATATTTGTTTCTGATGCTTAACAAAGTGTATTTTGTGCTTTAATCACAGCAAAACTAGGGGGAGTCTCTATAGTATTCCGGGGACAATGCCATAAATGCTTGAAATACTTTCCGAAATTTGTTAAAGCAGAACTACGGACTGATGATGTCTGAATAGTTTTATGCTACACAAAAGAATTGAGTTGCATAAAAAGTGTTTGATACAATTCCTCTGTGTTTCTATTCAGCAGTGACCATAATATGTGAACGTCTATGCAAAATCAAGATAAATGTGCGGCTGAAAGAGACATTGGTTGATTATAATACCAACATGACACGCCGCACTTTATCTTCTRCCCTGCACTGTTGCCATATAATGTTACATCATTAGTTTCCCTGACAATGATTTAGCATTCAGCCATCTACCCCATTGACCTGTGCTGTGTTTAAATGTAACCTTCCTTTAGCCTTAGCCATCATTTGTCACCTCCGAGCTGTCACAGACACGCAAATTGGACACAACCTGGCATGGCCGTTTGACGGCGAGACACAGAGGGGCTGCGGGAAGAGAAGAAGGGCAATCAGCTGCATCTATTACATTTACATGGTCTGGGAAGGCTATACGGCGAGTCGTTCCTGAAAGATTACAGCCTCTAATTTCTTTGGGGAGGGTGGGACCTTGGTTCTGCTGCCAAGCCTGTTTTTCAGGTCAGGGCTCCCTGAATGTTAACTAAGACCCAGGAGTAGGTCAGCACACAGGCCAAGGGACCACGGGAAAGCCTGGCCGCGCTCTTAACCGGTGGCCAGATAAGTCGTGCAGAAAGTCGCCATCCATCTTTGGCACGGTCCTAATGATCCGTTTTAGTTAAAGTCTGCAGTCAGGAAAGCTGTTCAGGTAGGCCTTCCCCTGGTGCCAACACAAATGCTGAAATCTCTGCCAGCAAACATACGACTCGTTTACCCTAAAAGCCATTTTACATTTTTATTTTAACTAAGAAACACGCTTGTTTTTTTTGTTTTTGTTTCTTGTTTTTTTTTCTTTTGTAACTGAATATTTTCATGGGCAGCTGAGTTTAATTCTTGAATAATTTAAACTCCATCTCAAATTTATGAGCATTTCAGCTATGAGTAGAAGGGTATAAAGGTAAGCACAGTAAATGGGTAAATAGATGGATAGATGAGTAGTTGGATGGTATATGGGTAGATAGATAAATGGTAAATGGGTGGGTGGGTAGAAAGATGGGAAGATAGGTTTCTTTACAGTCTGTTCTATAATAAAAGAGAAATTTGTCTTGTTACACAGCTGCAATAGAAAACATAAAATCAACATTCATTTGAAAAAACACTCCTAAAACCAGTTTTTTACACAACAGCAGGTAAAAGCAGGCCAGTCTATTTTGTGCTGTTAGAACAGTTATTGCAWAAATGATTTCTAATGTTTTAATGTTTCTCTGTACCAGTGGGGCTCTTTGTTCCTAAAATTGTTCTTATGATCTTATAATCATTGGATTCATTCTTACTTTGAGTACAGTTCTGGCCAGCTGTGGTGCAGTGGTAGGGCAGCTGACTTGGGACCAGAAAGTCACAGGTTCGACTTAAGGGTGCAACGATGCAGAAAATTCACGATTTGGTTCGGTTCGATACTTTAGTCTCACGGTTCGATATTTTTTTGATATAAAAAAGAGAAATTTCCACGCCCATTTTAACTTGTAATTTATTTAAATTAATTATGAACATTTGTTTAACCTCAAAAGTACAGTTTTTAAAGTAAATGTTGCTGAAACAGCAAGTTTCTCAGTGGATCTGCGCTCAAAAATGCAGCCTAGGTGGAGTAGTCGAACGCTGATCCACTGATCCTTCAACACAGAGCATCTTCAGAAGACAAGTAAATTTTAAAAATCTGTATTGTTCGATACAAGTGTGTATTGAACCTAAAGCTCTGTTCGATACGGTTCGATACGGGTACATGTATTGTTGCACCCCTAGTTCGACTCTCTGCTTAGTCCACATGTATTGGTGTCCCTGAACAAGACAACCACTCCCCAACTGCTCCCCAGGTGCTTRCATAGCTGCCTGCTGCTCCACTTTGRTGTTTCTCACATGTGATGGGTCAAACGCRGAGCAYAAATTTCATCATTGCATGGCAACATGCAATTGTAGGAAAAATGCAATGTTCAAAATGGTATGTCCGAATAAACAGGACTCCACTTGGATTTCTTCTTAAAACTTTATTCTCARTCTTCTGACTCTAATCAGGTTCATACAGTAACTGCACTCAGCAGGCCTCAGTGTAAGACCTTGGGTTGAAATCAAAACAAAACACAGGAGCACTGCTCTGAGCAGAGACTTTGCAAAACTCTACATCTTCTTTCTACTATAATGATGAATTGAGCTTATAATGTATTTCTCTTCCTGGTTACATCCCTGGAGGTGTCAGACGTAGAAYGTAACTCATTTTTGTTTAGGCTAAAAGAAAGAACACATAATAAGACACACACCAACTCTCACTCTGTTTAAACTTAAAGGCTGCAATGATCAGAAAGTATAACATACAATACTGTATCTAATATTCAATTATTCAGTTACAAAATTTCCTTCACATTGATATACAGTATATTGATGTGTATATACTAACATACTCAACCTTAAGTCTCTTATCTTTTCATGCAAAGTGTAAAAACACAAATAACTATTTGCTCAAAAACTTAGTTTATTGTAAATTAAATAAAAATTCTTTTGAAAAAAACATATTTTTTCCATTGAACTTACACATCTTCAACAAAATAAAAACAAACATGCAAACATACTTTCAGTTATTGTGTGCAGTAAATGTTTATTTATCATTCTGGTAACTTTATTAATTGACAATATTCTGTAATAAACTGAACTGAATGGGTCTTAATTTTAAAATTGTTAAGATAAAAACAGATCTTACATGCAGAACTACAACATGCTGCATGGTATCTTGTTCAGTTTGCTTTACAATGCATTGGCCAATTAAGAATTACTTCATTATTTGTTAATAAATCAGAGGGACTGACTCAAGGGAACATTTCAATGGAAGTTAATTATGCAGTCTGGTATTCTCAAATGTTCTGTGCGACTGTAAAGCTGTTTTGCGCTCTGGTTCCATGTTAYATTTGTTTTACTGCTCCCACCATATGCAAAAAGCTGCGCATGTTTAGAAAATATTAGTGGTATTTATTTAGAGATGCATTAGTCCTACACCTCACTGGCTTCTGTTTCTGGAACACAGTGGGAAATCCTTATGTTTGTATTTTTAGTTGATGCTGTGTAACGATCGTAACTAATTTATTGTGCGAAAGGCAAAACAGATGAGTTTCTGTTCAAACTATTTTTTTACAGTCTGTGATCCAAGCAGCACGTCTTCATGTTATCTTCACTGTTATTATGCCTTTCTGGATTAAATGATGCTTGAACAGCAGGAAGATCGCTAACCATATGGTTTGTGTAAAAGGTCACCGGTGTTTCTGAGGGTTAATATCAAATGCCCAAACAGAGACAAGTGGGACCCATGCATATTAATGACAGTATGTATTCCCTTGTGCAAAGAAGCTCAGGAAAGATCATTTTTCTTCTTTGGACAACTGAGAATGTTCAGCGCTGTTAGTATTTTCAAAGACAATAAAAGTGTGCTTTGTCTATATACATGTATTGCTTTTTAATTGACCATTATGTCATAAAATAAAATAAAAAACCTGAACTCATACTTTTTGTTTAATCATACAAACATTATTCAACTGTAMTTACAAACAGAAAAGATATATATTTTTGGCTTTCATTTCTTTTACACAAACGAAGCTTCTGTGATTTTTCTTCAGCCACAATAAAAACTACAATGGCCGTGAACTCAAGGCCACGCTGCACAGACGCCTGCTGCCTTTCCAACACTCCCCGAAATCTGCAAAACGTGACCAAAACAACTATCACTTTTTGCAAGAATTAGCAAAGACTTTTCATTTCTATGACATAAAAGTCTCTGTGCCAACATGCACTGGAATAATAAAATATTGAAACATCTATGAAACATAAATGTGGGCTCTTGCTACATCAGTCTCTTGCTAATTGAGTTGCTACCAAGAATGTTAGTACTCTGGAGAATAATTTGTCAGTGCAAAAACATCGAACGGACCAATTTATTGGTTGCTGCAGGCTGTGGAGTTCCAACAGTCTTTGATCAACCTTTTTTTTAGGTCAGTATCTCTCGAAATACAGAGTGGAAAATTACACAGTAGAGAAAAAAATACTTCATCTTTTTAAAAAGACAAGGAAAAGTATTTTCTTTTTGTAGTGCCACTGTTTGGCTGTAATTGTGAATAAATTCTTCATAGGGCTGGAAACCGGAGAGGGGGAAACAGAGACTTTTGAGCACAATGTCTGTTTTGTGTGGATGGCAGCTTAAACATTTATTGTACAACAGAAACAGAWAAAGTAATTTTAAGTTCAGTTGTTTTTATATATTTATATAAAACTCACTCGATGTAAAAAGCCTGCTGTCAGAGTTTCTGACACTAATTTAAAAGGTAGTGCTTCAAAGAGTTTGTCTCGGCTGAAGGGTTGCTCGGTCTTTGATTTGAAAATAGTTTGGGCATTTTGACACTGCAGTTATTAAATGTTTGGTGTGTGAAATCTTTGTTTTGCCTAAATGGAACCAAAGCTTCTTTCTGCATTGGTATGTGTGCTGGTCTTTAACTTACTTTTACTGTGAATAATACACCCTTAGCAAAGAAATTACTAACAACAGGTAAAGCTTACCTTACCGCAGTGACTGCTGGTCAGATCCCATCAGTTACTTGAGAGCAATATAAGGCCTTGTCTACACAACTCTAGATATTTAAGTTTTTTTTTCAACACATGAACAAAGTTTGATGCTGAGGAGATTAGAATACATAAATCTGTTGATTAAATAGAGGGTTTGTCATTACATCACTGCAAACTGTTTGCTTACAGTTTGTTAAACACATGTCTATCTTATTGTGACCTAGTTTGGGGAAGAACTTTTCCCTCAACTTTACAAAACATTTTGGTTCTTCAAAAATGCATTTTTTTTAGAATTGTAACTCGATCATATTACCACTGTCCTTCTGCTCCTCTGTTTAGGGACCTACAGATTCTTCATATCTATAATATTAATATTATTCCACATTTTTTAAATAAGATTTCTGAAAGCCAAGAGGTAAAGTACTTTATTCATTATTTTAAATCAAATTTTCAGTTCTTAATAACTTTCATTTTTAATAACTAGACTTCAGCACATCCTCCACCTATGAGCAGACCAGCAGAGGTCAGTTTTCTGTCCGATTCAGGTGAGCAACGATCTTCCCCACAGAAGGCAGGCCTTCTCTGAAAGTTTAAAAAATAACTATATTTGTATTTAAATGAAGAATCATGATTGTGACATTTATCTTTATTACATTTTAGTCAAATTCCCATTCATATTTTTAAAGGTGTTTTTTTTTATTTGTTATTTTTAATTTATGTTTTCCCTTTTTATATGGCTATATTKTATAATCCTATGACCGAGTGATTAAGGATTGTATTGTTGGATTATTTGTTTACTTTATGCTATTTGGGTGGAGGCTTTTGCCTCTTCCTGCACTGTTATTGTTTGATTTATTGGTTTTCCCTTGAATTTTGATCTGTATTTTTATGGCGCAAATAAAACTCAGCTTAACTAAAATGTAACAGATGCAGGGGGAAAACGGCAAATTCTGTTCTCTTAATACACAATAGACTGGATTTAACAAATTTATTTTAGAAAATCACTTTGCTGCTGATATATTGGAATGTCCCTACTGAGGGAAAATTTATTATTATGATACAATGTGTACCAAAAAATAGAATTGCAATTTTTCACAATACTTCAGCATAAACATGTAAGAACATGATACCATGGAAAGACATGACTTATTTTAAACCATTTCACCAGCTTAATCTGACAGCAACACTTTTCATTAGTGAGAAACTAATTCAAACTGTTTTATTCATACYGGCCGTGTATGCACTCTAACAACACCTACAGTATACAGTAATGTATTGTTGTGCAGTCAGGAGTGCAGCTGGCCTTTTCTCTATTAAGCACATTTTGAGAAGATAAAGGTCAAGAGTGTGCACGCTGATCATCATCTCATCCCATTCATTATAGCTATGAACGGTCCCTTAGTCACAGAGCTGGAAACTGTTGTTAGGCTGGCAGTAAAAGGAAATTTTAGGCATYGCATTTAAAAAAGAAATGCTGAATTGGTTTAATTAATCATGAAATAGAGATAYTCTCCAGTGTTTTCTCAGAAATGCTGTTTCAACACCATGCCACTGCTTCGCYGGTATGAGCCCATAAGAATAAAAATGTAGATTTGATAACAATTCAGCTTAGCGGAAAGACCAAGCGTGCGCTGAAGAAGGTCAGAACAGATTCAGCTCAGTAACAAAGCCCCACCGTGTCAACAGCAAAGAGAAACAAGGCAAATAACAAACGAGTCAGAACCATTTCTTCTTTCAGACACAATCGAAGCTAAAACATGTTTGCTCGGAAAATATCCACACTCCACATTAGTGAGGTCACGCAATTCATTTCTACTGAAAACATTTCAACAAGCCCCTCAAGATAAGGTATCAGGTTTTACAGCGCTCTACATCATTAGCTCACACGTGTACGGCGTCTCCAAGGACCTTTAATTTGAGTAGGAAAAGTCTGTTCCTTCGCTGTGAGGTTAAAGAGTGGGTGACAAGTGAAGAAAATCACAGCGGAATGCATTAATTAGGTAGACCTAAAAGCATATTTATCAAAGGCTAAGCCATGTGGGAATTATCTAAGAAAGGCTCTAATAAAGACAAGACAGGTTAATAGAATAAAAGGCCTTGAATAGGATATGTGCTTATACATAAAATATCAACCTGATCTCACATGTAAATGAACGGTCGGATTAAACGTTACAGCAAGCCGACCGGTGGCGACCGGAGTGACCTTTATGTGGTTTGACAGTGACAATTGGCATCTTATGTTCACTCTGATTAAAATGTCAAAGCCTCTGACTTCATTCATCCTTCCACAGAAAATGGCCCAATATTTGCTCAGGCTGATTGCGCCGACATGAATATGCTGATATATATCCCCACCAAAAAAAAGGTAAATAAATATTTAATGAACTCTAAGAATCGGAAAACAGCAGCACGGAGGGAAACAAACAGCCCAGTGATTCTGGCTGAATCATTCTAAACGGTGTCAATCACATGTGAAGAAAAGGATGGCTTTGTTCCCGGGCAGCGATGACTTATGGTCCCTCTGAGGCGATTGAGACAGACGGAGGCTGATTGAGAGAGCTTATCTTTATGGTGGAGCCGCGGAATTGTTAACAGCATCTGATGGCCTGCGTCCGCCCGAGCTGAGTGGGGAAATAAAGCTGCTGGGCTCCAGCTGCCTTGCCATCATTCTCAGAGGTAATGATCTCTGTCTGGCTCAGAGGTAAGTAATAGTCTGCCCCCGGGCTGTAGGGTGGGGGGGTGGGGGTGGGGTGACGCAGCATCACGGCGTTGAGTTGAACTTGGACAGATGAGCACCAATCAGATCACTGCGATATTTATTAACATCTTAACAAAGATTGCCAAACCTTGTTTCAGTATAAATGAACGCCTCTCATTATTTATTTTTGAAATGTTCTAGAATAGACTATACCAGCAGTGGCGCAAGATTTAGCAGATTTTATTTTATTTATTTTATTTTTTTGTTTTGTTTTAAGCCTATTTACATAGAGGTATTCAAAACAGTATTTAGTGACCTGCTGGCTCAGACAGAACACGGGTCGCACATTTAGAGGACAGAATCGAAAAGATCTAGCTCCACTCAATTATCTTTACTGCAATAATTAATCAATTCACAGTGCACATCCGAGTCTCAGAGGTGTCTTTGAGATAATTGTTCTCATTGACTTGAGTAATTATTTGTTTGCTGATTTAATTATTTCCACATCTAGAAAACAAATGAATCTGTGCTGGTATACATTCCAGATTTTGATTGTTTTCTGTAGATGTCAATATTGCAGGGGAGGGAAACGCAAAAATATGTACTRTGAATGTAAGCATCAAACGAAAACACAAATGTTATTATAAGTCCTTTTTTGCAGAAYGTCTCTAGAGAAATTAAATGCCATCTGATTCAGAATTTATGTGATTGTTTCCTCTTCAAACCTCAATGTGGAGAAGGTCAATAAAACATGAGCTGTTTCCACCTAAACTGAATCAAAGTCTAATATTTCTCAGATAGAAGGTTAGCTCTGGGTTACAGACACAGTGTCCTCGTTTTGTGACTGGCACGCTGCAAACAGTCCTCGGTTTACKCCATTATGAGTGCGAGCGAGACCTTCCGGCTACTGTTGCAACCAGCACAAATTACGAGGGCCAATTTTAATGGCACTCGCTACTATTTATCATGCCGTTTTAAATGTTTTGCTCATTTGTTTCCATTAAATATTTCATCTTCCCTTAAATATTCATTTAACTTCCTCTTTAAATTTTTTACCAGCCTCTTTGCAGTTGCTATCTTGCTACCCCCTTTTTAGGCTTTGCAGTCATAAATAATAATTCATCTGCACCAGAACAAAAAGAAAAAGAAAAAAAAATGAGATAGCATAAAACATGCACAAAAATCCTTTTTGTCTTTTCTCATTAGTGATATACTTTGGGTAGCCTAAATACTTCCCCTTACCTCGCTTATGGAAATTGGTTGGGGAACCGTCTTAATGATTCTGCTTCACAAATATGATGCAGCTTCTGTTTTGGAACCCAACTTCCATACATCCTTTCAGGATGACAAGTGGGGGTTCTGCTCAGGATGTGCAGGTCTTGCTTTGCAGCTTTAGCTTCAGCGTCAGCATCAGCTGCTGGGCCTCGGAGGATTTTCTGTAAAGGCAACAATAGTCTTTGTTAGTACAGCTTTTCAATGGCTAACGCAACTCAATAAAAGTTTCTTCTTTTTTTAATAACAGTTGTAGAAAAGTACAAATCACATCAATATAACATTTCAATACAACAATGTTTGGTGTTTTAAAATACTTTTATTCATTTTCCTATTTATCAAGATCTGGTTCAGTGCATAAATAAATTTGACCTGACTCTCGGCTAAACTGGTGAAATGTGTCTAAATTTGTTGGATGATTTCAGCATGGCTCATTAGCATACAGCTCCACGAAGGGAAGCGGAGGGGAGGCATAAACTCCCCATTTTCCTGGATTATCCGTTTGCAATCAGGCCTAATGATCCAACAGAGCAAATAGCAACGTGGTAATTAGAAATTAAACTGTGTGATCCGCTGCAAACTGAGGGAGCCTTAACCAGACAGCATCAATGTATTACAGCTTAATATAGATCACAATTAGATTAGGTATTTGATTTTGGTTCTTTTAGCGTGGTGTGAAAATAAATTAGCAATTAGACTACCACAATCCCCACAAGCCAAACTTTTTTTAATGCACTGATATGAAGCTGATAGGATTTAATATTCAATAKAACCACGTCTCAGGAACGAATGCCACCATATCAGTTTGTGAATTATGAGAATAAAACTGAAACAAATATACTTAAATTATTACTGCATGACCAAGAGGAGAAATAAGCATTTTTTATTATTATTATTTTTTGTTGCTAAAATTGTATGAAACTGGAAATATGAGTGGCAGCACAACTGTCGGATTTCTCCAAACCCACAATGTATATTTTACGCTGCACATTGTCAGGTTATGGCAGATTTCTATGAGTGCAAGTTGTCCTCATCACTGGAGTTTATGTAAGCGTTTGCCTCCACCTAGTGGTTAAAGTTTATCTCTTTGCATGAAAGTCTGAATTAATTTTGTATGGAGATGTGGTCACTGAAAAGAATAGAAATCAGGTAAACATTTGGTTGGTTTACACTAAAAAACAGCTGAAATTATATTACTTGAAAATGATTTGATGTGATGTTAAACCATATATATATATACAGTATATGAAAGAAAATACAAACAGCAGAGACAAACTTACCAAATAGACTTAAAGTTGCTCACCGGATGGTCTATGTTCCCTCAAATTTGGTTACAAATTCTGGGTAGAGACAAAAAAAAAAGATTTCAAATTAAGGCGGTCAAATTAGTTTTCTACGGGTAGCTGGACCCTCTTTTCTTCTTTTATCTGTTTGTGCAGAGTCACAGGGAACTCATGGGGCTGGGCGATAAAACACTAAAGATATTTATTGTGACAGACACGTGATCAAAAGAAAACACATCTGATWAAATGTTGATCAWGTCAATGAACTCTGATCCAGAACKGCATGGCATTGTGGGGGATGTAGGCAGAAGAAAGGCCCAGCTAAGCAGGTTTGTGGCTCAACTAACTCATGCTTTAGTAAGCTAGCAACAACCTGCTGAGTAACATGAGCAGTGTCAGTTTTATGTTTCATAACTGCTTAAAAATAAAAAGGACTTGGAGTGAAAGGAGAAAATGATGCAACAGCTTAGGAGAAAATTGTGGATGAGGAAAGGTCCTGTCACCAGTTAGGCAGTATTAATCAGTCTTTTTTTCTCCTTCAAATAGGTAAAACAAAACCTAATCAATAATTACCAATACCAACTGATACAAAATGCTTATATCTTGATACGTTTTTCGGCCATATTGCCCAGTCCTACTCCAGCATCAGTTCGCCAGAGGTAGGGCATTCGCTGGACATGTCGCCAGTCCAGTACTATTATGAATGTGTTTCTTTTCTTATGTTTGTTTGTAGATTGTTTCATTGCTGCTGTGTTTAAAATAGTAATTTTTACACTGATACATGCTGTACGCCTCATTCTTCAATTCACAGACTCAATGCAAAAAAAGGAAGCAAAACATCCATCCATCCATCATCTGTACTGGCCTAATCTTGTTCATGGTTATGGGGAGCTGGCGTCTATATCCAGCAGTCAGTGAGCACCACCTGCACAAGAAAAAAAAAAGACCAACACAAACTAAACTAAATAAATAATAAAGTTCAAAACTACCAGCTAATGAGTAGATGCAAAACCAGCCAAAACTGGGGAATTAACAGATGAAAACATCGAAATGCATTTAAATGTAATGCAAAACACAACTATAATGCAAAAAAAAAAGAAAAGAAAAGAAAAAAGTATAGACATGTTGGCATAATAAAATGAACTTTTATATAGAAACAAACGAAGATGTCTTAATGGACTGACAAAAGATGCCTTTCTGTGAGGGGGCGGAGCTTGATGAGCTCGTGCCCAAGGACCGGATGTTTCTTGGACCGCCTGTGGTCAAAAGAGAAACTTGTGCGATTAAACAAATAGCCATTGTCTCAATACTTATATAAAGTTAGAAACTAGCAAAACACAGTCTTAATGTTGTGTCTTAGTGGACGGACCGGCTGATATTCCACATTAGAGCTGGCAGTAAGTGGATAACATATATTTTTTGTAGTTTGTTGTAGCTACGGGCTAAAGTTAGCTTACTGTAGGCGAAAAGTGACGTCCGCTGGAGGAACCGAGCATTGTGACTTCAAGGAAGGAAGCAAGCAAGGAAGGAAGGAAACTTGATCGGTGGGATCCTCTGCGCACCGCTGTTTATGCAAAGCTAGCTAGAAAGGGTGACTAAATTTGAATACCCTGTGCGATATTTTGCACTGTTTGGTTTATTAGACATGTTGTTAGTTGTCACAGCTAAGTGTTAGCAGCGCGTCTTGYGGCTAGCTGTACAGTGGACAGGAGCTAGCCCGCTAGCAGCAAACTTAGGAAGAAGTTGTGTTCCGACTTTTTTTGTCACGTTGATTTAAGGAGCCAAGCAGACGTCATTGTTTTTTTTAATAGTATGCTCATGGCATCGGAAGTAATAGAGAACGAAGCCGTTTTAAAGGGTGCAAGTGATACCAGTTGGAACAATAGCAGCCTAGGTGTTGTCACACCCAGCAGGAGGACTCGTGAACATTTGGGAAACAGACAAACTAGTCCCACATCTTCCGGAGTGTCGGGAGAAGCGGGCCAGGAGGGTTCGGACGAGCTGCGAGCTGGCACCACGTCTGCTGTTGAAAATGGCGAAGAAGGATTTGAAGGAGGTCTAACCAAAACAAGAGGTACACCTCAGGGCAGGACAGAAAACCAGCCGAAGCAGTCGGGAGGGAGAAGCTCTACCCCGGTTAGCCTTCCGCAGCCACGCTCACCATCTGGACCCACAGGGAGGTCTGTATTTTCGAGTTTAGCAGACAGATCTGACTGTGACAAGTTTAKCATTTCACATTACATTTGCTTTATTAACTTTGTTTTCCAAAACACCACCATTTCAGTCAGATGATCACAATTTGATGTTCTGAGTTTAGATAGACTATCATGTGGACCTAGTCAAATCCTTTTTATGGATATAAAACTTTTTTAAACCATTACATCCCACGTCATTTAAATAACTTTCTGTGCGCAATTTGTAACGAATTAATTGTAATGTGTACTTATAAGGTTTAAATGTATGAAAACTGTTACCTAAACTTATCATAATAAAGAATTAAGTTATATAGTTTACATAAATAAATGTAAACAAGACCTTAAAGGTTGATTAGAAAAAGTTGTGAAAAGTTATCTTCAATATAAACTTCCTCCAAAGTATGTGTATTGTGATCCGAGCACTTCCCTTTTAAATTKTGTCAGCCACTCTGAGATCTGTTAGTCACTTACTGCCATGTAATCTGGATAAAACACATCAAAATTAACGGGTTTTACCTTAATAAGTTAGAAGAAAGTCCTGAAAGCTACCAYAAGGCTTTCTATTTTATTACTGCAGACAACCTGTTGCAACAATTACTGGTTTTATGTTTTTATTTTTTCAGTTCAGTCCTTGTAATAAAACAATTTCAGACAAATATATATATATAGTCATGAGGGATGCCTGCTGCAACATCTCCACATAGCCAGCTGCTGCCACTGTGCCGTGTAGAAAACATCTCAGGTGGGGTCTCCTTGTCATGCCAGTAACGTTGGAAGCCATCAGGACCATCAAGGTTAAATTTTT
>NW_013952421.1:3090959-3107539 GCF_001266775.1 Austrofundulus limnaeus
CTCATGAATGATTCATGCAAAATTAAAGACAACTTTAGGGATACTAAATAGTGAAGTCATATTGTAGTCCAAAAACTGACTTTTTATTTTACCAGAAAAAAAAAGTAGGACAATTTACATTCCACAGGTGTCGTCGTCACCATATCTGTTACAAACAAAGAGCACAGATTGTGTTAACTTTCCACCAGTGGATTGTGGTAATATTGTGACGCTCGTCGAAACTCATCTTTTTAGGTTGACTTTGTGGGTAAAGCAGCTTCTGTTTCCTTGGGCTGTGCTTTTGGATTGCAGTGTTTCCTGTTCAGGAATCCACATTCCTGTTGCAGCTGGTTTCCAGTGTTATGTCGAGATTAGTTTCTGTGTAGCAAACCGCTAAACTGATTTGTTCGGAAATGCTGAAGGACGTCTATATGTGAAAACAGAAATACAGTGTGTTTGTGTGTTTCTGCATCAAAGGGGGCTTTGTTGCAGCAGGGACACAGATACGATGGTCGGCATTAGTCTCAATAGCTTTAGAACCAGCTTGTAAGAGCTTTAAAAAGCCAGTTGCAAGCTGTAACTTCTGAGTATATTCTTTGCCATTGAATGTGATGCATTGTGATTAGCAGCAAGAGGTATTATGATGTAGTTTCTTTCTCATGTAATTTATTTTTATGTTAAATGTCGTTTTTATGACAAAAAAATCCCAATCTGTAGTTCAAAAAAAAGTTCTTTTATACAGTTTTGTTACATAGTTTTATGATATTTTCTTTTAAAGTATCCATCCATCCATCCATTTTCTGTACACGCTTCTTCCTTTTCAGGGTCGCGTGGGTCACTGGTGCCCATTTCCAGCAGTCACAGTGCGAGGGGCAGGGTACACCCTGGACAGGTCGCAAGTCCATCACAGCTTTTAAAGTATTGACCCAAAAAACAAATGTCGCCTTGTCATTTTGCTTGCTGAACTTTTAAGGTTTTGTCTAATCCTGTGTGAACTCCACAAAATGACATGAACAGGCAGATTTCACAGATTGTCTTCAGCCTATGCYCTGGATCCCAATATAATTAGCAGTAAAACCGTTAGAATCAGTAAGACTGTGAAGTACAAAAAGTCAAACTGGTTTCCCTCTCCCCGACCCAGTCTGGAGCGCCAAGAGTCAGTCGCCACGACAGAGGCACGGTTAAGGATGGAAGGTGTTGAACTTAAGGAAGAGTGGCAAGATGAAGACTTTCCACGGTATCGTCAAACACACGGACATCAGAAACATCACTTTGTGTCACGTGTTTTGTGTTGTTAAAGCCAGTATTATTTCTGATGAATCRTTAGGCCTCTCCCAGAGGAAGAGGAGCTGGAAGACAAGCTTTTCGCTGGAACCTCTGAAGAGACAGACCCTGGTAATTAAAACACAATATCATGTTGTAGATTTCTACAAAACCTTTAAAATTTTAATATCATAGTATATTTTCATCTTAATCTTGAATCTTACATGAGCTCATGTTAGGAATGATTGTTYATTCTTGTTTGCACATTCTGACATTTAGGTGAGAACTCAACACTGTGAGTTGGATCAGTCATTATGTTAAGATTGTTTTGTCCTGAGCAAATAATAAAGGGGGAAACAATGAAAAGATGTTTAATGTGTAACGGTGCTCTTACTGAACCTWTAAGTTTGCTAAACATTTTTGCATACGCAAACAGCATGTATGTTTAGGCTTCTTTCAGGGCCAGGCCTCTGATGAAAATGASATCTGTGATCTCAAAGGRATTTGTCTAGGCAAATAAAGGTTAAATACAAATAAAAATATAGTGGTATCATTGACAAAAAAAAGGTAAACTCACCATTATTCTTTGCTCTCTATCTTAGGCTATGCAGTGAATCAAGGCAAGAGGACTAAGAAAAAACTTTTAGCTCCAGACATCAGCCTAACACTGGACCGTAGTGAAGGTTCTGTTCTCTCTGATGAGTTGGAGGAAAGCACAGAACTGGACCTCGATGGAATAGACACACCGTCTGACAACAGTAATGAGTTTGAATGGGAAGGTAAGGGATTGTTGTCCTGGGACAATTCTGCTTTAACACTAACTGCAGCATTCAATCCCCTTTGTTTTTTTGGCAACACAACATATTAAAACATTCATTTATAGTAGTGTCCCAATGCCCCGATACTCAGAACCAATWTCAATACWGGGTTTGRTACTCTATTAAATGTGTTACAGTTTACATTTCCAGTGAAAGTTGTTAATTCCATGTTTAAAAAATTTTTCAAAAACTCTTACTCTGTTTACATTGGTTCTTACATCGATAGAGGTTTTCTTGTACAGGTTTGCTCTGGCAGCTTACTGCCTCAACTATTGTTAAATGTGCTTTGTTGTTTTTGTGTTTTCTSTTTGCCACCTCTTCCTCTTTTTGACTTGGAAGATATGTTTCCCATGTCTGCCTGGAAACAGGCTGCAGGCCAGCAACAGGTTTCTCTCTTTCGTGTGGTAAGGGCTCCTGGGCGAGATTCTTCCATATATTTATTTATTTATTTTCTCACAAAACACAAGTCAATCAGTTCCTGTTGTCCTAATCATGTGTTCAATTGTTCAAACAAATGCCTCCCCCTCCATGTTTTACTCACTTTCATTTTCACTTTGCTTCAGCATTTTTCCCCTTTTTTCAAATTTGCCTTTGTATGAGGAAAAGATAGCACCTTATTATCCTAAAATTAGCTTTTTAATGATTATACTGTATGTTTTTTAATACTTTATATTGCAAAGTAAACTACTCTAGTCTTGCAATTGCTCAGCATGGTCAAGAAAAAAGAGGGACAACAGGGCAACATAATTTATCCCATATTTTATTGAATGATGTTTAGATTTATCTGTAGATACTCAAGAAATGAGGAGTTGGTATTTGAAAAGCAGTGGGATTTTAGAAAATAAATTATCTTGTATTCAGCATTGTCCTCAAAACTATCCAAAAGTGTCAGTGTGATTCGCTTTCTCTTTTTTGATTCTGCTCGTGCATGCTTTTAAATACGTGATGATTTCAGTACTTTATTTGATGCAGCTTAAAATTTGTAAAAGATGCACAGAAATTACTGGGGATCTCTTGAATGATGTATTGCTGTGAATGGAAATGCTTGACACACCTTTGAAAATGTTTACAGTATATTATGAAACAACAGGTTTACATTGCAGAAGTTTTTTTTCCTTTCTGCAACAAATAAATAAATAAATAAAAATGGGAAATTGAAGTGGAGACATAATCACTGATGTTTAATTGGAGGAAAAAACCATGCGGTCAAGATGCAAAATAATTAAACCAATAAATTTGGTGCACTTGAATGAAAAGTGAATATATGATCATAAAATTTTCTTTTTTAAAAACTTGATCAGTTTTAGATCACACCTAAGTACTGTGATAATAAAGCTTGTTGGCTTTATATTCCTTAGATGATCTTCCTAAACCGAAACCCACGGAACTGCTACGGAAAGACGTGGAGACAGTTCAGGAATATTCAGCATCAGAGGAGCGAGAAGAGGGGCGACGGTGGAGGCTCTTCCGAGTTGGAGACCAGGATCACAAAGTTGATATGAAGGCTATTGAACCCTACAAGAAAGTTATCAGCCATGGCGGTAAGTGCAACAAAGTTGTTTATTTTTTCCATTTATGAGGTAAACATGATGTATATTTCTGTTTTTATACAGGATATACAGCAATGGGAACAGTTCCATTAATCTCTGCTTGGAGTGGAACTAGCTTCACTTTTAGCGGATTAGCTTTTTTGCTAACTTTGGAGCAGAGGTCTTCAACCCTGTTCCTCGTGACCCACTTTCCTGCATGTTTTAGCTGTTTCCCTGCTTTAACACACCTATCTGAAGATGCTAAACTTTTTTTTTAATTTAAAAAAATGAAAATGCTAAACTTGATGACATTCTGAGTAGGTAATTTATTTATTTGAATCAGGTGTGCCGAAGCAAATAAACAGCTAAAACATGCAGAACATAGGGTCACAAGGAACAGGGTTGAAGATCACTGCGTTAGTGGACAGATTAGCTTCAGCTAAATTAGTTCAGCTAATGCTAATGTTAAGACCATTAAAAATGTGTACAACTTCTGTTTTTATGCTGTTTATCTTGAATTCAGTAATCACTATCCGCTCTTACAAGCAATGCTGGATGTGTCAGACACCACATGTGCAGCATGTAGCATCTTTAGCAGCTAGACTTTCGACCTAAGATTGTCAAAAAGCAAAACAATAATATCTAACAATATTAAAATAATGAATAAAAAATTGACTGCCTATAAAGTATGGTAGAGAAAGTATTTGCCATTTGTTTGACTAACTTCGAACAGTATTTATAAATATACAAACTCGATCAAAGAAGTACTTTTATTCTGAAAGGGTTAAACTGGAATTATCATAAGTTAGACAGAGCTATAACTGGTTTGGATTGGCCAGTTTGCCACAARTGACCCCACCCACCTTCAAATTAAACCAATAGAAAATTAACAACATGCTTGTGTCAGTCCCACCAGTCGTTATAGTGGTTAGCATTAGCTTCTGCTAAATATAGCCAACACATTTAGCCGTTTATAGAGTTACCAGTGCTAAGATTCCTTGTGGTTAATGAAGATAACYTTTTKGTTAATTGTGCCCACCACTGATGATAGTTTTGCACTGAAAGGGGAGAAACATTTAGATGCTCATAACTTTTTTTTTAATGTTTGTATTCTTCTCTCCAGGTTACTATGGAGATGGTTTAAATGCCATAATTGTATTTGCTGTGTGCTTTATGCCTGAGAGCGGTCAGCCAAATTACAGATACATCATGGACAATTTATTCAAGTGAGTCTTTGAACTGTTTGCCCTTTGAGCATTCGTTTTAGAGCCAACGCTAACGAGGGCTTCCTGTTTCAGGTATGTGATCGGCACCCTGGAACTACTGGTCGCTGAGAATTATATGATTGTTTATTTAAACGGAGCGACTTCTCGGAAGAAGATGCCAACCGTCGGCTGGCTCAGAAAGTGCTATCAGCAGATTGACAGGAGGTGAGTYAAAACCACAACTCCCAAAACAAGTACAGTTTTTTCACTTAAGCTCTTTGAGGTTTTTAATCACCTTTTAATGAAATTGTTTATTTCCTTCACATTCTTTTTGCACAGGTTACGGAAGAACCTAAAATCACTGATAATTGTGCACCCTTCTTGGTTTATTCGCACCCTCTTGGCACTGACAAAACCTTTCATAAGGTATCTAAAATGTTTAAAGCTTTTCAATAATGATACACGCAGTAACTTTATTTTTCTTTTGATAATAATTAGGTCTTCCTGTTATTTTTACAGCTCCAAATTTAGTCAGAAAATCAAGTATGTGTACAGCTTGACAGACCTTGCAGAACTTGTTCCAATGGAGTATGTTTCCATACCCGATTGTATCAAACAGTAAGTATGCCGGTAACATCAGCTGTGTTTTTAAATCGCTGTATGACTGTATTGATGGGAAGAACTCTGTGAGCTGAAGTCACAGCCTGAGCTGTGTCCTCTGCTTGCATCTGAGGGAATTTCAATTCTTTGGTCTTGTAAAAATATTTTTCCACATTGATTGTCTTTCTCAGCAGCCAGTTAACTGTAACCACTTATAGTGTTTGTGATCAGTTTTTTTTTTAAAATAATTTACACTCCGTAAAAGCAAAGTTAGGAGTCAAGTTAAAAAAATCCTGAAGTTTCGTAATTATAGTGTAGTGGTCCTAAATTCTCATTCTCATGGGTTTATATCCTKCATGTTTTAGAGGTTTCTCTGCTCCAACAAACCTGATTCAATGAYTGAATTACCTCTTCAAGTTCTGCAGAGGCCTGCTAATCACCCATTCATTAAAAACAGCTGTGCTGGTCAGTGAAACCATTAAAACACGCACTATTCTAGAGAAATGACAATCGATAATGAGCAAATACTGCAAAACCTTTCAGTTGTAGATAATCACAATAGACTTAAGGAAAGAAGGAGAAAGCATCAAACATCCAACCGCTCTGCAGACCTTCTCACAAAAATACATCACGACCCAGTAAATCTCAGGAAGATGTTCTGCTTGKTTTTGATTTGTTTTTCTTGTTGGCTGTGGAGTTTTTCTCTGCTTAAACCCRTTTTCCTGCCCTCTCCGTCTTAAGGTTTGATGCTGAAAAAAATAGGAAAAGCCATGACAGGTATATGCACTTTCACTAAGGTTCAAGCTGTGCATCTTTGCATTTTATTAAAAACTAACAATGAAATGATTAGTTGRCTTACAGAAATTCACCAAGTCACCTATGGTAAATGAATTTAAGTTGAGTCATTTCCTGCTAGTTAACGGCTAAAATGAGCAACTTAATAATGTTTGTTTCCCAATTGATTTAGGATTTAAATTCCAAATAATCTGTTTGTTTACTAAAATAGGTGACTTGGTGTTTTAATCAGCTATATTTTTGTCTGAGCCATGTTTTATAACTCAAAACGATCAGACACATTTTAAACCTTTAGATTTCATGTTTGGGTCTTTCTTCCTGGTGATGTTAGCCGTCACCCAGCTTAGAATCAACGAGTTAAAATAGTTTAGAGGAAGCTGATTGTGTAAGTCCTCACGCTTACTTTCCCGCAAATGTAACAGCTTTAGAGTTTAATGAGCCTGATCTTTAAATTATTTGTGTTTGTAAACGGCTGCTAACCTAAAGGAAGCAGCTTGTCCTTGTCACAGTGGCGTGTGTGTTTGTGTGTGGTTGCATTGTTGCACATTAACCACGTCCTCAGTAACTGACCTTCACCGAACACTCGGCTTGCTCACTCTCACATCTCTTTGCACGACTCTCTGCACACCCGCTCCCCACAGATGTTTGGTAACTGCCAGAGACCGTTTGTCAGCTTTGCACATGCACGCAGAAGCATGCTGATTTTAGATAAAACAGTTTATTCACTTGAAGAATGATGATTGTAATTGACCTAAGAGTTGCCTTTTCAAGTAATATCTGATGTCTTATCATATAATAGGAACAAACTCCAGAACAGAAGTCTTAAAGCTGTACACACTCAGACACTTCTATAAGTTATTTCCAGTGTTGCAAGTTGCAGATAATGAAATCAGATTTTAAAGGGAACAAATAGTTTAAAAAAATCGTCAAGGTGTTGACCTTTTTTCTGTTTTCATTGTGTACAGAAAACTTGTCCTCCCTAAAGAATACATTTAGTCAACTTTTGTGAGGATGCTGATCACATTTCAGGATGTTTGTGGCCAGTGTARTAAACTGATCTGACAGGTGCCATCCCATGACTTTTAACTGTCTGCAGAATCGACCAGGATATGCACCGGAAAGTGGAGACGGTTGCTGCTGCTGTTCCGGAGTGAAGCGCTCCCCCTCCCCGCCTCCTCCTGCACGATGACGAGGAGATTGTCTCAAACACGTGTCGCCCGTATGTTTCTGCTCTGTTTGATGTGACAGAAAATTGCTGCATCAGGAAAGTGCCTTTTTTGAATCAATGCTGTCTGTTACATTATCAAACTCTTTTTTTGTCTTTTTGTCGAGCAGTTTAATCCTTCAGCATTTTGTCCACATGCTGTTTCAAATCTTTGTATAAAATGTCAGACTGGGCTCATTGATGCACCATTTTTACTGTTGTATGTACACTTTATTTAACGCACTCTGTTACAAGTGGTTGATGCATGTTCTGCCCTATTGCGTTTAAATATATATTTATATTCAAAAGGTGACAATGGAGAGAAATTAATATATTTTTATGGTCTGATTTTTAAACTACGTCTTAGTTCTCTGACTCACTGCGTGGCATTTTTATGGAAAATTTTGACAGCACTTTTTTTCACTGTTTATTGCCAATTTGTTGTTAAAAATCAGAATTTGTTGGGAAAAAAGATTTTATTTTTCTTTTGCCCTTCATGAATTTGCCTGCTTATTGAGTTTGTAAAAGCAGTCTGAAACAATTAGTCCAAAATATATTGTCATTCTTTCTTTCCAGTAAAGCTATGAATCAGCACTTTGGCTTTGTTATTTTTGACAACTTGTATTATTTTAAAAATTATGAATAAACGTTAGGTTCTGTTATTCAGATACATTGAACTCAACATTTTAAACTTTTATTTAAGCAAAATCTATTCATTTATTTCTTATAGATTTGCATCAAGCTCTGAAATGCAATATTGATTCTATACACCTGATGGCGATGTCGTCCACTTCAGGATCAAACTTATTTGCAAACAGCTGGTGTTGTTTAAGGACGGGAGGTCGCCAGATCCATACACACAAACTCTTCTATACGTCCCTGTGCAGTGGTAGTAGGGGTCTCCTGCTAAAAAGGACCACATCACCACTCTGACAAGAGCGATCATATCTGACACATCGTACAAGGAGTTGGCAGGCACGAACAAAGGAACAGAAGGAATCCTCTGTAGGGTGGCCCAGAAGTTTTCATCAGGGACAAAAATGTCTTTCCGCTCTGTAAATTCCTGCACATCTTTGTTCCTGCCCTCTATCAGATGTTTCACAAAGACCCTTGCGAACACAAARTACTTCCTTGGAATACGGGGACGTTGATGAGCGGTGGACTCTTCTTCTTCTTCATTTTGTTTTGATGGGAAAGTCGCTCCCACAGGTGTTAATCAGATATTTCCACTGGACAGAAGAGTTCAGCAGATCCATACAGTTCAAATGTGCCTGGACTCTGGACCAAACAGCCTATGTGACATTTTCTAATTTACTGGCTATGAATACATTGGGAAAGCAGGACACTATAGACTTCACAGCCCAGTGAAAATCCACAGGAGATTTCTGATCCACATGTTGGCAGTAAATGCTCTGAGGAGTGTAAATGGATCGCAGGAGTCGCTCAAACATCTCGATCTTCTCATGGATCACCATAGAGAGGGAAGTTTTTCTCCTCCTCACTCAGAGGTTCTGTAAAGAATCCCCTCTTCTCAATGTAAGCTGGACAGTCCTTTGTGGCGWTGATGTAAAAGTCCTCAAAGTCTTTTTCTTCTGGGTGCTAGAAGAGCTTCTAGGTCGTTTTTCAAGCAGCCAGGCCGATCTTCAGAGAACTGTGWGGATATTTGATGTTTGAAAAAAGTGACACTCTCAAATCTAGTGTACCAAAAAACTGAAAAAAAAAAAAACCATCCCCAAAAAGACAAGTAGGACAAAGCTCATCAGTGTTTTTGTCCTCAGAAAGTCTGCGCAAGACATCTTCCTTGCTTGATATTGCTAGTGCTGTTGTGGCTGCAGCTTAATGTTTGTGAGAGAGGCAGCAGCACTCGATCCTATTAAGAGAAGTGAATCACTCATATTTAGAGGTGTGTCAAACTGACAGGAGGGTCTTCTGTGTGACTTCCTGTAAGCTTTGACTCAGCCCAGATCATTTGTTTATATATTTAGACTACTGAACAATAGGATGTTTGTCTACATTTAAAACCTCACTAATAACTCATTTCTTAGTCAAAGTTTATGTTTGCATTTCCCCTCATTCTCATCTGCTTGCCTATTTCAACTAATTTTTTTGCCATTTGTTTTACAAGACATCCTTTAGTGTTTTTGAAAGACATTTGAAATAAATTTATTACTATTATTTCAAATACAATGATTTGCAACAGAGCAGTTAAGATCTTGGACAGGAAGCCCATCATCATTGTCATTTTCTTTAAAAACTTAACATGATGAATTTTGAAAACTTTGTTAAATTTTTTAACTTAGAACTTGTTATTAAATGTTTGAATGGACAGGCTCCTCAAGTGCTTAGTGAGCTTTTGGTTCCTCTTAGGTCTACAGGCTCATTARCTCGTGGAGCAAACAGTGGGAACTGTRAAGTTCCTTTTTTTAAAACGGCAATGGGTCAAACAGCTTTTTCTRCTAGAGAGATTTACATGTGGAATTCCCTACCTATGTCCTGATGCATCTCAGTAATCCAGGTAAAAAATCAAAAAGAAAAAAATTGTATAGGTCTTCTGGACGGGTTCTTCTTTAATGAAACGTTTCGTCTCTCTTCCAAGAGACTTCTTCAGTCTGAGAGTTTTTTTTAATTCCCTACCTACTGATTTAAAACTGGTCTGACTGGAACCATTTTAGTTTAGAACTTCCTRAAGGAAAACCAGTCATAAATAATTGAACTG
This sequence comes from Austrofundulus limnaeus, assembly GCF_001266775.1. Taxonomy (NCBI): domain Eukaryota; kingdom Metazoa; phylum Chordata; class Actinopteri; order Cyprinodontiformes; family Rivulidae; genus Austrofundulus; species Austrofundulus limnaeus. Next base: position 3,101,069 of record NW_013952421.1, read on the forward strand.
TCGCTTTTTAATGATTTGTTTTTAAGTTGGTTTTATGAGTTTAGTGAGCTTTAAAATTGTGATGTTTTTATTAACTGTATTTTTATGCTTTTAGTTCATGTTGCTAAAAGCCCATCTAGGGACGGGCATTGCAAATTAGCTCTGGCTATAAATGTTGTAGTGTATTATTCATACTTGACACTTGTCCCTATTCAAATAAACAATAAATAAAATTTAAAGCTTTAAATCAATTTCAAAAGTTTTTTTTTATTTTAACGATTTACAATAAACCATGCTGACAGTTCAGACCTGTTCTTAGTTTAACAAAAAGTTTTTTCTAAAAAAAAATACATTTATACAAATACAGTATAAGCAGTTTTTTATTGCGCACACATTTTTCAAACAGTGCAGTCATTTATCAGTCACTTTTCTAAACATGGCCACCTTCACTCACACCTTTATTAAACAGTGTGTAATATACAAATGTGCTCCCACTTTTTCCTCTTAGAGAAAGTCATTTCTCACTTGCTTATCTAAACACATTCATTATTGCTCACACCTTCATCTAATAGTGTATATTTGGCATATACAGGCACTTTGTAGAATAAAAATGGATAACWCAGTCTTAAACAATTTTAAGAATACCAAAACAAAATTGTCAGAAACTCAGGAGTCATGTCAGTATTTTAACAAGAGAGGTGAACAGATGACTCAGGAAACCAGAATAAAATATATTTTATTAAACTTCCAGGAGAGGATCTGGTCCAATGGCTGTGGAGGTGAAGGCAGAGAGTAAGTCCAGGAACAGGAAGATGCTTACTGGAATGTTTCGCAGGGATGAGGCTGAGCAGCAGGTAGGACCCGTTTTTCAGGGAGGCAGGAATCCGGATGAGAGATCCAGATCTTTGGGCCCAGGGGAGTACATTTACAAGTGAGGATATTGGAACCCAGGTGAGTACATTTACAGGTGATTTCCCAGGAGCAGATGAGGAGGGATCCAGGAGTTCAGGTAAGTGTGGACAGATGTGTCGATCACAGGATGCCAAGGGAACCAGGTAAGTGCAAACACTTCAGGAAACAGGACCCCAGCGCGGTCTTCAAGGGACCACAGGGAAAAGACTGAAGATAGTCACACAAAGAGATGAATAACTTTCAGGGCTTATAAGGCTGAGTTTCACCTGAAACTCCTCAGACTGAAGAAGTCTCTTGGAGGAGAGACGAAACGTTTCACTAAAGAAGAACCCATCTAGAGGATCTACTTATTTTTTCTTTTTGATTTTAACTTTCAGGTACATAATGTTTATCAGAGGCCAGAATCAGACCCAGTAGGAGGTGCTTTGATGCAGCGAGGAACAGAAGACTGGAGGAGCGTTATATAAAGCAGTGCTAATGAGGGGCGAGGCAGGCTGCAGCTGTGAGCAATCAGCCATTGCCCATGTGAGGGTAGTGACTGATTGGCAGATTGCTAATAAAATATCATTTTCTGTTTGTCTAAACATCACCTAAGCGACATTTTCTGTCAGCTTCCATTATGAACATGAATACTTCTTCTTTAATTGAGCGCTAAGCGTAAAATAAAATGTTAAAAAATGTCTTCAGCACATGTTCATTATTTAGAGCATTTTCTCAGTATAAAATCTTAGAAAGAAAACCCACTTTTTTGTTACTTAGCTAACTGTTCTTACATTTAGCTGATATTTACTAAATGTTTAAAAAACATGTAAATATAAAATCATAAATCTTAATGTAGAAGTTAAATTGTAAAAGTTTTGGCTAAATATTTTTTGGAATGGGAGGCAGCCTTTGCCGTTGGCACTTGGCTCGTCATCACCCTGCGACAAAAGCAACTGCTAACGCCTCCCTACAAGACATCAAAGTTGCAGCTGCAGCCTGTACACGAACTGCACTTCAAACTGCTGGACCACAGGTGCCATCCACATTTTGAATTTAAATTTTAAATACCATCTTCAATAGCGCTAGCAGCGTTAGCCGTTGCTTTTGTCACAGGATGATGATGTCATAACGAGCCGTGAGCTAAATAACAATAAAATGTTGGTGGATTTTTTTACTTGATTATTACACTGTGAGCTAAATAAAACGTGACATTTTTTAAACATATTATGTTACACTTGGCACCCTACAGTTTTTAGTACACTTTGATGTGAATGCATCTAAGACTGATCGAGACTCGTGTTTTCATCCGTGTTTCTGTCCGCATCTGTGTCCTGCTCGTGGATGAAGCTGTAACGTCGGTACACTGATCCGCCCCTGGATGTGTACACCACATCGACTTCATCCCCGCTGTCTGGCTCCGGCACACCATGGGGCATGTTGAGGCTGCCGCTGCCGCTCAGTCTCTCGTAGCTCCGGTTCCAGCAAAGCCTCCTTCTGGCGTGGGCTTTGATCAAGGCAAACACAGCCAGGCCCAGCCCCGCTGCCAGCAGCAGGGCAATGGGCAAGGCAGCTGAGGTGTGCTTCAAAGCTGTGGAGGACACATTCATGTCTGCCTCCTCCTCCTYATCTCCAGACCTGGGCTGGGGTATCTCCACACACAGTGCTAAAATAATAATAAAAAAATAATGTTTTTAGTAAAGTTCTATCTAAAAAAAAGTTGCTTTTGAAATGTAGCATCTCTACCTGAGCGGCTGTCACAAACACAGCAATCGGTGTAATTCTCTGCGTTCTGACAGCAGCGAGCACAACGGTTCTCAACGGCATGGAGAGCAAAATCTCTGTGACAAAGCAGACACTGGTCGGGYCTTGGTCCGGTGCAGTGCCTGCAGGAGCTGTCACAGGGCTCGCAGGTTTCCTACAAATGAACAGTGGCACGCATCATTACATTGTACATACAGAAGGGAGAAGAAAGAGAGCTTCATTTACTGCCTGTGAAAAACAAAAAACAAGGATCATTTAATACATGCTTAATTACCTTTGAGTTTTCTTTTATTATTACCCACCAATGTGTTCCTCACATGGAAATCATTTCAAATTTATATATCTCTTCTTAATTAATCTATTTTTCTATAAAAGTGTAAGAAAATATTCTTACACTGAAATATTGCAATATTTCATTCCCTGATATTGTATAAATTCTAAAAAGCCCTGTATCAATTTGTATTTAAGGCTTAAAATGTAAACTTYCATGCCAGAAGTTCTACATTTGGCTCTCCACTCCTGAGGAGCCTGAGAGTAGAATCCTTGCTCAAATTCTTTGGAGAAAAAAATGGCAATATATCGAGATATATCATATTGTGACCCATGTCGTGATGCGTATCATATTACCAAATTCTTGCCAATACACAGAACTGTTGTTCTGCAACTGTTCTTTGTGCAAAATACATAACAAAAAAAATTGAATGTCGATTAGTGTCAAAACAAACCTAAACTGTAGATTAAATATGAAAGTAACAAGCCACCATGTTTGATGGAAGGAAGAGTTTCCTTCTGAGGAAGCATTTTAGGTTTTTAGGTTGATTTGGATGACATTWCCAGACCTATAATTTCACATTTAACTTATTCCTAGAAGTTCACTTGCTAATTAATTGTCTTCTCCCAGTTAAAAAAAAAGTTCCATTTTATCAATGACTGACAAAGTCAATGATTTCTCATCTGAATTCTAGGGATGTTATTTTTAAAAAGCAGAATACTCCAAAGGGTTTATGTCCACAGATGAATAAAAGCACACCTCATGAGAAAAGTACCGCCCCTCCTCACATCKTGGGTAGCAGATGTTGTCCTTCAGTGTGCTACCCCAGTCGCACGTCACACATCCTTGAGGTGAAGAGTCTGTAAACACGGATGAATACGCATGATCTGACAGCATTTCCAAAACTCCAAACTAAATGTCAAATGTTGACGCTTAAACAATACAGCCTAATAATCAGTAGAAGAGGAACAAACAGAAAAAAAAAAAAAGAGAGAGAGACATATATTTTCTACCTGTGCACGTCTGACAGCTGGTATGGCACTGTTTGCACATTTCATCAACCTGAAAGAAGCGGTGTGGGCAGCGCTCCACACACAGCTTGGTTCCCTGCAGCTCCAGGAGAGGAGGAGGACAAGCTCTGCAGAACTCTGGACCCGGTCCTGAACACACCTCACAGGACTTATCGCATTTCTTACAGTGAAAACCCTCTCTGTAATACCTGAAGAAACACGTAAAATGATCAATCATTTTAGCCTTATCTCACCAAAAAATTCTTTATTCATTATGCTACACACAGTGTACAGTGTAAAATAACAAAGTACAAATACTGTATTTAAGTAGAAAATTTCAATCAATTTTTTAGCTGTACTTTACTTGAGTGGATGGATGGATGGATGGATGGATGGATGGATGGATGGATGGATGGATGGATGGATGGATGGATGGATTGACTTAAGTGCATTTTATATCAGAAATTTACTTTTGATACTTAAGTACAGTAAATACCAGATACTTTACTCAAGTAATATTCTTGGAAAACACTTGAACTTTTACCAAAGTAATTTATAGTAAGATACTCATACTTTCACTCAAGTATTGCTTTGCAGTACTTTATACAACACTGACAGTATATAACTGAGAATTACAGTTTTGAAAAAGCTCAGCAGTAAAGTAAAAGTTCTGTAAGACGCTGATGKTTTTTTTTTTACCCGGTGGGACAGTGGATGACACAGAGCTGAAAGAGTCGCAGGTACCCCGGAGAACACGTCAGGCAGTCTCGAGGTGACGGCCCGGTGCAAGTGGAGCAGACATGGTCGCAGGGCAAACAGAACCCCAGCTGCTGTCCATCAGCTTCCTGTCTGGTGGTGTATGAACCAGCAGGACATTCAGTCACACAGGAGCTGTCTGGAAGATACACACAAATTTACTTCACATACCATTTCAGCTCACAAATTTGCCTAACTTACTACTTTTTTCTTGCGTCGTCAGATCTTGACTTGCGCACTGTACTTTTAATTTATTTAGTTAAGCGTCAGCAGTTTAAACCACAGTTTTTGACTACTTTCAAAATAAAATGTTTTAGCACCTCTTTGGTTTTCCAAGTTGCTATGTTTCTAAAACAATGACCAAAACCAAAGTGGAGCTATTTGGCTAAAAGACACACGAACCATATTTAGTGGTAACCAAGCACAGCACATCAACACAACCTCCACATGAACTGTGAGACACGGTAGTGGAGGGGTTATGGTTGGGGCTTGTTTTGGAACCTCAAGAAGCACCTTGCAGAGATGACGATGAACTCCTTAAATATTCTAGAGCAAAGGTCTTCAATGATGGAGTTGTAGAGGCATTGTACTGAAGATGGGTTGTGAATTTTTTTTCTTTTTCAAAGTTGTCTTTAAACACACAAAACCATGAATCCAACATGTAGGGGATTTATAAATAGTGGCAAGATGTTCAGTGGCAGTGTGTTAAAAGTACACAAAGAGAAGATCAAATTGTCATTGAAAATTAAATTACATCTTCTCCTTCATATTCTTCTTTCTCTTTGTCACCATTTTATGGCTCCACTGCTTCTGTTAGATAAAATGTTTCATGATCAGAAGGAGACATAATCTTTCTTGGTGTAACAGTTCATCAAGTGGTACGCTCTCCTTGGCCAACATGAAAAGGAATTATCAAAAGGAATGTTGTTGTTTGTTGTCCGACATGCAAATTCCAGAGGTGTATGAGGTTTCATGAACTGCCTCGACACAAATGTTTCTAACACAGGGCTGCACAGCTCTGTGTTACACTTTGTGTCTTGCAATTACAATAAACACACTCCATTCTGCAAAGTGCCTTATCCTTTGGATCACGTATTTCTGTTTTCGTTAAATATTTCTGCAACACAAACTATTTCATTTATTCTTAGTTTTTCACTCACTACATTTTAAATTTTGCCAAACACTAGCATCAATTTTGTTGAATAAAAACATAAAAAAGGACCAAACATATTGTGCTAGTTCTAAGTTTATATTTCTAGCTAAAACCACTAAGTTTCAAACATCAAGGAACATTTCTAAATAAACACCAGACTTAATACCTCAAATATTCATTCAATATAAGGACTAATACGAGCAAGACAACTGGTGATAACCACCTTTCTGTTCATTTTGGCATGTACACCTAAACATGTACTCACTGTGAAGGTATCTGGGGATGGTGCAGGTCAGACAGTCACTGTTGTCTGGCCCGTTACAGGAGTGACAGGACTGGTGACAGCTCACGCAGCTGAACTGGTCATGATGTAAGAAGGTTCTCAGTGGGCAAGCTGTGTCGCCCGTCACGCCGCACAGCAGCGTGTTTGGATCCAGCACAAGCCCCTTCTCACATTGGGTGCACTGGTTTGGATCAGGGCCAGTGCAGCTCAGACAGGTCTGGTGGCACTCTGAAGGAAATAAAATGTCACTGAAGTGTTTTATCACTCCATTTACCAAAAAGGGTGCATGTATGCATGCATATATGTATGTATGTATGTATGTATGTATGTATGTATGTATGTATGTATGTATGTATGTATGTAT
>NW_013952421.1:3108168-3111434 GCF_001266775.1 Austrofundulus limnaeus
GTTCGATACTTTTTCGATACAAAAAAAGAGAAATTTCCATGCCCCTTTAAACAATTTATTTATATTAATTATGAACATTTGTTTAACCTCAAAAGTACAGTTTTTAAATTAAATGTTGCTGAAACAGCAAGTTTCTCAGTGGATCTCAGCGCTCAAAAATGCAGCCTAGGTGGAGTAGTCGAACGCAGATCCACTGATCCTTCAACACAGAGCATCTTCAGAAGACAAGTTGATAAAGTAAATTTTAAAAATCGATATTGTTCGATACAAGTGTGTATTGAACCAAAAGCACTGTTCGATACGGTTTGGTACGGTTCGATACGGGTACATGTATTGTTGCACCCCTAATATGTACAGTATGTATGTATGTATGTATGTATGTATGTATGTATGTATGTATGTATGTACGTATGTATGTACATACAGTATGTATGGATCACAAATTTTTCCCATGTACCTGTACATATCAGTCCTAGCACTTAACATGATCCATGTGAACAATCCTGTCTTAAAGTGACTTTCTGTKTGATAAAATACAGTGAAATCCTAACATACTGTAGCTTTATTGTGTATTACTTTTACAAAAGTCAGAACTCTGAGTTTAGAGGCTCACCTTGACACTCCATAGCTGCAGTCTCATAGTAAGTACCAGTAGGACAATCCTTAAGGCATGAACCTTTAAAAAGCTTGGGACTGGTGGTCGAGCAGGTCTCACAGTCATCTGCCAGAGGCCCCAAACAGTTGGCACAGGTGGGGTGACACTGGCCGCAGCAACCCTCCTCCATGTCCTCATAGTAGCCCATGGGACAACTTGCTATACAAGCACCATTCAGCATCAGGTAGAGGAAGGTACATTCTGTAATGACACATAGAGGGAGTGGAAAGGCTAGGTGCTGTACAATAATATTTTTTAACATSTATTTGGACCATTTTATCTAAAATYATAATTGATGACTCACTGAAACAGGTCCTGCCGTCAGAGCAGACGTCACAATGAGGAGGACAGTGTCTGCAGGTACCGTCATTCGCTGGGTACGTCCTCAGAGAACAGTTCAGTCTACACACACTGCTCTCTAAATAGAAGCCGTCAGCACAGGACAGACACTGAGACCCRGTCTCATCACAAGTTTGACAGGAGCTATCGCAAGCTTCGCACGAGCCCTCCTGAGTCTCAAAGAAACCCCTGAAAGTATAAAACAGGAGACAAATGAAGGSTCRTGTCGAAGACAAACAGTAATTACAGCCGTGTTACTTTTTACAGAGTGTTTAATTTGTTTGAATTCTTACTCCGGACAGTTGGACCAACACCGGCCCTTATAGAGGAAAAGTTTATTGCTGCCTCTGGAGCAGCTGATGCAGTTATCGCTGGTGTCCACGCAGTCGTCACAGTTTGGCGAGCAGTCTTCACACAGCTGGGTGGCAGGGTTTGCATAAGAGCCGGAAGGACAACGGTCTACACAAGARCTCTCCTGATCCAGAAAATATCCTGGAATGAACAAACGCAATCAACCAACGTCCAGTGGAATCCTGTTTTCATTCACTGTAATGGGCGATCGGTTCCTCTACCTTGGAAACAAGATGAACAATCAAGTGTTTGAGGGCCAAAACAGGTCTTACAGGAAGAATCACATGGACGGCATTCACTGTATTTTCCTATCATTGGAAAAAAGGAAGAACAGTTTGTTGTACCTTTCTGCACCACTAGAGGACAGCATCATCATGTTTTTTTTTAATAGCACATTCAATTAGAAGCTGTTTACAATTTGGTGCTTGGTTCAAAAGATTTGGTTGAAATAAACAAGTTGCATCCATAAAAAATATTTGCTCTTGGTACATCCACTAAACTTTTCAAGATTTATATGCACTTGTCAAACTGAAAAAAAAAAACTTGCTTATTGGATTGGATGATTGAAGTCTGACCAAAATAAGACATGTTGGATTTTATTTATGTAGCAAACAGGACCCCAGCAGCATGAGGAAGAACCATACACAGCCACAACAGCTTGGACAATCCTCCTCATGATGCTGGTCACACACTGTTGTGGGGGAAAAACACTGCTACAAAGAAGTAATTAGCCAAAATGTTCTTTTCTCTCTCTCTCTCTCTCTCTCTCTCTCTCTCTCTCTCTCTCTCTCTCTCTCTCTCTCTGTGTGTGTGTGTGTGTGTGTGTGTGTGTGTGTGTGTGATGCTATATTTGGAATGGACTCCAGCTGTATCCAGTTGCTTTTAAATTACATAACTAAAATGACACTTTTATAATACCAAATTACTATTAAAAAATACATTTTTGTTGACACAAAGGTATGAAGAAGGGTTAGAATAGAACAAATAGTTTTTAGTGACTAATTAATTCTGTTGGGACAATTTTTTTGAGCAAGGAAATGAAGAAAAAATGTATATGGTCTGAAATCCTTCAGTTTGCTCTGTTTGAAAGGTTTCTGGTATAAAACGTATGGGTATAAATACTGAAAGAAGTGTGTTAAAATGAAATTGAACTTTTGCCAGTGTAAAAAACGTCTTTGCTACATACAGTAAGAACTCCTCATTAGGATTGTTAGCTCAAGGTTAAACTATTTCAAAAGAGATAAAGCCAGAACACAGCAGCTGAATAGGGTAAACATGGATAACAGTGGAGCTCTGTTTCCCAGTGTTGTTGACCCAGACTTCAAAAGAAAAGTACATAAAGAGCCAGAGACAGGCAGAGGTGGAGAAATGTCTGAGTGTCATTTCATCTACAGGAACCAGCCATCTCGAGACAATTAATCCCTCCAAACAGAAAAACTACTGTTCTTTAACACCACCCACAAAAATACAARCAAACATTTTAACCAAGCAATTAATCCTGCTATCCTTGTCAAACAGGTAAAGCATGACACCTTGCTGATACTGTTCCTCTTCCTTGTCATTTTATTACTGCGAATAACAAACAAGTCACCAACCTATAAAATGTACTTAACTCCAAAATGACAAATGTTTTATCAGTGGAAATGTTTATGGAAATAAAAACCGTAACAATCATTTTCAAAACAAGCTGAAACTTTACATCAGCGGGTCTGACGAGTGAAAAGAAAAATCTGTGCAGACATCTTAACATGCCACTTRTAGATTTTTGAAAGTTATTTCACCCTGGGTTCATAAAAAAAGACTGCTCTAAAACACCTCTAAGCAGTAATTTGCCACAGTGTGAATCTTATTATTGACCCAGATTGCATTTTAATGTTGGGCAAAACTCGCCTCCAATTAAGAGCGCAGCTCACTTTATAAC
>NW_013952421.1:3112258-3118148 GCF_001266775.1 Austrofundulus limnaeus
CCCAAGCCCAGCTTTGGGAACCAAAGTGCAGTGGTTCCCAAACTTTTCAGCTTTTGACCCACAAAATAACAGTAGCAGAGACCTGTGCCCCCAACTATTTTTGGATGATAAACGTTTGTATCAGGCCAACTAAACATGGGCATAGTAACAGTATTTTTATACTACATTTATCCATTTTAAATACACTAACCTCACTCCTTTGTAACAACTAAAACAAAAATGTAATTAATTCAGAAAATCTTTTCAGGACCCCACCTTGATGTTTCAGGACCCCACTTTGGGTCCCGACTCCAACTTTTGGGAAACACTGGTTTACACAACTTGTCAAGTCCAGAAATCTATGGACATTTTGGACACAATTAGTCCTTGCAGTACTCTTCCCTTTACCCTTAGTAAGTTTTACAATAAAAACAGCACAATGTTTAAAATGTATTTACTAAGACTGTAGTAGCAGAAGGGTAGCTAATAGCTAAAAGTTGCATAAAAAACAAAAAGGAGCAAATCATCAAAAATATCAGAGAAGAATAGCATGTTTTTTAAGGAATTGAAGAGATATGAATCTATTTCGATGGGTTTTTTTTGTAAACAATTTGATATGTATGAAAGTTACGGCAGCAGTCATAGCACCCATCTCCTCAACAAGATGAACATTTTGATATAGCAATTGTTAAAATAGCAACAAAGAAAATGCAGAACTAGGTAGATTGCAAAGGTCTTACAGGTAAATAAACAAGAGGCAAACAATTAGATTTGAATGAAATATACAGCAGAACAAAATTACTAAGCCTTTTTTATATAATTACAAAAAGTAAACAGATTGTTTTAGTGTTATTTTTAATCACTATAAGGAGAAGAAATCAGACTTCCTCTTGTTTGTCCCACTTACCATCAAAGTACTGTCCAAGTGGACAGTTCACCTGTGGACACTGTCCATGCAGAGGAGGATTCCCACTCTGACAAAGCTCACAGTCTGTCGAATGAGGTCCATGACAGCTCTGACAGGAGAYGTGACAAGGCTGACAGCGCCACCCACTGGACTCACTGAAGGTGTGCAGCGGACACTGTTTCACACACTCCCCTYCTGACCACAGCAGAGACACTGAGTTAGAATAAAAACACACACTACYTGAGAAACTAAAGGAAAGTACAGCTGTAAACGTGTGTTTTATGTTTGGTCAAACAATTTGAAAACAGCTCTTAAAGTTTTTTTTTGGGCTGTTTTAGCTGTTCAGAAATGATTTAGACTACATGAAWACACAACAAAACTCAAACTGAAACTCATATTATGACAGATTTTCTTAGATAACGAAGGTCCAGCACTAAATGTTGGCTGCTGCCTTTTACAGCAGACTTTCAGGCCAAAATGACGTTACGATGAGGAATCGATCTGTTAGGGTCCAGAATATGTGTTGAGGATAATTTTCAGCTACTTACACATCAAATTTTAGCTCAGTATTGGTAATTTTTACTAAAATGTATTCTGTTTTAAGGTTGGCTGTAGCAGCCGTCTCCAAAAGTTGATCAGTTGTTGATGCCCATCCAATGATTACTTCCCAAGAATCTCAGTTCAGTTTGTCCGGTGGTTTATGAGATATTTAGCTAAAAGACAAACTGAGTTGATACCAGCTTTTAGACAAATATGTTGTGCACTGTGGAGTGTTATGAGTGTTTGTTGGGAATTAGTCTCAGCAGCACATTTAATTTTAGGTTCATATTWGTAAAACTGACAGAGTTTTAGCAATTTTCTGATTAGTATGTTTAGGTGGATGTGGTGGCCATCTTGAATTCCAGAAGTTAATAAGGTGTAGAGAACATTTAATATGTTCAGGTTCATTAAAAAAATTAGTGGTTCATGAGCAATTTTGCTAACAGTTAAGACAAACACATAATCTAAAGCATTACCACAGCTTTGGTAGAGGGCTATAACTCCATATATATACTGTACATATATTAATCTAAAAGTTTATTCTCATGTGCCTGTAGAGAATCAATCATAATTCCTTATTTGTGTAAACCACACATTTGCATATCTTTTCCTACAAACCTGCTGACACACATCTTATTTGCAAACCAAATGAAGACTCTGGGGGCAATTGTTTGTTTTTAAGCAAGGATAAATACTTGCAAACTCACTGATGTGAAAGTATGCCAAAGAAGTTCTCTGTGTACAATGTGGGACAAATAAGAAAAAAAAAATATTGCCATCTTTTCATGTATTGTAAGTGAAGAAAACATGAAGAAGTGATAATTATTCTGGTACCGTGCAGGAAGTAACCAGACTGGCAGGCGATGCAGAGTGTGTTGCTCCTGCAGTCCTCACATGGAGCTGTACAGGACAGACACACTCCACTGTTGCGGTCCTCATAGGTGCTCTGAGGGCAATGTCTGCGGCACCGCTGTCTGAAACTGACAGAAAAAAACAATCTTAATATTCATTTAAATGCTGAAGGAAGCAAAGTTGGTACAATAAGCCGGGAACACTAATAAAATGTCAAAGCAGCTGTGGTTTGTTGGTGTATTTAAGGCCCTGAGAAACTACAGATATGCTGCTTCTGTCCACATGAGATGAGACAAACTGAACAGGAGCTCAACATGTCAGCCCACAGCACACCTGCAGCTGCATTGTTGACTTCAATACAGTTTCTTATTAAAAGGTGTATTCGTTCCAACAACAATAGGGATGGCAAACAGAGAGGAAAGTGGAAGGGAGGCTGCCTTTTGCCAGTAGTTTCACCCTCATCTAAAGGCTAAACGTTCATTTCTGAATTTCATGACTTCTTAAAGGGGAGGGGTGGGGCATTTTTATAAAAAAATAAACTTTGTTGAGCTGTAAATCATGTTACAATGTCATACCCTCACCAAAAACATACCCAGAGTGTTGCTTTGACTCATTCATGAATGTTTAAGAAATCCTTGAATCTCATTTCGTAGCCACGTTGAACTGCTTAAGCTCATTCTGGTACAAAGCACCGCCTATTGGTACATAGCTCCTCCCTAGAGCTCAGTCTGCAGCTGAGATCCCACCCCACAGAGCACCCCTCCCCCAAAGCATTGTTATGACATGCTGTAGTGGGGGTGTCTGAAATGGTAGGAGGTTTTTAAAAGAGACAGAGGCCAATTTCAAGTCATTTAGATAGGCAATGATGCAGTCAAATGTATTTTTGATATATTCTGCATTTTCATAACTGAAGGTAACAAACTTGATTGGAAAATACATCATTCACCCTTGAAGCTAATTTTAGCTTTTCTTTAGCTATTTTCAGCTTCTAGCTAAGCTTTTATACTTTTTAGAAGCTTTTAGCTACATTCAGCTTTTACCCAGTCTTTAATCCTTTTTTTTGTTTTGTTTTGTTTTGTTTTTACCATTTTTAACTAATGTTTTTCCATTTTTGGCTTATTTTAGCTTCTTTCTTATTTATCTTATTTTTCTTACTTCTTATTTTAGCTTTTTTTTCCTGCCCTTATTAAAAAATAGTATTTTTTAGAGTGCTGGTTATCCCTTTTTTTTTTTTTTTTAGCTTTTAGCAAATTTCACTCGAGTCATTCAGTCTCAGTCATGTTACATTCTTCAAAAAAATAAAAATAAAAAACACACCTCACTTTCTCTAATTTGATTTCTGTCAGTAACTTGTTCTATCWCTGACCGGCCTGGTTTAAGAACATGCCTCAACAAAGAAAAGTATTATTTGTTGACTGCTGTGATTCGGCTGTGGCTGGATCAGGCTTCAGTTGGTCCCAGTTTTTTTCTTTTGATGTCTGGACTTGCCTTTAAAGCTACAACCCGTCACCAGTTTCAGACATATTTATTATGWGGAATGGCTTTTTCTCTGTTCATTTAAGGAAATATTTTTCAGTTGTATCCATCCAGTAAAGTCAAGGCTCTGTTTTAGGCCCTATCTTTTTCTTGTCACGCTTCCTTTAGAGTCCATTTTCAGGAAGCACAACATCACTTTTCACTGATTTGCTGAAGATATTTAAATTTAATGATTAAATGAAGYTCCTATTGATCACTGATGTACTTGTTATATTTGACACTTCATACAGTAATTGGGTCACTTGTAATTTAAAATGTATTGTAGGCATAAATGTCATCTTCTTAAGGAACTTAAGACTTGTGAATTTGTTTATTTATKAAAACCTAACTTGTGAATTTTGAAAAAATTGTCAATTTCTCCAATTAAGCACTTGTTTTYAAATGCCTAAATGGACAGATACTCGGTAATTCTTTGGTTCCTCAGAACAGTAACCTGTGGGGCAGATAGTGAGAAATAGGGTTCCTTAAAAAAATAACTTATTTTGGTCAAAAAGCCTTTTGTCTTTAAGGGATTAATGAGTGGAATTCCCTAACTACAGATTTGAAAGTGATTTCTGACTGAAACCATATCAAGATTGAAGCATTTTATAAAGGAGAACCAGTTTTGTAATCATTAAATCACTGACTGACTAAATGTTATAGTATTGATAATACTTGAAACTTGTCTCATTACAAATAATAAATGAAACAAAATGTTGAGTTCTGGATTTAACTGAATTAAAAAAAAACATGATCACAAGTTTGAATGAAATAAAAATATATAAAAGCTCCTCATTAGAAGCTCTTCAAAATGAAATGATCTATCAGGCCATCACACTGTGGCCTGTTCTGCCCTCCTCTCTGAGCAAATATGAGCTCTGACACTTCCGTCTGCATTTCTAACTGTGTTGCCTTGGATCTACYTCGAAGACATGGTAGTTGTTTGAGGGATAACAGCTGGAGGCGTCATACTGCATCCATCAGCTCACTTACAATCGCTGCTGATGGAGAGCAGGATCTGTCTCAAGCTGGGAGAACGTCCTCTTCTTAAGAATCTGCAGGATGTTTGAGCAACCCTCTGTGCAAATATGAGACTATCCATTCCAGGGGCACACATTTGCATTTTTTTCCCCTGCAACTTAAGGTTTTCTTTAAGGGCATAAATGTATCTGAAACACAGAAAACAATGAAGCAAATAGTGTCTAAAATTGAATAAATGGGAGGGTTTGAACTGCGTTGAGAATGAAACAAGGCAATTTTTCCAATTTCGCTGCCCTTACATGGCACCTGCAGGAGAACGATAAATGCCAACAAATACCAAACATCTATCATGCTGTGAAWTTTCTTTTGTTCCGTGCAAGAAGAACACGAGTCTTAGGGATTCCCAGTGGTGCCAAAACTGTCAGTCTTTCATATCTTTAACATTTTCATCTCTGAATGAAGGGCCTGAAAAGGTGGAATTTGCTGGCAAAAAGGATCAGAACTGTCTGAGTCCATCTCAGAAAGAATCATTTTACAGCTGCCTCATGTTATAGTAGCTTACAGTATTTAATGTGTGTGCTGCACAGGGTGAACAAACTGATTTATTTGTTATAGAAATTATCTGCTCACCTAAGCTAACACCCAGGAAGGTTGAGCATTTCTTTGAACTTCAGTGTGAATGGGTAGATTTGGCTTCAGTGTTTCTCAAACAGAATCGTACATCTGCTAACTCAGCTGGGCGGTCTCTCTCTCTCTCTCTCGTTTTTTAGTTTCTTTGTGTTCCACTCTTCATATCATGCTCTGTTAGGTCTCTCCTGAGCTCAAACCCAGGCTCAGGTAACAGCAGAAAATGGTTGGTAACCTGATAAACACATAACCAGGAGGCCCAGACTCAAGGGAGCAGTCCACAATTGGTGTTCTGTTCTCGCTCTACACCCAGTTTTACTCTTGAGTTTACTTGATGTTGACAAAAATCCGGGAGGCTTTGATTTGTTTTTAGCTCTTAAAATGTAAAAAAAAAAAAAATGAGTTAATAAATTCTACTAAACCATGTAGGGCTGGGTTATTCAAGTGGCAGCCTGTGGGCCACATTCGGCCTGTGGGTGACTACAATCC
>NW_013952421.1:3118158-3120689 GCF_001266775.1 Austrofundulus limnaeus
GTACTGGTATCAATACTAATACCAGCATTTTTACAAGTACTCAGACTTGTACAAAGTGCATTGATACCTGTTTTCTGTTATACTGTAAAACGTTTTAAATAAAAGCGCTTRGTATATGGAAATAGGTTTGAAATCTGAAGCATCTATTAGTTTTTCAGCATTCTGACAAACTTCAGTTCATGAATAATGAGAACCTTAATGAAGAAATGCATTTTACATTTGCAGGAAGAGAAACGGAAAACTGCGTTTGATTTTTCTGACAGAAAACGAAAAGTCTCATTATTAAATTATACAAAAAAAGACTCACAGAAAGTAACCTTGAACACAGGTGCTGCAGATCAACGGGTCTTCTGGATAAGAAAAAGAGAGAGAGAGAGAAAAAAAGTGAATAATTAGATTTCAAGTGGAGAAACTGAACTGTCCACCATCATGATTAGGACTTTAATCTGCAGCATTGACTCTTTGTTACATCAGGGCAACAACAGACCTGCAGAGCATGTCTTGCAGCCCATTTCACAGTCGGTGCACTCTCCTGTCTCTGGGTCCTGCACCTGTCCTGAAACACACACACAGTCCCAGAACAATGAATGCCTTTTGTTCCCCCTCACCTTCCTGTCTCTGCTTTATGTTTACCTATGTCACAAAGTGCAGCTTGGCAGAGCCCGTTCTGGAGCTTGTAGCGTTCTCGACATTTGGCACACAAATTGCCATCTGCGCAGAGTTCACAATTGGCTATGCAGGGCAGGCACGCGTAGTGACCCCTGTCAGGGTAGAGTCCCCTGGGGCAGTGTGTCCTGCAGCGACCTTGGTGGAGGAAACGCTCCTGTCCGTCTTCATCTGAGGAGGGCAAGTAGGACTTATCACAAGAGTTCAAGAATGGTTTTTTTCCCCCCTCCTCTTCTGACGAAGACGCTTTGTGATACTCTGTGGCGCCACTGAAACAGATGGAGAAACTCACCGAGTGGATCGGTGCAGATTATTACGGGGATTTGGGGAATAAATCACACATGTAATAAAAAAAAAAAAGGAAAGCAGAGAGTGGCAGCGTCTCTGCTTATTGACTGCAACAGCATGAAAATCACTTCCTGACTGGTGATGCTTCAAACAGGAGTAATCAGACACACATGAGGGATCGCAGCCTTAGACAGAGTCTGAGATTTGGTTTTTGACAGATCGAATGATTATTCCTCTGCCACCTGCCACTAGAGCCGAGCACCCGAGGCGGCTCTGAAAGCAGGCGAGTTGCAGAACGATCCTCAGCACGGTTGCACTGAAGGTGGCTGACGTTATGAGGAGAGAGAGAGAGAGCAGAGGCACCAAACAGAAATGATTTATCACATTGTTCTTTAAGAAGAGTCATGCATGACTAGGAGGGTGAGGTTTTAAAGATCACAAACTCTTACTGCTCACTGCCACAGGGTTATACTTGCCCCTTCTCATGAACAAAAGACCCCATTATGAGATCGAATGACGCTGAGAAAAAGAAAAAGGATCACACCTTCATTTTTGAAATAAAACTTGGGTCAAAGGTGGCCTCTGTGGCAGAAAAAGCAACAAGTCCTTTGGCTGATCTTTGAATGTTTAACAAGCGTAAACTCAAGCTGAATGCCTTCTCCTTCAGCACAAAGCAAAAGCTTTGAAAGTACTCTGCTTTGGTAACCATTAAATGGAGCTCTTTGAGAAAAGAAAAAAAAGGCTTAACAAGCTGGAATGGCATTTTAACAATCGGACATCAGGACAAAAWAATAATAATAATAAAAAATAAATACAGCGAGAACAAGCAAGCAAAAAATAGTCACTTTTCCATAAAAAGATAAGAACAAAAATCCTTATTTCCAAAAACAAAACAAAACAAAAACACTGATTGGTGATAAACACCTCCACGCTGTTTATTTTTTTAAATCCTGTGTTAAAGTATTTCTCTTCACCCCCCCGCCCCCCCATCCGCACTCACAAACTCCACAGGTGGTGCAGTCGAACAGCTCGTGGCCGTGGCACTCGGAGCAGGTGGGGTGGCACAGGACGCACTGACCGTTCAGCGCAAACTGGCCGCTCGGGCAGGACGAGGAGGGTCCACATCCAACAGACCCCAAACACAGGGCGAAGCAGAGGAGGAGAGCCGCGAAGAGGAGCCCCATGGCTGCGCTCCAGTCCTGTGAGAGAAAGACAAGAAGTGGGGGGAAAACGTAAACAGGAGCAACAAAGAATGAAGAGGAGGAGGAGGAGGAGGAGGAGAGAGCAGGAGGCGGCCGTGCTGCAGGTGCACCGGCTGATCGATGTGTGGAGCTCTGGTCCAGCAGCTTCCTTCAGCCTGGAGACAATAAGATTTAAACAACTTTGATGATCGGAGTGCATTAATTATAATTAACTAACTGAACATTTTCACATATTACTTCTGATTTTCTGAGGCTTTTTGACTCTGTGTGATTATTTTTTGTATTTTTCCACACTCTTACTTTGTGCAATTATTTGCCCACTTATATACCTGAAAGTATAGCTGATACAGGAGCTGGAAGCTGTCACCTTTTATT
>NW_013952421.1:3120699-3122756 GCF_001266775.1 Austrofundulus limnaeus
TATTTTAGCTTTTAGATAGCCTTTTGCTATTTTAGCTTTTAGCTACCATGCATGCTGCGGCTGTCAGCTAGCGTTTTGATACTTTTAGCTATGCTTTTGCTGTTTTAGCTTTCAGCTATCCTTTAGGCTAGCCTTGAAAAAGCATTTACCTACTTTTGACACTTTGGCTTTTGCTATATTAGCTTTTAGCCAGGCTTTTGATACTTTCAGCTAACATTTTGATACTTTTGGCCACACATTTTCAAGACTGTTAATTCTTACTTTTTGCAACATTTAGCATTGTACAGCTTTCAGCCAGTATTCTGCTGCTTTTAGCTTGATGACATTTAGCTTTTTTACCTTTGTTCACTTATTTTAGCTTTAATAACTCAGTTTTAGTTCTCTGGCTTTCATTCAGAGCTCATTATATAGAAAGTGTTTTTTTCTTTCTTTCTATTTTTTTCTCATAATTTGGTAGTTTTTTTTTTCAATAATTTTTAGTTCATGAATTTCACAAAACCTGACACAAAACAGATTTTGTTTTAATTACTTCAGTTAAATTTCTGAATAGTAGCTATGAAAAGTCAAGTTAATCAGTATTTTAATACCAACAAGGTGATTATTGGCTTCAAATTTAGCAACAGTGCATGTTTAATTTATAGGAAAAAAATAACATGAAATTCCATCAGCAAGTTGAAATGTTTCAAAATAACATGTTAACAGCAAAACACATTTTTATTTTTCAAAATTAACATATTTTCCACATGTGAAAAGACATTGAGACACTTTTCATTTGTTGTAAAGTCATTGTTAGGTCCAAAGACTTGACAGCAAATTAAGGATAATTGAAATGCCTTCTAAAGGAAAAAAGGATTTGAAAGGTAAAGGCCTTTGGAAATAAATAAACTAAGAATGGTTAAAACTTTTCCTTTTACTATAGAAATCCAGAACTCATATTTTTTAAATTTTTTGTAGAAAATAGAAAAAACTCTACAATTGATTTTCTTATTGTTTTAGAATAAATTGTTTTTCAGATTTTTATTTTATTTTATTTTATTTTGTCAAAGAGTCAAAGGAAAAACACATTTCAGATGCTTGGGATTCATGTTAGGATCAAGAAACACACTCTTCCAAAAGGAAATATTAAACAAAACTGAGGGAAAATGAGTGAGGGAAAAACATTTAATGTCTAAAATAATCTTAAGTTTGGAGAGACGTGGGTCCAGTTTACAACACGTTCAGTCTGGCAGCTTTATATCGGGTAAGAGAACCCACAGGCTTTCAAACATCAATGATCATTTATTTTACTTGAGCATTGATTCATACAACACAAGGTGGTACTTTTTTTTATGACTGCGCCCTCTGGCGGCGCCTCATAGGAAGTGTCCGGGGCGTTGACGTCACGACGTTTGCGGAGGAGGCGTGGCTTCGTTCTGCTGCAGCAGCGGAGAAACATGACATAAGAGGCGAGGGAGTGAGACAGCCTGGTAGGAATAAACGGTACGTCAGAGGTCTGGATGAAAACGTAATGATGGGGAGCAATGACTGAAATCGCCACGGTAAGAGGCTGAGCGCTTTTCGTTTGTCCTTTCTTATTTCCTCCCTGGTGCCATTTGTTTTCTCCATGAACTGTTATTATTCGCGGCTCATTTGAGACAGTGTGAACACAAAAGGCTGCCTCTGCAGAAAGAAGGTGCACCTGCCTTTTATTCGTGTACGTGCCTCGATGCGTTCAACTTCAGGTTCCGCGCGATTACCGTTATTTCAGGGCGAAGGCAAACAATCCAAGGCCCCAGATGTAACCTCATCGACGGGTTGGGATGGGATATTTACCGGACTGTTGGAGTGAAATGCTTTAAACATGTATGCTTAGTCACAGATGTAGGACCATACAGTAGCAACATATAGCCTAAATAAATAATACAGAACATGTAGGGGTAGTAGCACATACAAAAAGCCTAAAAAGCTTAGTTATTACTGGTGCAGACATAAAGTGTAATCAGAGTGATCAGAATATGATTTGAGCATATATATATTGTGTGTGTGTGTGTGTGTGTGTGTGTGTGTGTGTGTGTGTG
>NW_013952421.1:3123340-3132127 GCF_001266775.1 Austrofundulus limnaeus
GTGTGTGTGTGTGTGTGTGTGTGTGTGTGTGTGTGTTAGACCCACTTTTAGTTGCCCAGTTAATAACCTAACAAATCTGCAAACACCTTTATTCTGGTGGGTTTTTTTTTATGACTGGCCTGGTTCACAATAACTACCYATGTCTGCCTGTAAAGATAGCGAGACCACTGATTCATTGCTGGGGTATTTTTAAACCTTACTCATGTTCCCTGACACAGACCTGCACAATAAATCYGTTAGAAACAGCCCTTTGTTGGGGCTTTTTAAAGATTGTCTTACTTCATTTACAGGATGATGATGATTTACATCAGGTCAGCTTTGGCGTCTCCACTTTACAACTCTCTCTCTCTCAGCCTCCCATTACTCGTGTCGAAACGCTTTGGTCAGGTTTGCGAGACGCGCAGGCGACAGCGGGCGTGTGTGATTTAGAGATGGCTCGAATTGTTGGGACAGAGCAACAAAAACAGGCTGCCAGGGGCCAAGCCATGCCAGCTCTGTGGAGGTCTTCAGTGCAGGAGGGCAACGGGGGGTAGATAGATGGAGATTGGCCCCTGATCAGTTTCCACAGTGGATTCTGTTCTTGTCTCAGGCATTTAGCGACAGAAAAACAAAGCGAAGGGATGATGTTGTTGTCGAACTTGGCTACATGTCGCCGGGGCCGCATGGTTTTATCAAACCGCTCCTTGACTGATACAAACTGACAGCCCCTTTGCAAACATCTGTGCCTGTTGCCCACAAACTACGTCAAAAACCTTTGCAGTGAACCCACACAGGCTCTGTTGTTTGTGCTACACATGACGTTTGCATTCGTGCACATTTTATACCAGAGAAGCCAAGAGAAGTGGTTATACGTATATTCACTATATCTATTCCAAATGATAACGTAAACTGTGTGGACTCTGAAAAGCACCTGCATAAGAAGCTCGACCTCCACTGTGCCTTCATGCCTGATTCCCTTAAATCTTAGTCCTTGGAGGACCTGAATGAGTCAAGTGGCCATCATAATCATGCTCCAATCATGGCTCAGAGCTGAAGTAGGGCCTGTTCTTCAGACGTGCCCACAGATAAGTAAAGGCAACATCAAGTGTTCCGTCTGCAAGGCAGGGAGAGGTCGGCTAGAGGTCACAGAGGGGGTCCTCTCAAACAGAATAATAATGGATGGACAGGGTGGTCAGTGTCTCAGAGTCACTGTGCTTTGCTCAGATCTGCTTTGTATACAAGTCTAGATGCTTTTATTTCTCAGTGAGCAGTCCTGTTTGACACTGACAGGAAATATGATGAAGAATAGAGACAGCTTCTGGTCAAGACATCACTAATTTTATACCAGGAAATTCAGCCTGCATCTGGTCTCAGTGCTGACCAATCACCTGTGACAAGCTCAAGCAAGACGTGGGACCACTGTCAGGAATAAACAAACACTTCCTGAATAGCTTTGCTGCTGTTTGGACGTTTGCTTGGTGGCATTTCTCCGTCATAATTGCATCTGGTGATTGTATTTGGATACATTTTTGTTACTCTACAGCATTTGTAACCAGAAACTGTAACGGCAACAGCTAGAAAAATCTTTTGTCTTCTTAACTTGTGTCATACTTTTGTTTTATTCGGATATTTTCTTAAAGCATAGAAGCAACAAGATGGTATGCTAGCTCACTGTAATCACCATGCCAAACCACAATGCATTTAATAGTGTTTTGTTTGTCCTCAAGAGTCTTATTTTATAAATGCCGGGTTGACAAAAAAATGAATAAAATAATCAACGGAAATGACCTGGAAAAAAAAAATCAAAATTCTGAGAGATTAAATGGCAATATGGCTGCCTCTTGAATAAAACACAATAAAACTCATAGAAATAAAGTTTTCATCTTAACTGTTGTTTGTATTTCATTTAATCARTCGCACACATAGAGGACTATTTAACTACCAACTTTTTATTACAGTGTTTGACTGTGGCCTACCTACTATTAGCTTATATTGCTAATACTTAGCTGACTGAGTGCARTAATTAGGAATTATTAATAATTCCAAAAATGGAGATCACATCTAAAGAGAGAMAACATAGGTTTTGTGTTTTGTTGTGAATCAAAAACAAAGCCCACTCTGCCACATTAATGTTCACATGTTTGTGCGTCCTGCAGCTGATTGTGTTTGTGTAGCTCCCCTTTCGTCTGGTGCTGTGAGACGTTTTCCACTGGAGCCCTCACCTCACAGGACCTACAGGGCACAGCCAGCCTCTGTCCTGGTTCTAATCAACAAGGCACCAGTTTAGAACTCAAACAACAGGAAATCCTCAGTTTAGATCCACGCAGGAGCACAAGACTGGTCGTTTTCATTCATTCATTCAAAAAAAATTGGGTCATGGTTCTTTTTGTCTGCAAAGCTTGCTGCAACTTGATGCGCGCTGTATTGTCACTGTGTTTTTTTATGATTAAACATTGTTGACAGGTTAGACAAAATACTCAGCTGGAAAAAGCAGTAGTGGTAATTATGAGGTTATTTATTGTGTCAGTGGCAGACTAATGAATTTTTATTCATTAGCAACAAAAAAGAAAGTAAATGTGTTTTCATCAAGGCAAAGTTTTCATCGTCAAACCTTTAACAAAAGCCATTCRTGCAGTTGCAGAACAAACTTTAAGTGTTTTTAATTGGGGGGGGGGATCACGTTTTTGAGCTTTATATCATGTTAAATGTCAAATGACATTATAACATGATATACAAAGCTCAAAAAGGTTTTTGATGATTGAGATTTTTGATGAGGGAATGTTCCCTCATCAAAAACACACCCAGAGTGTTGCTTTGACTCATTCATGCATGTTTGATAAATCCTTGAATCTTCTSTGGTAGTCATTCAAAGGTGMCTAAATGCTTGCTGGTACAAAGCACCGCCTATTTGTACATAGCTCCTCCCTGGAGCTCAGGCTGCAGCCCCACAGAGCACCCCTCCCCGGACTCCCCTGATTKTTGTGAAGATGTACTGAAGTGGGAGTGKTGGAAAYGGTAGGAGGGTCTTAAAGAGACAGAGGCCAAYCTAAAGGCATTTAGATWGRCCATAATGCAAAGTCCAGTTTAGTTTYGGTATAACATATTCATAACAACTGAAGGTAAAATAGTGACTTGATTGTGGTATAGAATTGAACTATGGAAAATACATAATAYCCCMWWAATTAAGTGTGCAGAAATGCTGGTATTTACAACAAACATTTTTGATTCATGTTCTGTCTTTGCTGTAAAACAGCTGTGAATCTGGATCAAGCTACAGAATCTTCAGAAAATCCTTACGTGCAAAAATGGTTTGTAAAAGTTGAAGCTTTATGTATATTAGGTATATTAGGGAGAGAGCTATAACATTTACCATATATAACAATTACCCTGATATGGTTATAAGCAAATTCAGTGTGTWTTTATGTCTTTAAACCGAGAAGGATTAAGCTGATTTTTTAAAATGAATGTTAATATTATTAAAGCAAACAAGGGAAATTCCCTAAACCTTTATATGAAAAGTTCTTAAATCTGTTTCTCAGAGAAAAGAGAACCATCACAGTGGTTACAGTCTGTCAAACTGTAAGGTTTCGGTTCACTCTCATTCACTYGTGACTCATGTTGGGTGGATCTTTTCATAATTCATTAAAGATATGAAGGCTGCTGGGTTCTTCAGAAATAAGTGGCGTTTTTACGTTGTTCTGCATGTAAACAAATAATTTGCAGTATTAAATTACTAAACCTCATAAACAGTGAAATTAGAAAAGAAGGAAAGAAACAGGTTAAATGGTAAAATATGAAGCAGCTTTGAATTAAATACACAATATGGGAGCAGCTCTGATTAGGACGTAAACACAGTCTACCTTCAATCACTAGTTGTCAACAATATATATTTAAAGGAGAATAACTTTTATTTTAAATAAAGGCATCTAGATTTTTAATGTTTTCAACAAGCTCAAAGATCATTTTAGCCTTATTTTTTGCACATCAGGTCTAAAGTCGAGGTTTCGAGCAAGTTAAATTGAAGAACATTGGTCTTTTAAAAAAAGGTTCAGGGTTTCAGCAGTGGTCACACATCTTACAAAACAGTGAAACCAGGAAGTGCCCTTCAGATGGACTTACTCCAAATCTGTTGAACTTATATTACTGCAGATTGTGTGTTTTAATTAAGGCTCAGCGTGTATCAGCTGCTCAGATTCTCTGCTTTCTCGTCATAGTTATCTGTCTTCGTTCATGCTGCTGGGAGCTCTGCACTTTGTTTTTGTGTCCCGTCAGCTGACTAGAGCCAGCATGATCAGCTGAGTTTTAACGGCTTTTAAAGATGAAGCATCATCACAGACGTGCAGCATGTTATCTTGTTTTAATGTTAGATACTAATATCGGGATTACATGATATTTCCTGTACTGCATACACACCAACCTACAGATTTCTTAAGCTCTTAGAGACAAAGAGTGAGTCACCAAACACTGATGCACTCTCACGCATCTATTAATGTAAAATCACCATTTGGGAAGTCCTTCGAGTCACAGGGAGAACCCCCGATGAGTCTTAAACTGTAAAAAACTCTACTGATTGGTGACAGCCCCCAGTTAAACCCTGTAAATGTGAAGAAATTCACAGTTTTTTCACACTGTTAGTCTTGCTTTTATTCTTTGTCTATATACAATGATTGAGTGTGTTTGTTATAAAAAACAAATAAACCCCAGAAACCATTCTTTACTCTCTTAGTTTACTGCACACATCAGTTTATGTCCTATTGCAAAAACTGAAGATTTTATCTATTTTCTTTAGTCTTTACTAATTAGTGGGTCAAAATGAAAATTTCTATGAAATAATTTGTCTTCTTTATTAAAATCATGTTTTTTGCAAGTTCCAGTTTAATTCCAGTTTTATTTTTCTGAATTTCATGTTTAAAGAGTTGCCTACTCTGTTCACCTCCAAATTATCGTCTTCTATGATGGATTATTCACATTTCAGTAAGTCAACCATAAATTATAAAACATTTGAACAAATCTTATCAACAATTTGGTACAACTGAACACACAGCCCCTTATTAAAGGGATCCCCGATTAGTTGTAACATTAGACATTATATGATACAGTAAACATATACTGTACTTCAACTGTAAAATAAAGAATGTACTGTAAATATACTGTAAGATGTTCAGTTTTTATAATTTTTAAACTGAAAGTTTAAGTTATATAAATATATATATATAAAAGTTTAAAAATACATTACACGGACGGGGCCATTTTATTTACACGCAAAGCATTCTGGGTAAATGATAACATCAACTAGGTCATCGGTACAAGGCTGCTAGGGAGCTATATCCACCCTGAAGTTTAATCTTGGACAATATCTGATGATCGACTCTTTTAAATGAAACCAGAGAGCGTTGACAGAGAGGAGAAGGTAGAAATGACTCAGTCTGTAACTGAAAATATGGATGGAGGACCTCAGTTTAACTTGTTTGTCGTGCTAGCGCCGAGCTAATACATATAAGGCAATATAGCGTGGACACTAACGCAAAGGCTAACAGGCTAAGCTGAGGTTCTTCTTCATGAAGCAGCTCTGTTGTCCTCCATCCACATTTTCAGTTACAGGCTGAGTCATTTCTACCTTCTCCTCTCTGTCAACGCTCTCTGGTTTCATTTAAAAGAGTCGATCGTCAGATATTGTCCAAGATTAACCTTCAGGGTGGATATAGCTCACTAGCAGCCTCGCACCAATGACCTAGATGATGTCATCATTTACCCAGAATGCTTTGTGTGTAAATAAAATGGCTCCATCCGTGTAAAAACATATTTTAAAAAATTTACAAAACTGAAAAGCCTACAGGATTTTTACAGTCTTTATTTTAGTTAAAATAAATGTTTATCAAATAAAGTTTAATGTTACAACTAATCATGGATCCCTTTAAGATATTTCCAAATCTGCTTGTAAGTCATTTATAGATGAAAATAATCAAACAATTTTTTAAAGTACCTCATCCGTGTTTTATGTAAGAATAAAGAAACCTTCTGCTACACTCTTTTGTTTAAAAGATTCAATAAAAGTAACAATCTTTGGTTATATTAGTCAATTAGGAGTACAGTAGCTCTTCGTTGCGCCGGCACCACTGATTACCASGAACAGGGAGGTTGGTACGTAATGACCTGACTGTGATCCGGTCAACGTGACACTTGTTCGCTGCTGTGCAGGAAGTAATTGAGTTGGCACAAGATYGTAAAGTACTTTATAGCTGCGCAGCTTAGCCACACGGCTGTGGCTGGGTATGGTTTTAGTGGTTGAATTCTGAAATGGAAAATGTAAATACAAAAAGAGAGATCAATACGTATCTGTGTTCCTGCTGTAGATGTACTACAAGGTGTTTAGTTGCCAACAGACCTGTCAGACTAAAATCCCATTCCAGATGGGATCAGAAGAGACGTTTTCAGATGACGAGTTGTTCGTTCTGTCATCTCTGTTGGGGGTTCACCTTGCCTTGCATCGTTAAAAAGAAAAATCAGCAAAAACTCATGRATCTAATTCTTTCGAAGGCCTTCTCTCTCAGTCACAGTTGACTGCTTGTAGCACTCAGTCACCTCTCAGGGTATTGGAGGTGTTGGACTGGTAAGAAGACTGACATTTTAAGGGTTTGTGATTTTGTTCTCTCCTCTGTCGGCAGCAGACTCCTTGTTTGGGTGCGTGCTGCAGAYACAGCTGAGCTGCTGTGGAGACGTGCAGTATCACTGATTGATGGTCAGGGAGACAAACGAAAAAAAAGGATTGTTAGGTTGTTGTTTGACAAACATTTGTCCCATGGAATAATTTATGCGGCAATTTTTCTTTGTTGAACTTTTTGAAAATGCTATCGAAAAATTAGGAAGACTTGGGGAAAAAAAGGAAGAAAATAAAAATGTCTGTTGTCTTGTACCTGATTTATCCTGTTCTGTCTCGAGTGGGCTAGCCTCTGTCTATGTCCTGGTTACACCACATCATGGGTCCGTTACAATTAAGTACCAGAGGTGTATAGTAACAAAGTACATTTACTTCGTTACGGTACTTACGTAATTTTTAAATTCATAACCAAATTTACTTCACCTTCTTTCTTCAAGCATGTAAYGTGGTCACAGAAAACTCCTGAAAGGCATTATAAAAATCACCTATATTATTACTGCAGTAAAATATAGTTTTTGTTAGTTTGTTACATTTCTTTTTATTATCTGTTCTAAATACTTTAAAACACATTTTTAACAAAAACAGAAGTGTTCTGACCAGCCCTCTAAGTACAGTACAGAACAATTTTCATGTCATCAATCGCTGCATTAATCACAAGTTAGCTTAAACATTAATGCAATGACTCGTTTTAGTGCAAAAACAACCTTTTAATCCATGAATGTGCTGTGCTGGCAGCGTGCGGACCTGCACTGAGATGCAAAGTGACATTATTGCTTCTGGCAGCACCTTGTTCACAGCATGGAAAAAAAAACAAAGCATTTTTTATTTAAGGTTCTAAAGAGAGAGGAAATGGAAACTTATTGTAGGCTTTAGTGTGAAATTAACATACAGTCACAAACACCAGCGGAAAATGGTGCTATATATATGATGTATCACATTATAAGCATTACATATCAATAGGTATTAGTTTTTTTGTTTGTTTTACCTWTTTGAAATAATGACCAGGAGAAATTAACTGGTGACGTGACATTTCTTCTTTTGTCCACTATTTCCTCTTGAGCTGTTACACCCATTTTTTATTTGATTTTATTTATTTTTAAGCAGTTATGACGCATTGTGGCGAAACATAAAACTGGTGCTGCGTAGGTTACTCAACAAGTGGTTGCTAGTTTCCCAAAGAGTGAGTGAGTTAGGCTACTTTCGTTTTGCCCCTTTGTGCCCCATATTGGATTTTTTTTAGCAATCTGAACATGAGAAATCTGGATTTTGGATTTTTTTCAAATCTGACCCAGGCCTTTTCAGTATGTAGAACTAAATTGTTTTTCAAAGCGACTTCAGCCAGAATGCTCATGTTGCACTTCATTCGAATTTTACTTCAGTGCTGGGGGTGAGAGACCTGATCCACATGTTTAGACTATTGATACCAACCTCATGCAATTTAACTCTTGTAAGTCTATTTGTCTTCAGTTACAGAACAGAAGTCCAGTTGCTTCAACCTTTTTTTTATTTTCCATGTCCTGGATGACTGAGAGTCCACAGAAACATAGGATAGTAACATCAATCTTGGACTGTATGGATACTAAAGTTACTGGACCTATACTTAATTCCACTTTCAGCACACTGCTCTTGTAGAGTTGCTGGCAAGAGGACAGTCTGTATGTCAGACAATTATTTAATCAGCGCTGATTGCACAAGACCAGTTTAGCTAGGCTGTGAAAGGTTGAGCCTTTCCTCTTCCTACTTTTCCCAGAATGCTGTAGGATTCTGGATCAATTCAGTGAACTTATCAACATTCTATTGGACGTATTTTCTAGAGATCCACCGATACAGGTTTTTGAAGGCCGATACCCATTTTTTAAACATCAGTCTAACYGATACGCCGATACGTGCAGCCGATATTTTTTGGCCTATTCTTGTAGCCGATACTACTTTTTCTTCCTCCATTAACATGATAAAAAATAAGAATGATAACAAATGTTACACAAGTCTTAAAAAACATTTATTAACTAAGCCTTGTCTGATGCAGGCTGTATTAAGTGCTACCACACAGGGTTTCTTCTTTAAACAAAATAAAAAATAAAAAAATTCATTTTTTGTTTTATCTAGTGCTAAATATTCTGTTCTTATTTCTATATTAATAAGAATAATAT
>NW_013952421.1:3132806-3145725 GCF_001266775.1 Austrofundulus limnaeus
AGAACAATAGAGGTGTTTTTCTATGCCTCATGTGAGCAGCTCCAGCATTTTTAAAAAGAAAAACAACGCGGACACGCTGATTACAATGCGGCGCGAAAGTGAAAGTAAAACATGTCGCAGTGCTCCCGTCCGGAAAAGAAACTTAAACACAGCTGTTCTTTCTTCCCTCATATTCCGACACAGAGGGTAGAAACAGCTAAATTAGACAGTTAAAACACATTTACAGTTCATAACTCACCCTTGTTGTTGTTAGCACTCTGTCTCACAACATTAGCTGCTGCGCTCTCCCCAGGGGAAGGGGCGGACACATGCGCTCGCGTGACCCAAAGAACGGATCGGCCGATACCGATACAAAGAAAAAACGCAAATATCGGCCAAAAATATCAGCTGGCCGATGTATCGGTCGACCCCTAGTATTTTCTGTTGATATAGATCTTGTCTACGTTGTGGTAGACATCGTTATTGTTTTATCACCCAGCCGTACATGAACGACTGAATAAAATCTCAATAAATGACTGAAAAACAAAATGCTCAGTTTGTTGTTTTGTGAGACATTAGAATCCCCTCTTACATTAGTTACATTAGTAAACTGGACTGTGTGTAAGAAGTGCTAATAGACTGTGTTGATTATTAAGTACTGATGCAGGAGGGAGATGTGTTTTCCTGGAATCGTGCTCATTTATTCCTTCAACATAAATCAGAACTGATTGCTTTTCCATTGCTGTATATTTCCAGCTTCTGTGTTTGTTAATTGAATTCATTTTAATGGTTGTGTTGCARCACAATGTTGAAATTGCCTRCAGTCTTGTTTGGTAAAATATCAGYACTGTTTCCATTGTTGCAAGAATAAAAAGCTTGTGTTGTTTTTTTTTCCTTGTCTGACCATAACTGAGAGGGTGGCTTGACATTTTGCTGTGCACAAGCATGTACGGGTTAGAAAAGAATACCATCTTTTATTAGTCGTCTGTGTTTTGGCAGCTCTTTGTGGAAGCACTTGCTCTGTTAGCTCAGAGATGGGTTAACATTTTAAGGGRAACTCTGAGCAGTGAACCAGCACCAGTTCCACACACTCACACGTGAATGCGTTTTCATGAAGGCAAGGAAAGAGGAGAGGTGTTTATCTAAAAGTGARCACAGCAGTTTGTGGAGCTTCTGGGTGGTTTGACCTGGTAGCTGAAGTTCAGCTCACATTCTGMTGATGAAGCCACCATCGGCCTGGATGATTAATTTGACTGAGCCAGAACAAATTTAAATCCCTTATTTGCCTCCAAAAAAGCCAAAAATATTCAGACTAACAGAGAAAGACCCAACTCTTTGAGGTCTGTGTTTTACCAGTGAGGCTACATTTTATGTCTGYACTTTGCTGAATTAGTCCTCCCCCACACTATTTTGTAAACCAGACTCAGATTTCAGGATGTATTGGTTCTGCTGGCAGCTCAGACTGGAGCTTCATGTTACACTGAAACAATATGAGCTGATGAAGTTTTCTACTAACAGGATGAAATCAAAGTTTTAGATCATATTCAAGGATTAAATTGTTAATCTTCTTTTATTTTTTTTACATCATAATCACGTCCCACTGAGCAACAGACATAMTATCAGTTCTCCGTAGTAGTTCGGCACGAGTTGGTGTCATGTAGCTCAGAAGTGTTTCCCTTTGAGACAAAAAAATGAAGGAAAAAGTTGTCATCTTTCCGTATCAGTTCCACATTGATACACACAAGTGGAAAATCAAACTCTGTCTCCATCTCCACCTACCACTTATTCGTGGTTAGGTCACAAAGGCAACAGGTCCAGGAGAGAGACCCTCTCCCCAGAGCCATTCTCCTGCTCCTCCAGGGGGACCCCAAGGTGTTCAAGACCAGAGAAGATACACAATTCCTCTGAMAATTACCTGGAAAACCTCCAAAGGTGAGCGTCCTAATCAGATTCTTGAACCACCTCAACTGACACATTTTCGATGTGAAGRAGCAGCAGCTCTAATCTGATCTCCCTCCAGATGACTGATCTCCACGACTTATCTCCAAGGTTGATCTTGTCCTTCATACAAAGAAAGCCAGTTTCAGCTGGTTGTGTTCAGGATCTTGTTCTTTTGGTCATGATCCAAACCTCATGCCCAAAGATGAAGGTTTAAAGTGCAGATGTTGCAGAAAATCGAGAGGTTTGCCTTTCAGCTCTTTCTTCACCATGACCGACCACAGCAACGCCCTCATCACGGAGGTCAAGATGCCAATCCAAGCTAAACTATATTTATTTGTTTGTAATTATAAAGTAATTGGGCCTATTGGGTTATTCTTGTCTGCTCTTCCACTCTTTGTAAAGTGACGTTGAGAGTAATGTTGCAAAATTTGGTTAATGTTTTAATTTGAAAGTTGGGATTTAACAAGAACTCGAGCAGAATCTTAGGATGCTTAATATTTTCAAGATTTGACTAGGGATTGGGAAAAATCATATCCTGTGTAATCATCAAAAAAACTTTAATCAATTTTTTTTTGGCACTTGACAATTAATTGACAATTCCTTCACTGGACAATTAATAGGATTAATGCCGCCAGGCAGACTGACTGGAGATTTCCCGGTCAGTCCGCTCAATGCTCCTCTCCACTTTAAATATGTCAAACATTTAAAAAAAAGTTCTGTAATTTGTTTATCATAACTCCGGTTTTGGTCAATCAACAAATTTAAAAATAGAAGTATAGCCTGAAGTCTGTATTTTTGACACATTTAAACAGATTTTAACAGAGAGCAAATCTTTTCCACTACGGTCATATGTCTATGACATGCAGGCGGGACTCTAGGGGATTACCGGTTATCATCATATTAATTGTTATCGGCTATACCACAATTAACCGTGATTCATTTTTTTGTCAACATCGCCCAACCCCAGGTTTGACACAAAAACACCTAAAATAAAAGTTAATAGGGTTTCCTTTAAGAAATTATAGACCTTTTATTTTTACTAGACTGTCTTATGATAATGGTCCAAATGATTATTTCCAGATAGTTTGTTTTACAGATACAAAGAAAAAAAGTCCTGCACCTCTTTCCTTTCTTTGTGTTTCCCTAAAGGTTGAGACCAGATGTTCTGCCACTAGCAGCTTGTCACCAGGTGACATCCAGTCCTTAGGAARAGCTTTCGTCCAACACCATCAGATTAAACAAATTTACACTTTGTCAAGTTGGTGTCGCAGCCGGTGAGGGTTGAAAGGATATACTTGGAGTTCAGTCATGCATGWCATCACAGCAACATCTGTGACTTTTAGGTTTATTATATTTCTTTTTTTGGAATGTTTTAAATGTTCATAATGTTTTTATGATCTTTCCTCAAGGTGGAAGTGAGTTAACGCTAAGAATATGTTGTGAGGGAAAATCAGCCACACATTTATTTTTGTGTCAAAAATCACAACCATTCCTGACAAATCCTAAAAATAAAAAAAATAAAAAAACTATAATTTTTTTTTACTTTGTCAGAATCATTTTATATGTTCCCAACCCCACCTAAATTTTGTAAAGCTAAAGGCCTTCAAGGAGCTAAAACTAGAGGGGATAAATCACTTTGTGGTGGATGAAAATATGAATAATTAGTTGTTTTTAGCAGCTATGTCAGCTGATCATACAGTTATGAACTTAAAGGATGTTCAGAGGACTAGAGCCTCTCAAATTWTTAAAATAGGACATTTTTTATAGTGGAATTGGTTCTTCAGAATCACGTCCTTTGTGAACAAACWTCGTTTTTTGGATTCTGAAACGCATAATGTTGCTTAGAAGTTTTTAATTATGACAAACACAGCAAAAACCTAAATTTAATTAATTATTGTTTCATCGTGGACTTGTGCAAGGACTTGTGGGTGCTTTAGGAACATTAATCTTTGAAGTACTTACATTTTTGAATGATTGTTGGTAAAGGCACGTTTTGTATGAGAATAGATGATACAGTATAAACAATGTTGTTAATGCTCCTCTGRCTTTGAGAAGTCACAAACACACAAACAGTTTCACAGTTTGTCTTTGTTGTGTCTCTGCAACTCCTTTTTGGAGGCTTTGGTCWCATTGGTTCATCGATATCTTTCCTTTTATTTCAGCTTGTGGCTTTTTTACATTTTTCTTCCCAAAAAAATAAAAGATAAATAAACTATTTGCAGTTGAAGACATTCTAAAATGACTGGGAAAGAATGCTCAAAACACATCTCATTTAACATGTTTTCACAGGTACGAATGTGATTTTTATTCCCACATGTGAAATCCTGTTTTTATTACAAATTATTTCACACAAGTCTTTTTTTTATTTAACACTTTAACGTGATTTACACAGTGTGTTTTCACCCATAAGTGTTCATTATGTTAAAGTTTTTTTAAAATTTCCTGCTTGTAGCCTGGATGTTATGCATTGATGGACAACAGAGTGCAAAGCTTGGAGTCTCAGTGTACAGTACGTTCACCTCCCACCTACTGGGTATCAGCCTCACACGTGGGCGATCACCGCTCACTATGGAGACGATTCTCTCAGCTATAACTCAAACCTGTTTCTGTAACATTTGCCTCTCAGACGTATAAAACACGTGCATCATGGAAATAAAAAAGAAGCCCGCAGCTCATTTGCACATTTTAGTRGAAGCGTATGAATGATCAATGCATTTGCGTCTGTCGGGAAGGAACGATTGTGTTGGAGTTTGTTTCCTGTGGTTGCTGGTGTTGTTCTGTCGAGCTTGCRCCTCGTTTTTTCCTTTTGATCTGTTCAGTCGATTCTTGCTTTTTAATCATCCTGCTGGATCAGTGGGAACTSAACATAGTGAGGCTTTACTCTGTTAAATGGAAGACAGGAAGAAGTGGCTTTTATTAACCCTTGATGCCTTTTTAAGTGATGTTTCTTTTTCCGAGAAATGYGCTATAATGAGATTTAAACGTCTGCCAGACTTGAACTGAACATTTCAGGGGCAGGTTTATTTTGCTGTGTTGAAGAGCACATGATTTTAAATGGCATTGAATAAAAAAAGCATCTTTGATTCTTAAAAAAATGATCAGAAATGGCGTGSAGCTCTCAGCGGGGTCGATTCAGCAGCCCTGCAGGTGGTTTATTGATAGGAGTTTAGAGTGCTTTGAGTTAATGGCTCTTATAGATTTCAAGCTGCGTTTGGGCTCCTTTCTATTATAAAGGTGATTCATTCATGTGTCAAACGACAAGCCTGCRTTATCCAATGACTTGACACTTTAAGGATTTCAGGTTTCATCAAGCAGAGCATTTGCTTTCCTGTTTAACTCGGTGGATTATCCTCCATACAGTATCTTTCTGATTTGTTTTACTGTACACAAGTGGGCCTCATATGAAGGAACAACAGGCAGAATTCTCACAGGCCATGGGGGGCCAGGACGTAAACAATACAGTGAATATGTGTGACTAAAAACTTTTAGTAAGAAACTTTGTCTTTGCTCTGTGGAGATGAAAGTGAAAGATTAAAAAAAATTATATCACGAGACGATAAAAAGCAGTTGCTGTGAGACCACACGTTTAACCTCTGGTCTAAGTGCTGAGACCACAAGCTGAGAACAACAAGCCTGCTCCTCTCYGATGTGAAAATAGGACAAACTTTTACACACGAGTGTTTTAATCTCAGGTGTGAAGCGGTGCAGCGTGTACTTACTTATGTACTTGTTATTTTCTTTCTTCTTTTTTTTGACACTTTAAAATGAGGTTTCTGTAATAAAGAGCGATTTGCAAATGCTTCAAAAATTAAAGAGAGTGTAAATATTCGGTGTACTGCTGACAGAACTTGGTAAAAAAAAATGGCAACACATGAGCTGCCTGTTCATGTCGAAGTGTCTGAGCTGTGTGGATAAACTGAGTCATTTTACAGATACTGAGCTACAGTTTGGTGTGGTAGTATTAGAGTCATAGCAGGAAGGAATGCTATAATAATAAGCATATTATGACCAATAAAGATATTTTACAGAAAGGGGTTTTTGCACTAAACTAACTGATTGGTTACTGATAAAATTAAAACAAAAGTGCTTCTGTAGGGTTTAGCCAAAGTTTGTTACCTCTGTTGTCAGATTATTTATTTATTTATTTATTTATTTATTTATTTATTTATTTATTTATTTATTTGTGTGTGTGTGTGTGTGTGTGTGTCTCAGGATTCTGTGCTTCCCCGGAGTCTTCCTCCCCCGCTCTGCCACTGAAGCCATGGACTAGATTCACGTCTGGTCCGGACGGTCCCGTGGTCATCAGATGGCTCCTCAACAACTGTCGGCCAAAAATCAGAACGTATGTTTTGATCACACTTGCGCCATAACACACACAGGAATGAGATTAACCTTATTTATCACCAAATGTCATTAAAAGCTTTAGCTATTGCRTTTGCAGCCTAAACACTCCCATTCAGGCAGTTCTGCGACTGTTCTGATAGCTTTTACTGTCCGGGCCATCACAACATGTATCTAGTTATTTTCCCCCTCGACTCTAATTCCTTCTCAGTTTTTTTATGTTTAAACTAAATTACATTTTTCCTATTTTGTCATAGTTTGACAGGCTAATGGACTCCTACAGTTTTGTAAAAACTGTTTAAAAACAGTGAGCTCATTAAACTTAAAGTCAGTCACTAAGTTTTAAATACATGYGCAAAAGATGCACAAATGGTGAAACACAGAGGCAGGACAGGGTTATTTTCTCTTAGATGTTATATCAAGTCAATAAAACTGCTAACATATTTATAGAACCTAACTTCAACAATTGTTCTTTCAGAACACAGTCAACTTAAACAGACAAGGACTTTGTAGATAACGTCACCATCAAATCATGTAAACCTATTTGCCTGTCAACATAGTATTTAATATGACCAGTATGTCCTTCAGAGCAATAGAGCAGAAAAAAATCAGCAAATTACTGGCATTTATAATTCAGTCAAATGGTATAAATTTTCAAACATTAGTAAAAAGAGTTAAGGTTTGTATAATATTGTAGAAGCAGGGCTGTTTTATTGTTATACTGTTAAAATTCAGGATCTAATTCATTTTATTCACTTTTCCTGCTGTTTAAATTATTAGTAAGTTCTGTTTGAAATAGAAAAACAAGAATCAGCAGCTGTAGTGGTGAACAAACTRCCATATTCCCTGTTTGGTTGTGCAGAAATACTTTAGATTTCAGCCTGAAATATAAACCCTCATGTGAAGTTATTTACAAATTACCATTGTTTCTGATAAGTTTAAATGTATACATTCTTCTAAATGATTTACTTTTTTCTGCCCAGCATTTTGAAAACTTGACAAAGAGAGCCTGGGATGTCACGTCGGAATTGAAACGTTCTGAAAACAGATTTCACTCTGTTTGCTCCTTTTATAGTCTTCTGGTGATCCGCTCGGTCAGTCGTGACATCTTCACATCCTATTGCAGCCTGATTCATTAGCTGCGTTTAGAATCTGTTAAATGTCACAGTGATTAAGAGGAAACCTGTCAATGTKTCTGTATTCTGGCCCACACCGTCTCGTCAGGTGTAAAAACCACGCTTTGTGGTGTTTCTGAGTGATAATGGCCCCTCTCAGGGAAAGCTATGAGTATCGCTGCTCTTAAAGGGGAAAGATGAGGTCATGCTTTAAACAATGTACTTTTTCTGTGCCTCTGAACTCAAGAATATCTTTTTTTTCTTTCTGTAAACCATTTTTTAAATCTGAAGTTTACCTGCTTAGAATATTTTTGCACAAACGGATCGTATCAGTCATCAACGTATGAAAATACATCATGGATTGTGTTTAAGACTGTGGACAGTCTTTCTTTCAAACAGCTGACAGAATTTCTAGTTATTTTATCCGTTTAACCTCTTGAGGCCCATGTACCAGGGGCAAAACAGCATTTTCCATTTTCTATTTCTTTTAACTTCTGTTAACTTAAGATCTGTCAAAGAAATAGAAAATGGAAAATGCTTTTTGCCCCGGTACCAAGGGCATGGGACTCAAGAGGTTAATAAATATTCATCTTACTATTGGGTATCAAATATTGGCTGAAAATAAGAATGCACTCTGATGTACATTCTGAGTTTTTAGTTGTAGTTGAGCCTTATTTCTGGAATCCACTGATTGATGATTGGTGGGTCAGGTTTCATCCAATAATCCACTGATCCATCYATTATCTTCCACTTATTCTKAGTCGGGTCACAGGGGCAGCAGCTTGAGCAGGGAGGCCCAGACCTCTCTTTGCCCAGCCACCTCTTCCAGCTCTTCCAGGAGGATTCCAAGGAGTTCCCGAGCCAGCCGAGAGACATGGTCTCTCCAATGTGTTCTGGGTCTTCCCTTGGGTCTCCTCCTAATCGAACCYGCCAACAGTCAGACTCTGGAAGCGAGAAGTTAAAGCCCACAAACTTCTCACCAATCACACAGTTGAAGGGGGGGTGAAAACTTCTCATGTGACAAGAAGGGGGTGGACGACTCGTAGCTGCGAACAAAGTGATGCCATTTTCGTTACACAACTGCGACAATCTTTTCAACACACCCCTGACACCTTCACAGAGGTTCTGCAGTCGAGGGCAGTCTCAAAATGTGTGGGTGTGGTTGCCCACCTTACCACATTTTCTCCAGCAGTCACCCTTATTGTCACTCTCAGAAAGAGAAAACTGAAATGGAGTTCGGCTGAATCTAATTTTGCATTTCGAATCAAACTCCTTCCAGAGTTGGCTTCCGACACCCCTCTGACATCAAACACAAATATTCTCCAAAGAGACATTTTGTTTGTTTCCCATTGTTGTTTAATGTGTGGAGTATGGTCTGATACGTCCATCATTAGGTTTTTATACATCAAGGAGACTTGTTTTTTCAATGTTACAGGTTGTTCAAGTAAAGTAAGTAAAATAAGTGTTTTTCTATACTTATGGGTTCCCTTTTATTGTTTTCTTTTGGTGCTTTTAAACTTCTCTAAACATAAGTACACAAGATAAGAGGACAAACCTTTTCTCAAGTCTGTCTTTTATAATTAATTGCAGCAGTATTCATCATAAAATGTTGGGGACAAATTACAGCTTTAGAAACAATAACTATTAAACAATGGTATTTTTGTTTTTATTTATCCTCTTCTGGTAAATCAAATGCCTCACAAGGAAGCTGGGTTGAATGTGTCATCGGTTTAAGTGGCACCTCGTACTTTAAAGGAAAACTTCCACCTACTGAGCAGTGAAATGAGCTGCAGACTCGCCTCTGTGGAAAATTAATGTTTCCTCTGATCGATTTTTTTATGCCTTTTGTGCTTCCTCTGAATTCATTACCAATGTTACAAATACATGACTGGAAGCTTCCTCAGAATGTATCTCAGTGAAGATCTGCTTATGCTAGTGCATTTTTGCTGCCTAACTATTTTTGCTTTTTATGGACTGGGGTGGATAAAAACAGTCTAGAGCTGAAYGTGCACCGGACAAACCAGTCGGGATGAAAATCAGCCGATTCTGGTAATCTGCAGAGCTAAAAGCACAACTTTTTGGAATTTGTCAACACGTCCAGATTGGAGAGCCAGGTTAGGAATTACAACTTGTTAATGTTTACTCTTCTAGCTGACTACTTTCTGTTTATTATGTAAATTTTTATYTGTGCAATATTCCTTGAAGGGGAAATTCACTTTATTTTAGCCAATAAATGCATTYTGTTGCATATTTGGAGTCTCTAGGAGTGCCGAAAATTTKAATTTAGTTTAGTTACGAGTTTAWCTGAGACACATCTCAGAAAAAGGGGTGAAAGAGGGGCTTGTGGAGTTACAATAAGGATGAATTCAGATTTAAAAGCATGYCTACTTTAAGCAAAACAGTGCAACTGGACGGTAAGTAGTTCATCTAAACTACAACAACAAAGGGGTAGCTTCATGTCTTATTAATAATGCACAAAGATTTCAGTGATTAACATGGCATTACAAATCAGAGGCTGCATCCAGATCTTCAGCTATTCTCTGCCCACCTGATAGAGTAGCCCGTTAATATTTCCGAGCCCTCCGGCCTTCAGGTCTGAACACAAAGGTCCTGGTGTCAGAGCAGCAAACCTGTAGGTGTTTGTTTTTCTACTGCTGAAGCTCTGAGCTCAGTTTCTCTGTCACCCACACAGCCCCGGCTGGAATGAAGGCGAAGCAWGGACTCATTCATTCCACGAACCGAGGCAGTGAATGCCTCTTGCATCTCGACGCTGGTATTTATGACCCAACAGGGCTACACTTGATCATTAGAACTGTCGCGCTAAATAGCTGTAAATGCGTGGCTAGGCTCAGACCGACTGACTTCACATCGGACGGCTCTGAAAAGCAGTCACCAAATCAAGTTTTAGCTTCTGAATCACACCCTGACACCTGTGGTTGACACCTTGTTGGAAGAAAAATCTAAATGTTACGATCGTGCGCTGCGGGTCAAAGGTTTTGAAAACAGTCAGGTGTGTCTGGGTGAAGGCCGCCGGCTGTGTTGTTGTTATTTCCTCCATGATGCTGGGAATGATGTTGCTACTGTTTTCAGAGTCTGGGAGGAGTGCTGAGAATGTGGCGCTCCTCACAGAATCATGGCCTTAGTGTATCGACACAAACAGCTACAGACAGGGACTGAAATGAGAGACAGGGCCTCTCAGCCRGTGGTGTTTTCTCACAGGGCTTGGTCCGGGGTGAGACTTTTAAAGGTGTGGCTGAACAAGTTTACAGTAAAATAGTGCATTCGATGTTTTAAGTCTTTTTTTCTTTGTTTTCGTATCAGATGAGAACGTGAAGGCTGGCGTCCACCAAGGCCACCGCTGCACCGTGGGCAGCGCACACTCATGATCACATGACTCTGGACATGGACGCGGTCCTGTCAGACTTTGTTCGGTCCACGGGGGCAGAACCGGGTCTGGCCAGAGACCTGCTGGAAGGTAAGAAACAAATAGAGAAAGAGCTTCTTCTTTTTTTTGCCAAGGGTTTTGTCAGCTGCTTCTACTGGAGAATAAAGCAGAGGAGAGGAAGTGAGAGGGAGGGGGAAAAGTTAGAAGGAAAGGAGACAGGAACAGAGGGCCAGTTTGCTGATTTAGACACGGGTGTGACGGGTTTACGAGCGCACTCCCCCGAGAGAGCTTTGTGTCCATTCGCTGAGGAGCAAAGTGCTGAGATATAAAGCCACTTTAAAAGAAAAGAAAAACACAAGAGAGCCAAAGTGGAAATTACAACAGAGAGCTGATTGAGTGTCTGTTGAGTCAACTCAAATATTAAACGTTTGCCAAACAAACATTTTGGTGTATTTTTTTTTACTTTGGAGCAAAAAAACAGTAAAACTCAACAAGCAAATTTAATGCTGACTACTTTCAATCAAGGATTATTTCCACCATTTCAGTCTTCAGGCACGTTTCTGATGTGTTATGGGTTCTATGGACCAAAATGGTTCCAAAATTGGAGGTTCTGACCAAGGAGGTTCTATATTCGTAAATGCTTATTTGCTTTTAAATAAAAGCAAATCTTGAGGTGCATTTCATTATTTTTTTAATTAACACCATGAATTTTTTTTCTCAAGGTTATCATACTGTGATACTAGCCCCATGTAATCACAAGTATAAGCCTTTTATTTGGGTTTAGACTGTGTTCTGGAAAAAGTTTTTGAGTCTGTGGGCATAAAATGCAACAAGTATCTGACAGCAGAACTACAGAACATCTGACATCTGTCGCTGCTTTCTTTKAGCTTTTCCCTTTCTGACCCTGCCTTGGCACTGAGCCTCAGAGGAATGTGTGACATGAACAAACATCAAACAAGACAGTGAACTCCGACGAGACAGACATGGGCCCAGATCTCCCATCTCAGTCAGTGTGTGTGTGTGTGTGTGTTGCTCTGATTTTAGCTTTCAAAATATGCATTGACCAGACCTGCAGTTGACCAGATGCTCCTGTGCAGTGGCCTGTAGTGGATATGAGATGGGCCACATGTGGTGCTTCCCTCTAGAGGCTGTTTTAGGTATTTAAACAAAACATTAATCATTTCTTTTTTAGAGATCAAAGTTTTCCAGTTTTCACAAGAAGCAAAAGAAAAGGAGTAAACATAAGTTTAATAATTAAAGCAATAGTTGTACAAAATGGAAAATTATTATTCTGCTCCCCGTATTATAAGAAGCGAAGTTGAGCGAAGCTGCAATGTTTCTAATGGATTGCCATGATGTCCGTTCCATTTCGCAAATGAGTTTGTCCGTGATCTTTTTGCTAACGGCAGCCATTAGCGCCGATGACAGTGCAGAAACGGTGCTTTCCGCGAGAGCATTTCAACACAAGCGCTTAAGACGCTGAGGGGATGTGCTTCTGGATTCGTGCAGCTCATGCTGCTAAAATCCATTCAGTCAAATCAGTTTACATTGATTGGTGTGAGAGTGAGCGATCAGTGGTGCCTGGTTTCATTTCAAGACTGTCAAACAGTCATCCTGTCTGGAAGTCAAGGGGAAACGTCCTCCAGGACTCCCAGACTGCGAATCCATTAGTGGGATCTTGTTTCACAAACACACTCGTGTTACATGCTGGGGTTGTATCTAGAGGYGTTTAATGTGTTTTTAATTTTTTAAAGAACTGATCTGAAGACAGTTTAGTTTCTCTGCGAGACGTCACAATGAGATTATAAAGAGACTGACTTGTGATTTCTGTTCAAGAGATTTGAATGGTTTTACAGGCACATCAGACCATTGCATCACTGTGTTTCTGCATGTTTTCTTAACATACAGTTCTTGGGATTTTAAAGACACACAGGTTGTTTTGTTTTGTTTTTTTAAAAATGTAAAAAATGTTGGTTCATAAAAAGCTTGGTTAATCAAGTATCGAGTGCTTTATTTCTTTAGGGAATCTGGCTTATTTGCATCACACTCAACAGCTTCTTATCACCCACTGCCAAAGGCAAAGGCAACAGTTTTTGCTCGTGTGTGTGTGTGTGTGTGTGTGTGTGTGTGTGTGTGTGTGTGTGTGTGTGTGTGTGTG
>NW_013952421.1:3145745-3163943 GCF_001266775.1 Austrofundulus limnaeus
AAAAATAAATAAATAAATTCATTACTTATTTTATCTAGTGCTAAATATTGTTTTTATTTGTATATTAAGATTAATATATTTTTTGCATAAAATGACTATGTTTTAATATCCCAGCATTTTTGATGCAAAAACAGCAACTTGCCTAATTAAAACTGTCAGAGGAACACAGAGAAAAAGGAGACACACACATACATCTTGCTATCTTTGT
Source organism: Austrofundulus limnaeus (assembly GCF_001266775.1). Taxonomy (NCBI): domain Eukaryota; kingdom Metazoa; phylum Chordata; class Actinopteri; order Cyprinodontiformes; family Rivulidae; genus Austrofundulus; species Austrofundulus limnaeus. The sequence goes on from NW_013952421.1 coordinate 3,145,954, forward strand.
GAGGATATCACACACACTCAACCTGCCTCAGTCTGTGCCCGTTTTTAACAACGGGCAAAAAATGCATTTAAAACAGCTGACAACTTTATAGCAGAGTTTGAATTGTACACCAAAGAAAACCTGCATCACGACTTTTATATTGCAGTCAGAACAAACGTGATATGAGCGGAGTCTGCCTGGTTCACATGTTCATGGTGGACGGCAGCACTCGCTCGAACGTAACAGCGAGAAAAGGCCAAGAGCTTTTTATTTTAATCCTGCAGGGAGAACAATACAGGTGTTCTTCTATGCTTCCTGTGAGCAGCTCCAGCATTTAAAAAAAACACAAAAAAAACAAGGTGGACACGCAAATTACTGCCGAGGCAGGGAGGAGGTGAAAGTGAAACAAACATGGCGCTCCCGACCCGTTCAAAAATGAAACTTAAACACACAGCTCTTCTGTCCCCCTTATATTCCGACACAGAGGGCAGAAACAGCTAAATTAGACAGTTAAAACACATTAAAAGTTCATAACTCACCCTATTGTTGTTGACACTCGGTCTCACAACATTAGCAGCAGCTCTCTCCCCGAAGGAGGGGGCAAACACATGCGCTCGCATGATCCAAAGAATGGATCGGCCGAACGGACGGACGTATCGGCCGATACCAATACAAGGAAAAAACGCAAATATCGGCCAAAAATATCGGCCGGCCGATGTATCGGTCGACCCCTAGAATTAAGTTTAGGTTAGTTTTAGGCTCAGGTAGATAGATACCTGTAAGGTTAATTAAGGCTATAAAATTACCAAGAAATGAATGGAAGTCAATCCACAGTCCCCACGGGGGGATATAAACAAACCTGTGTGTGTTCATTGGTCTGTAGCATTTCCAAACTGTCTTATGAGCCATAGGATAGATTTTAATAAAACTTGCAGAAAGTAATCATTAGATGTAYGTCTACAATTGATTAGCTTTTAGAGAACGTGTCAAACTCAAGGCCCATGGGCCAAATCCAGCCCTCGTTAACATTTTATCAGGCCCCAAAGGTAATGCTTTAAATTTCTCTATTTGACACTGTACTCAGTCTTCTCTCAACAGTTAGTAGTCGACTTTAATTATGTGTTCTCTTCTATTTTTAAAGTCAAATATTTGTATTTTTACTGAAGGTTTTCTTTTTTTAAAACTGAATTGCTGGATTGTGATACAATGTATCTCTTAGAAATAGTCAATGAAAAGTTGTGAGCAGAGGCTAATGATGTGTTTTTCTAAATTTGATCCTTTCTCTTTATTTGTTAGGGAATGTGTGTACTAAATTCTACATAAAATATAGCATAAAACAATATTTTTTCTAGAAATTACAGAAAGTGGCCCTTGTCTTGGACCAAGTTTTGAATTTTGGACCCCTTGTGTAACAGAATTTGACACCCCTGTTTTAGAGTCTGCCTTAGTCAAGATGGTCAGCTAATCTTGGGAAATGTTGCAGTGGTCAGTCAGTGCATGGGTTTGCACATAATACATAATTCTGTTTTCAAGATTTGGCCAAAATTACTAAAATTGTCATGAGCAGGCGATATACATTTCTTCAAGAAATGTTTTACCAATAATTTTGTCTCAGGACTCCCTAGAAAAACAGGTTTTAATCTTAATAGGACTTTCCTGGTTAAATAAAAGTTAAATAATTTTAAAAAAATTGTGCGTGTACTAAATGTCATATTCATCCTACAGGTAAAAACTGGGACCTCAGTGCTGCTTTGAATGATTACGAGGAGCTCCGGCAGGTCCACACTGCCAACCTGCCGCAGGTCTTTAACGAGGGCCGCTACTACAAGCAGCCGGAGACTCGCGACACGCCCACCCACGTCAACAAGATCGACAGGCCGTGTGCGCAGAAGCAGGAGGACAATGCACAAGGTAGGCAAAAGGCTGGCTCGTCGAGCGCAGCTTTCTCTTGAATCTCTGCTTTCAGCTCATCCAACCCAATTCCCCCTCGTGCGCCGTTGCAGAGAAGCGTCTGTCCCGCGGGATCTCCCATGCCAGCTCTGCTATCGTCTCCCTGGCACGGCTGCAGGTGGCCAATGAGTGTACCAGCGAGCAGTTCCCGCTAGAGGTGCCCATTTATACATTCCAGCTCCCCGACCTCAGCGTCTACAGCGAGGACTTCAGGAGCTTCATCGAGAGAGATCTGATCGAGCAGTCCACCATGATGGCTCTGGAGCAGGCTGGTGAGTAATTTAAGATGTACTAAATACATTTCTAGTACTTCCYCTGCAGCTTTATGTAAACTATGTAAGAAAATCCCATGCACTCAMCCTCGTCACCTCTTTAGATTGCACTAAAAAGCTGGAGCTGCTCAGAGCTGCACTAACAGGAAATGCCAGTAAGAGTCGATAATGCAGACAGATGCTCAGGATGAGCCAGATTCAGGGAGACAGATCAGATCAGAGCAGCACCATTTGGAAGGCAGACGACAACAACTAATTCAAAGCAACCCGGATCCCGGAGGATCCACGTCCCAGCTGACAATTCCAGCTGAAGCAGAGAATCTAGTTAGTAAAGTTTTAAGGAAACTCCCATGCCTGTCTTACCTCACTCACTTTGATCAAGGTCTTGGAAACAGACAACCTGGATTATGGTTGCGTRAACGCTGAGTCAGCATTCACAATGTTGTTGTCCTGTTTTTGTAGTTTGTATTATTTTTTTTATTTTTGCACGTTTATGCAATACAACTAAGCCTGCATATTTTGTGCTGTTTTAGCCATCTGTATATCAAAACATTCAGTTCATTTAAGAGATGGGCAGTATGATTTTAAGTTTTATTGTTTAAAATATWTAACTTTATTTACAAACATTTTCCCAATAGAAATACATTAGTATCTCTTGGAAAACATTGTTTTATTAGAAATCTGCTCCAGCATACTGGTTTTGTTTTGTTCTCTTATGCCACTTTTAGTTTGTAGCTAACATTMGTCTGCTTTTAGCTTTTAGCTAGCRTTTTGTTTTTTATGTAGCTAGTGTTTYGCTCCTTTTAGYTAGTGTTTGGCTTCTTTAAGATTTTAGYCAACCTTTTCTTACTTTTAGATTCTAACTCATCTTTTGATGTATTTAGCTRGCATTTTGYTACTTTTAGCTTTTAATGAGCTTTTCCTCATTTTAACTTATAACTACCCTACTGCTACTTTTGGCATTCAGCTARCCTTTTCTACATTTAGCATTTAGCTCAATTCAAGTCTATCCAAAAARTACTTTTATTGATCCCAAAGGGAAATTACWGCTAAATTAGCTTTAAGTTMATATTTTGCTTCTTTTATCTTTAACTCAGTTTCATCTTTTTCARCAAAATCATTCAACACTTAGTGTTCACATTGCCTTTTCACAGATTATTCAATTTCTATAGCGGGGTTAATTATTTATAATTAGATAAATAAAGGAGAAATGTTTTTTAAAGGGTATAGCTGTTAAAGTTTATATAGCTGTATTTGAAATGTGTCTAATGATTTACAGTTCTGAAAGTTTTACCCTGAAAAGCTACAGTGAACAAATACATCTTATTGTTGATGTTTGTATGATTCAACCTGAGCCCTAACTTCCAGACAGCACTGACAGTAAAAATCAGTAAGAAGTCARAATATTTCAGATTTACCAAAAGCTAACTCACAAACCTCACAAGACCAAAGTGAAATGAAGAACTGCAGATTCAGGAAACATCTGCATTTTGATTGCACCTACGCTGAAGGCTAAATCATTCAGAGGCTCCTCTGTGTTTACTGTTGGTAAATAAATGATGTGTGCAGAGCTGTGAAACATCGGTGGGTCTCAGGAAACCGAGCAGGGCACTGAAGCTACAGAAAATAAAGAATTCTGAAAAAGTTGGGCTGAGGTAGATCATATAGTCTTTTTTGTAAGAGTTACCTGTATTTTTATACTTTAAGTTTATCAGATCAGCTGTGCATGTTGACTGTAGTTCTTGATAGACAGGTTTCTGTCGCAGTGGTACTTTAACGTGAATATTTCCTTAGCTCAAAAAGTAAGGACATTAGTGTTTGGCAGGTTATGTATTTGTTGTAACAATGCTTCTTGGCAATAAATCTTATACMGTTGGACAGCCTGGTAATTTCCCATTTAAATGGTGACACACTTGTAAGATTTACTCGCAAGAGATTCATTGTTACAACAAAGAAATAATCTACCAAACATGTTTCCTTACTTTTTGGGCTAACTTTAGATCAGATGGACCAAAGTAAGATTTACTAGTATAATATAACAACTTCAGATTTGATTGCTAATGATATTTGTTGTGTTCAGGACGTCTGAACTGGTGGTCCACTACATGCACCAGTTGTAAGAAGCTACTTCCTCTGGCCACCACCGGGGATGGGAACTGCCTTCTGCATGCTGCCTCTTTAGGTAAGGTTTTTTTAAGCTATAATTTTTTATGTAATTTGGTCTCTCTTATAAAACAGCACATTTTTTTACTAAGATGAGGTACAAATGGAAGGTTTTTTTTTTTGCTAAAAAGACATAAAGGCTTTTACCTCACCAGTATACTGTATGTCAGGAGGATATTTTAGGTTGAAGAGATGAGAGCTGTTCAGGTTTATGATGACCGGGATTCTGGGCTCCCCAGTGTGGGGCCTGCCAGAGCAGCTGAATACTAGCACCGCTACAGTTAATATAATCCACAATGACAGTCCCTGTCTGAGGAAGACATTTTGAGTTAGAGCTGAGGTCAACTCTGAATGACACCAAGAATAATCCAAACTCATCTAAGATCCACATCATACTTTCTCAGTCAGCTGTGTGCAGACTTGTCATGTTGTGTGTGTGTGTGTGTGTGTGTGTTTGTTAGGGATGTGGGGCTTTCACGACAGAGACCTGATGCTGCGGAAGTCTCTGTACACCATGATGAAGAGCGGAGCGGAGCAAGACGCACTGAAGAGGAGGTGGAGGTGGCAGCAGACGCAGCAGAACAAGGAGGTCGGCAGAAAGTGTTGCACGCCGCAGAACACCACTTTTCACAAGCAACACTTCATTATGAGCGTGTGAACAGACGAGCCACTCAAAAGCCTCGGCTATTAGCTGCCGAGTTTAACCTAAGCTGCACTTCTTAGATTTGTTTTGCTGCAAGGAACGTTGTCACTCTAGCTCTGTAGCGACGCTGCTAATGCTGTCAAATCCTCCCTTTTCCGTCTCCTGATGTCCTGACTGATGTTGGATTAAAGTATTTTCAAATCTGTTAGGAAAAGTGTGTCGCCAAAGATAGCTGGGGCGGAGAAATAGTCCAGATGCTCATCTTTTAAAAATGCCCGAGGCGTCTTGTTGGCCCAGTGATCTAAGATGGGTCCCACAAAACTCAGCGTTCTGGTTTGAGGGTGGAGGAGAAAACGTTGTTGAGCACAGTCATTTTTTCTACCAACAAAGGGGAGATCACGTTTGTGCCTATCTGTGTTTCTTAAAGGGGGGATGGTATTTTGTGTCTTCCAGGCAGATCAGTTCTATAACACAATCAACATCACTTTCAGTTGTTATGAAATTGCTGTATATATCAAAAATAAGTTGGTCTAAAAGCCTTGAAATTGGCCTCTGTCTCTTTAAGTGTTTTGGACCCGCCCCCTTCAGCCTGTCTTCACAGCAGTAGCTATGTTTACATGTACATAAGTAATCAGAAGAAACAGCCAATCAGAATAAAAATTCACCATGTAAACAGCCCCAATCGGAATAACCCCCTTAAAGAAATACTAGGCTTTTAATTGCTCTATTTGTGACTCAGTTGTGATTGTGTAGCTGGAAGTTTGCCGCAGTTTAAATTGGTGGAGTGTGTTTTCTGTGCAGTCGGGGCTGGTGTACACCGAGGAGGAGTGGGAACGAGAGTGGAGCGAGCTGCTGAAGTTGGCCTCCAGTGAGCCTCGAACCCACCTCAGCAAAGCTGGGAACACCAGCGGAGGGTAGGAGCGCCAACTCACCAATAAACACACAAGCAGACCCACAATCTAACACTCCTTCCTTTTTTAGCATGGTATTATTTCCACTCTCACACTGCTTCCTATTTGCCAAACGAGCAATGTGAAACTGCGCCCTCTACTGGAAAACCCTGAACACTTTCTCCTCTCAGATCCCCCCCCCCTCCCCATGAGCTGTGTGTTACTGTTAGCTGCAGCAAGTTGCATAAATAARTGTAAGCGTGGCTTCTTCTTTTTTTTCTTCTCATGCAACAGAGGCAGACTGGAAACTAGCTTTGGTTTTCTTCGCCTACACAGAAAAAAAACCTTGTGGTTTGTCACTGTTTCCATAATCACTGAAATAAACATATGGTCTCACATGCTTTCAGTGTTAGCTGCAGATCTGCTGGAGTAAAAAGCATATGTGTGATTCAAAAGAAAGTTTTCTGCTGAGAATGAAATGCAATAAACATAKCGAGACATATTGTGCAGATTTTTCAAAGAAACCAGCTTTTTTTAAGATGAAAGGGCAGCTGAGTGATATTTTGGCTTAGAAATGTCMGAAAACATTTCAGTAAAATGTCAGGAAATAAGAACCTAATAAGTCATATTTAAGTAGAGTTTTAAAGCAGTCAGACACTAATTTTAGCCTATAAAACAAACATAACAGCCGGCAACTCCTCCGCAACAACAACCCGATTACTTCTTAATGATTATCAGTGCCGACTGCAGGGGAAAGCCCTCCATCACTGAAAATGTCCCTTCCAAGAGAGTAATTTACCCRTTTATTCTGGAGCTTTTCACCTCTCATTGAGTTTCACAGTAATAAAGTAATAAGGTTAGGGCTGTTTTATGGTCCTGGTGTGAGATGAGCCTCTGAATGGGCTGAGTGGGATTCACATATTAAGAGGCTCTTTATTAGAAGCAATCCCGGCTGTTTGTGTGGCTGACAACTTAATTGTTGCACATCCTCCGACTCCCTGGTGGTTGAGAGCTACGCCTGTAATTGTTTTTTTATTTTTCTCTCTTCTGGCTTGAAGCGAATCAGTTACATCAGACACATGCRTGTAGTAAACAGGAAGTAAAAGTCACATCTCAGGAAAATGGAGAGAAGTTGTCAGGAACGTGTTGCGACTGTCGGGAAAGTTGTACTTATTCTGTCATATCAACTAGTTTTGGCGATGTTACATGTTGTCTGGAGACATAGAGAAAGAATTGCAATTCTTTTCACGTTATGGGAATAACTGAGAATAGGCTGACAGCGGGAGGAGGGTCCAGCTGCAGTCGCTCTGGTACCGGTGTTGTGCGAAATTCAGTTCCCCTGTGAAAATCTGTTCCCCCTAGTGGTTAACCTTAGAGAGAATCACTGGTCCAGACATAACGTCAGACCAATCCTAAATGGTTAATATGAGGGAGGCGCTTCCAACACAGGGGGAACAGATTTTCACAGGGGAGCTGAATTTCGTACAACACCGGTACCGGTTTCGGACAGACAGTGGGAACAGCTAATCAACCATGTCAGAACTTATTCGACAAATGTGTTTCCATCTCTCCTTTTGCACATTGTCTTTTTCGAAAAAAACAAAAAACCACCTCAAGCGAGCGTATCAACTTTTATGCGAATTAGAGGAAGTTTTTTCAAATCATGCTGTTTCCATTCACCTTTTCTGATGCGATACTTCAAATGCACATTAAAAAAAACGTTGATGGAAACACGGCTAGTGTCCCCCCTTCTTCGCTTTTTCCCTCTGTTTTCTGTTTTCTTTCATTCAGAARCAGGTGAAAATGATGTACAACGTTGTCCTGACTGTTAAAGGTTGTCGAAGGAGAAAGYTGTGTGATTACACAGATAAAATAGGCTCAGGAATAATGTGGAGATTTGTTGTGCCTTMRTTTGTGTGTGTTGTGTTTTCTCAGGGTGGATAACTCGGAGGATCCAGTGTATGAGAGTTTGGAGGAGTTCCATGTGTTTGTGCTGGCCCATGTGCTGCGCAGGCCGATTGTAGTGGTGGCCGACACCATGCTCAGAGACTCAGGAGGAGAAGGTACACAATCTGCATTTAGTCTGAGTTTATCTTCATCCCAAACCCATGCATCTTAACTCTTTAGGGTTGTTTGTGACCTTCACGTGGTGGTTTGAGTCTCCMGAGTCTTTCTATTATGTAGGGTGATGTAGATTGTAAAAAAAATATAGGAAACGATTTTGAAAAAACATAGGGTTGCAGTGTTTTGTCCTTAAATATATGATTCTGTTCCAGTAACCACTGTATTGGTCACTTGTATGTGAAATGTCTGTTTGGTAGATGATTTCTTTGTTGTAACAATGCTTCTTGGCAGTAAATCTTATAGCGGACACCTGATTGGCAACAACTAAAGGGCAACTGAAGCAGTAGACCTACGTCTACTGCTCATCCCACAAATGCATKTTCCTTACAAATGTGTTACTATTTAAAAGGAAAATTAACAGGCTTTCCAAATATATAAGATTTATTGCCAAGARGTATTGTTACAACAAAGAAATAATCTACCAAACACAAATTTCCTATATTTTGTGCTAAATTGAGTTTATGCAGTTTGTATGGGCATATTTAAGTTACTGTATGTCTGTAAAAGAAGTCACTTTGGCTTTTCGAAGGGTTGTCCCAGTTTGTRCTGGATTATTTTAACCATTACACTTTGTGACTTAAATTTTCAGGACCCAGGGGTAGGGTTAGGATTAACACTAGGAAAATGGGATTTTGTCTCTGACTCAGTCTCCTGCAGGGAAAACAAACAAACAAAAAAAAAATTAACACAACCACATTTCTATCTCACTGCCAGCGTTCGCTCCCATCCCGTTTGGAGGGCTCTATTTGCCCCTGGAAGTGCCTCCGAGCCGCTGTCACTGCTCCCCTCTGGTCCTGGCCTACGATCAGGCTCACTTCTCCGCACTGGTGTCCATGGAGCAGAGAGATCAGCAGCGAGAGCAAGGTAAGCCTCTTCAGGTCCACCTCGTTCCTACATGCCTACAAAAATCCAAACTTTCAAAGACAGCGACTTTTAATTTAGGTCAAGCGGGAGTAGAGAGCTGAGGCAAGAGGTCTGCCTGTCCTGCCTGAGGTGAATAATGTATGAGACRGTGGTTTAACTACATGTGATCCATTATTAAAACAGGCATCAACAAGGGAGTGGACAACATAGAGGGAAGAAGACTTCATCCTGACTTGTTAAAAGTTGTTAAAACTTTTCAAGCTTGCAAACCTGCTGTGTATTTCTGATCTTAAGTCCCTGTCATGACTTTAGCTGTGATATGGAGCTCTGCAGAGCGTATTGATTGCGTTAAGCTGCGGCAGGGGAAGTGCAGATTTTCCGTTGTGCTGGGCGACTCTTGTTTTCRTCTTGTTTTGCCCATTCAGATGCCAGTGCTCCCACTCCGGATGCATTGCTTATTCTCGAGGTCGGAGCATTCCTCGCACGGAGTTCCTTTAATTGACAAATAGAGTGGATCTCCCTGACAACTGGCCTCAGCAGTCACGGCACTTTTTCTGCGCCTGRCTCTGTGGGAGGAACTCGCTTGTCATTTGCGTGGGTAGATGGCCAAATCTGTGTCTGTATTTCTTGCTCTCAAGTGCAGACGTGCTTACAATTTTTTTTTGTCTTCCTCTCCGTTCCCCCCACCCCCATTGTTCTTTTAAATTGCAACACTTGACCTAAAAGTCACTGATGAATGCCCTCGATAGCACGTTAAAGTTCTCCCCACCCCACAGTCCTGAGCACTTCGGTGGGTGTTCCACTTTGAAGGATGGGCTTCCTCCTCTCGTCCACCAGATGGTGCATAAGTCCAGCTAACCTGCACCGGCTCAGTCTCAACTCTCCTGCGTGGCTGTTGGGTTGTTTTTCCATCCTGGTACACTGTGTCCTCGTGTGATAATATCAGAAAGTCTGCAGTCTCTCCAGGATGTTATGAAAACACTTGTACCCTGAACGCGGTGCATTTGTATGTTATGAGATAACTCATTCTACGCAGCAGAGATACATATCTGTTCCACTCTTGGCCAACTTTTAATTGTGTCTGTAAATGCACGCTGTGTTACTGCATGAGATGTTCCGCAAAGTACCTTTTTCCCTCTAATATCTCAAATTACAAGGAGCAGATATGAGGTTCATGTCTCTGAACAGATGCCAGGCAGGCTTAATCTCCTCACTGCTAATTAGGGCAGAGTCGCCCCAGCCCACCCCCTAAGCCCCTCATCACATCACCGATTATGGGCAGGGTCCCGGGGCTGCTGGGGCCCCGGCTATCCAACAATCCCCCCAGACAGTCAGGCCACTGTGYGGATRTCTCAGGTGGARGTCGCTTTTTTTAGTTTCCTCCCCAGTCAGCAAAGAGCAGCTGAGGGTCCCGCGGCCTGGTGTGTGTTCAGGTGTCCGAGGCAGGCTTTGAATGCAGGCTCTTTCTTTGGCTCCTCTATAAGAAAGACTGTAGTAACGTCCTGCTCCTCATTCAATTCTTAATCAAACTGACAGGTTGTGTTTTTGCTCGTTTTATGGCATGTGGGGTTACAAAGAAGACACTGAAAGGACTGGTTGAAGGCATGGGTTATTGCTTTAAGATCAAAACTTTCTTTTASCTCAGTTTTTATGAGGACAACCCACAAGAGCTGTTAAGTTGGTTCTCAAGAGCATGGTAGTGAACCAGTGGTTCCGTGTGTGTTTTCCCGTCCAGCCCACTGCCACTYACCTGCTGTGTGATAATAACTTGCTCCTCAGTGGATGCTGCTCACAGTCTTTTATCTGCTTGTTTGTGTTTTTGTGGTCAAGCGATGTATGARAGGAATTGACCCTCTGGAAAACTCGTGAGCTATTTGAAGCTCTGGTCCCAAAAACAACCAAAACACTTCCAGGTTGTCTTTGGCATAGAGTCCCTTAATGTCTAACAACTGTCCGAATTGAGAAAAAGGTCTGAAGACCACCTACCTAAGAACGTGGTGTAACCATCAGCTTTTGGTCAGAAGTCACATCTTGATGTTTTGAATGGTCCCAGTGTTTACCCTCCATTTCAACTCTCACAGTAAAACTGTATCTTCTGATGATATTTTTTATGCATAAACAAGTCAAACTGTATAAAAACTGAAAAACCACAGCAGACAAGGTTACATATACTTTGTAAAAAGCTTTCTGTAGTACATCTCCACCAATGCTCCTCTTAGCTGTTAAGTTATAAGTCTAGCTAACCAGCTGTACCCACCATGCTGCATCAGGCAGTGCAATCGTGTGTGTTCCCTGCAAGCGTGTAAATTAGGAGTGATTAAGTTCCTTTAATAACAAGCGTCCTTAAGATTGTCTGAAGGGCCACAAATTGGCACAATTATCTTCCTGTGCGAACCGGGCATTATTTTTGCTGTTGCCTCTTGTTTTGAGCATTTCTGCTGACAATCGGGAGCCTGATTGGCTCCYGATTGTCAGCATCTGTGAGCATGAACCCTACTGTAGCACCAGCATTGTTGGCCATTTTGCAATGCAAGGCATCGCCTGGGCCAGCCTGGCTTCAAGCTTCTTAGTTCAATGTGATTGCATTAGTCCTTATGGCCCAGTTCCACCCCAATTTCTGAAACCCCAAGACCTGTGGTTCTATCCTGGCCAGGTTGCTCAGCCTGGTTTGACATCAGCTACTGCTGATCATTAGTTGGTTCACTGACCAGGGGGTTATGGCCACAACTAACTTTTTTTTTTCACATGGGTTTATCTCCACAATAACAGTAGTGAGCTATCAAATATCAACAAGCTAAGTTAGCTAACATTGGCTATCACTGACATACTATTTTTGTCACCCTGACCTTAAGTGTCATACTTCTGAACGGTTCTGTTCAATCTTCAGTATTTTCTCTTGAGCTTGTAGTAGTCTATTACTGTTGTGTCGCAAACAAAAAAAAAGTTTTGTTTTGTGTTTAATATTATTATCCCGCCCACATGAAGGTGGCTCTCTTCTCAATGCAAACACAACCAGAGCTGGGGTAGAGTAAGGCCAAACTGACTGGAGCAGCGGCGGACCGAGCCWAGCCTTAAAATGCAAAACCGCCTTGTGTGACCAAGCTGGTGAGCTGCATGAGGAAACGGTGCCGGTCCTGTTGTGGCTGTGTAAGGTTCTTCCACATGCAACCGAGGCCCCTGTAAAAATTCCAATATGTCGTGTTTATTCAAACTTTAATCATCTAATCCAATAAACACCAACAAACAAGAGTCAACAGCAGAATAAGCTGTTTGGCACTGGCAGAGGATGTTTGGCAAGTTTTTTATGGGCACAACCCACATACTCAACTCCGCTGCTCAACCCACAAATACACTTTCCTGACAAATGTGGCACAGTTTAAGGGGAAATAAACAGACTTTCTAACAATCATTCATTGCCAAGAAGTATTGTTACAACAAAAAAAGTTAACCAAGCACAAGATTTCTTACTTTTTGTGCTAAGTGTATTTGAACAAACTACATTAGTTGTTTTTCTTGTTTTGCATTGAGGAGTTAAATAAAAACTGCATACTTTTCATTAGTTAAAACCAGTGCACCAGATGAACTGGTATACTGCCCTGCACTAACTGAGGACTAAGCATCTCAGGTTTGTTTATACGCACAACTGCTGCTTACTATAGTGTTATTGGACTCTGAGAATCTGCAGCTGTGCAGTGATTAGTGTCAGGAATTTTAGATTTGTGTTTTCTTCTGTCAGTACAAATAGTTCTTGAATGTCGCAGCAGAAAAACACTGGTCAAGTGTTAGAAGCAAAGAGCTTTATTTTTGAAATGGGAAAAGTGAGTTGGGACAGATTTCGTTTTATCAAACAAGTTACCGGCATGTTTGAAATTGCTTTTTAACAATATAGTAACCATAAAGAAAATAGATAAGTGTTTATTTCTAGAAATACCTAATAGATCCTTTGAAAGCTTTCATTTCTTTCAGTTGTGGAACATTTCTAACCAGTTCTTCTGCAGAACTAATGCTYTATGTTGCCATGAAAAAAACTCACTAGCAATAATGACTCAACAGTTTTTTGCCAGTTTTTATTTTTAATTTTTAATTGTTTTACTTCAGCAACAGATTTATTTAGTATCAGTTGTTATAGTGTGTCTCTCCGGTCCTCTAATGTTTAATCTCTGTTTTGGGTTTCCCTTGTGCTCCAGTATGGAAAGATATACAGTATATATATATAAAGAAAGAAWTAAAACCATTGCACCAAACTCAGAAGCCCAGCTCTGATCAAGAGCTAAACATCTCAGGCTTGTTTTTCTGGTAAATTGAAGCTTGGGAAAATGTGTTTTGTTGGTAAACAATTTAAAAGAGACATATCCTGCTTTTAAATCCTTCTTTTTCACATCTAAATCATTCAATTGGGGTCTATATAAAGTAGAACTGCAATGCTTTGATCTGGATTCCTCCTTGCTGTAACTCCACAAGCCCCTCTTTCACCCCTTTTCTGAGGTGTGTCTCAGATCAACTAGTTTTGAGACTGTTCCTTTAAATCCAAATGAGGGAATTAACACCACTACATAGCAGCGTAGAAACATTTTATTTACAAATTAACTAAAAATATAAACAAGGGAAAACTTGTCCATTCGGTCTTACATGTCCAGAATCTGACCCAGAGCCAGAGGACAATGAAGACCACCAAATTGTAGTTAGTAAGTCCATAATTTATTTGGCAGTTCTGTCACAAATACAGTATATGAGCTTCAGCTCACAGGTTCCACCTTAGCTCACTCATCCTCCTCCTGTTYATCCCTCCCAAATCAGCACACAGTGAGGCAGGCTGCCATCTACGTACACAGCTTGCATACCACAGAACGCGATGATGTCATCCCACATGTAAGCTATGGGAATTGGCCGTTCAAAGACAAAAACACAAGGCTGCAGAGAGGAGTAGTAAATACATTACAGCTCGCTTCAGACTGGAATAACTGCGCATGCAGCACTCTGCAGTGACGTGAAGGGAGAGCAGCTGCATTGTGGGAGCCGGAACGCCGCCTCACAGACTTCTGCCCACTGTGTGACCTGAGTGGGAACTGAGTGGGAGGTTCACCGTCTCCTGCCTGTCCTTGTGTGCTTGTTTGAGATGAGTATGACTGAATTTTCTGGGCTAAGAGCTGTTCTTGGAAAGAAGTCCGTTCTCCCAGAAAACAGTTTTTTYCCCCTTCCCTTAGTGTGCCATGCCAGTGCTTTCATTACTGTTTGACTGTGTAGCTGCAGGGATTACTCATGTATTAGTTTAGGGAGGTGGTGTGAACTGCATTGTGATTGGCACGCAATGATGGATTTAACACATTAGGACAGATTTCTGGGCAGTCCTTGTTTTTTATCAGTGCACTTAGTATTGTTGAAGGAAGGGACTGGCCAGACTGCCATTGTAACTTTAAGTACTACCACAATGACTTGAAAAGCATGTTGACATGAAGAAGCTGTGCAGTATGTTGTTGCTGAGCAGATGAAGGACAGAGTATGATCTGCAGTGTCCTCCTGGTTGCTGCTGAGGTTGTGTCTCTGTGACGCCTGCAGAGCACAGCTCTCACTGGAAACAGAAGATTTGATGAGAGGAGGCTGCCTCTTCCATCCGGGTCCAACAATGAATGCAGGAATGTCCCTCAGCCTGAACTTCCTGTCTCTATCTGCAGTCACATGAGCAGCTCCCACGCTAGGTAGCCTGATGAGATCCGTCATGTGGGCCAGTGAGGCGCAGCAACTGATACTGTTGTTTTAAAAGGCACCCACACACTCGCACACAAACATGGCACCATAAACTCCTGGATTAAGTCCACACAGAAAGGACATTTCCCACGAGAGGAGACAGGTAGATTTCTGTTTTGAGTTGCGTCGACTGAGTGATGTTGAAAACATTGTCCTGGGTGTGAGTACCTCATAGTATCAAAATAAGATGAATATAACTTTATTTTTGCCTTATTTTTACCAGAATAAAAAGCTAGATCTCTGCAGTTTTTAATTTATACCACTATTTCTGGTTGTGGTATATTAAACCTAGCAGTGACCTGCAGACGTGAGTGAAACACAACGCCCCACACAATTTTAGAGGTAAAAAAAACATTGTAAACAACCAACTAAATCCAACATACAACAATCAGGAAATCAATAAACTTAAAAAAAAGGAATATTTGAGAGAAAACTCACAATATATATTTTTTATTTTTTATTTCAAAATTTATTCATTTTATTTGTAACAAACAAATGACACAACAAATAACAAAACAAACATGCAATCAAAATAAAATCAAATAAAATGAAAGGCAGCAGAAGAAGAATAAATCTTATAATAACTGCCCCTTTTTAAATCCAAAACATGTTCAAAATAAAAGTAAATTACAAAAAAAAATTAAAACAACTGAAAACACACAAAAAACTAAAAACAAAGCTAAATGACCAAAAACATTTTAGAAACTAACATTTTTTAAATAAAATATGCTAAATGAAATAGTTTAATAAGAAGGAATACTTTCTGTTTTGGTGAATAATTGTTCCTTTTAAGTCATTTCACTCAGTACAACACACAGTTGTATATGGGATACGCGCGCCCTCGCGCGCCTGGCTGAAGCCACCTCTAATCACGTCTTTAGACCGGTGACGTAGTGACGCTGAACGTCGGGTGACAGGCTCCGCCTTCACCCTATAAGTTCGGAGTCACCAGCGTCATTACTCAGTTCTATCGCCCTTCACCTCGCGATAGTCACCTCTAAACCTGAGCTCACATAGCTGCTGCTAGTTAGCTCAGCTTCTAAGGTTCTTAGGCTAGCTTTACTGGTGCTATCCACGTTACCTGCTGGTTCGTGTGTCTGCCGCTCGACGCTACTTAAGTGACCTTTATTTTCTGCTGAAAATCTGCTTTGTGGTTCACGATGAGCAGAAAACCACCTTCGAAGAAGCCAAAGTCTTCTGTTCGTCCCTGTCCTCAGGGGTGTGGCTTTAAGCTTCACGAGAAGGACCAGCATGAGGCCTGCCCGGCCTGCCTAGAAATCATTCACGCTCGACGGGCGCTTGTGGAGCCCGAGTCCTGCCAGGCCTGTGCCGGACTTTCGCATCCGACACTGGAGAGGAGAGTGAAATTCCTTGAGAAAATGCTTGGGGAAACTGCTGTTTTCCAACAAGACCCGCTGCTCTCCGAATCCAGCCAGACGGCTCAGTCCGACGAAGACGAGGATTCGGCAGTCGAAGCCCCCGCTGCTAGCTGGGTGGACCAGATGGAGCACGAGTTGGCCTCACCCGACATCGAGGGAAGCGAGACCCAGTTTCTACTGGATCTAAACCAAGAGGAGGACGATGTTCTGCAGATTGAGCAGGAGGTTCTCAGTCTGTCCGAAGACGACGAGGAGCCGTGCCCAGCTCACTCCACCCCCGCTGCTGAGAGGGTGGACCAGGATTCGTCCTTCTGGTCCCTGTGCCGCCGAGCTGCTGCTAAACTGGAGGTACAGTGGCCCAACCCCCCCACCTGCTCAAAAGCCATCGAGGTACACAGGGTTTTATCTCCCGTCTGAACCGGCTGATGTGAAGCACCGTCTGCCTATGTTTCTGGACTTTGTGTCGGAGCTGACGTCTTCCTGGAGCAAACTGCTGCCCATCCGCTTCTTCGTGCCCGGACAGGGTCAGTATTTGGACGTGGAAGGGGCAGACCAAGCAAGCCTGGTGGGCATCCCTCCGATGGAGCCATCTTTAGCCGCTTATTTTGCTCCGTCTCACAACCAGGGTGTGAGCGGGCCCACCCTGCTCCCTTCCAAGCCCTGCAGATTCTCTTCGGCACAGCTGGAGAAAATCTACAAAGCCCAAGGTAACACCGCCCGTGCGCTGAGCTCCGTCACCATGCTTCAGACCTACCAGGCCATGGCCTTGGCTGAACTGGCAGCTCAGATGCCGCAGGAAAACCCCCTTTTACCCCTGCTGAACGAGATCGGACTGGCGTCAGACCACATTTTGCGTGTGTCCCGCTGTGCAGCGCTGGCTCTGGGGAAAGGAATGGCTTCTACTGTGGTGGCGCAGAGGCACCTGTGGCTAATGCTCTCAGACATTCCCGACAAGGACAGAGCGTCCTACTTGGATGAACCAATAACGCCTACAGGACTGTTTGGTCAAGCGCTTGATGTCATCCAAACCAAATTTGAACAGAGRAAGAA
Source organism: Austrofundulus limnaeus (assembly GCF_001266775.1). NCBI lineage: Eukaryota > Metazoa > Chordata > Actinopteri > Cyprinodontiformes > Rivulidae > Austrofundulus > Austrofundulus limnaeus. Next base: position 3,163,013 of record NW_013952421.1, read on the forward strand.
GCAGGCTGAGGCACTTCGCTGCATCATCCCCAGACGCGATGCGAGGCCCAAGGCCCCGAGCATAGCCAGGTCTGCGTCTCATCCTCCTCCGTTCAAGAAGGYGGCGACGCCCGGGACTTCAAAGGCCCAGCCCGTCGAACCTTCCAGCAAGCCGCAGCCTCCCCGTCAATCAGCATGGAGCAAAGGCCCCCCTCCGAGTCAGCAGGACAGTTCAGCGGCTCGGAAGAAGAAGTCAAAGTCCTCCTAACAGCAGGACTGTCTTCACAGGGACTTCAAAAACAGAGAGACAATGTTCAGCTGCAGTTGAAAAGACATTTAAATGTTTGAGTTTCAGAAAACGGCCCCAAGAGGTGTCGGGTTTCAAATGTTCAGTCTTCTCTGTTAATGTCCCGAAAAATAAACAAAAAACATGTAGCCCCCTCCCTGGGTGCAAATTGTGTTTTAAAATGCAAAACTTTAATAAACAGTTCTGCAAATGTTTTCACTGTGTCATTAAAGAATTATCTTTGTGCACAAACGAACACAATAAGCTGCGGGCGACAGTCAATATTGTTGTCCCTTCCCCCATCCAGTGGAGGGCAGCAGCGACACGTCTCCAACAGTAAGGCAAGTCAGTCGCTTAGCAACGCGACTCCCTCTCTGGCGCGCATGCGCACCCTCTCCATGGGTACAAAGAACTGTTGCTATGGGTTACAGGCTGCAGTTCCACATTAGGCCGCCTCGCTTTCAGGCCATTGTAAACACAGTGGTGACAGACAAGGCAGCCACCATTTTAAGACAGGAAATTTGCACGTTGCTGTACAGCTGTTATTTTCTTGTTCCGAAGAAAGAGGGTGGCCTGTGGCCTATTTTGGATCTGAGAGCATTAAACCGGTACCTTCAAACATACAAGTTCAAAATGTTAACGCTCAAACAGCTAACACACTCGATC
>NW_013952421.1:3165908-3176152 GCF_001266775.1 Austrofundulus limnaeus
GACGACTGGGCTCTGATCGCAAGCTCCAGGGAGCAAACATTAGATCAGCTGTCTCAGGTTCTGTCACACATTCAGGTTTAGAGTTTTTAGTAAACACCCAGAAAAGTCTATTAACACCAAGTCAGCAGTTTTCGTTCCTCGGACTAGAAATCTGCTCCTTGTCAAGCAGGGCTCACCTCTCAGAGAACAGAGCGGCCGCGTTTCACCGTTGCTTAGCTCAGTTTCAACTGGGACGCAAACTGAGCTTCAAAACCGTACTACAGTTACTGGGAATGATGGCTTCCATGATTTCAGTAGTACCACTCAGGCTGTTAAAAATGTGCCGTTTTCAGCGTTGGTCTCAGTCCCACAGGCTGTGTCCATCTCGACACAGACACAAAAAGCTAACAATAACTGCTTCCTGCATGACGGCTCTCAGCCCCTGGAGGGAACCCGGCCTCCTGTATCAGGGTTCTCCAACAGAGAGGGTGTTGTTTCGCAAAGTGGTGTCCACAGATGCCTCCCTGAAAGGTTTGGGAGCCCTGTGCGACGGCGCGGTGGTGAGGGGAACCTGGACTCCACAACAGTCCAGGCTCCACATAAACTGCCTAGAATTGTTAGCAGTCCTGTTAGCACTGAAACATTTTTGTCCAGTTCTGGAAAACCATCATCTTCTAATCAGAACGGACAATACAGCAGTGGTCTCTTATATAAACAGACAAGGGGGGACTCAGTCCCTTCCCCTGCTGAACCTGTCTCACACTCTTTTACAGTGGAGCAGTGTTCATTTTCTGTCTATCAGAGCCATTCATGTTCCGGGGAGACTAAACCTAGGTCCAGACCTCCTCTCCAGGGGCGGACCTCTAGCAAAGGAGTGGAGGCTGCATCCCACTGTGGTGGCCCAGATTTGGGTTTTGTTTGGCAAAGCGACAGTAGATCTGTTTGCCTCCAGAGCAAACACACACTATYCTCTGTTCTTTTCCATGACAGAGCAGAGCGCTCCTCTGGGAGTGGACGCCCTAGCTCCTCCTTGGCCCGATGTACTTCTGTATGTGTTTCCCCCAGTGGAAATGATACCACTTGTACTAGAGAGGGTGCGCGGACAGAGCCTGTCTTTGATCCTAGTGGCACCCCGCTGGCCAGTGAAGTCTTGGTACGCCAAGATGATCAGCTTGCTAGCAGCTCAACCCTGGTAACTTCTGGTTCGACGAGATCTCCTCTCTCAAGCAGAGGGGGAGATTTTTCACCCACACCCAGAACTATGGAAGCTGCATGCTTACCTGCTGAAAGGTCCAGCTTATTAGCCAAAGGCCTTTCTCCAGCAGTAATAGCAACTATCCAAAACGCAAGAACTTCATCCACTAGAGGATTATATTCCTATAAGTAGCAAGCTTTTGAGCGATGGTGTAAGAACGGCACCTGGACCCTTTTCAGTGCGCAATAGGAGATGTTTTAACATTTCTTCAGGAGCTACTGAATAAAGGGCTCTCCTTCTCCACAATTAAAGTCTACTTTAGCAGCCATTTCTGCCTGCCATGTAGGTTTTGATGGARTCACACCTGGTGCTCATCCTTTAGCCATGCGTTTTCTGAAATAGGTTCGTAAGCTACGGCCTGCTATTAAACCCAGTATTCCCTCTTGGGACCTCTCTGTGGAAGTACAACACCTTGTTGGCACCGCATCACAAAAGCTCGGTGAAGGGCGGTATCTAACTGAGTAATGACGCTGGTGACTCCGAACTTATAGGGTGAAGGCAGAGCCTGACACCCAACGTTCAACGTCACCAYGTCACCGGTCTAAAGACGTGATTAGAGGTGGCTTCAGCCAGGTGCGCGAGGGCGCGCGTGTCCCATATACGTATATAACTGTGTGTTGTACTTCGTTCCATTCCTTCAAGGAACCGTGGTTATATTCATAACCTTACGTTTCAACTGATGAGGTTTTTTTATGTTTTTTCATTAAAGACATATTAATAAAATATGTTTTTTTGTATACTGTATTTGATGCACCTTTAAGCCATCTTGATGTCTTTTCTACTAATTTGCCTTCTTTTCAGTAATAATTACATTATATAAAGGAAGGGTGGCGCTCCAGCAGCACAGTGGCACAATATAGTTCTCAATAAAAGCGTCCTCAGAGTTTGTTGTCATCATGCATGTGCAGATGTTCTGATACCAGAAAGTTCACTCATGTTTCTGAATAATTCCGTTTTTTTGTGGGGGGGGGGTGTCTTTTGACAAGACCGCTAAACTTTGAGCTCCATCCAGCACCTGTTTTGGCACTTTTGTTTATTGCATATGGTGTTTGTATTCTTGTAGTCTCAAATCTTTTGTTAAAGCTGGACTGAAGGAATGTTCTGATAACTTCATCTCTTCCAGCCGTTATCCCTCTGACCGACTCTGAGCACAAGCTGCTGGCGCTCCATTTTGCCGTGGATCCCGGCAGAGATTGGGAGTGGGGAAAGGATGATAACGATAACGCCAAGCTGGCCAGGTAAGTCTCGTACATCAGTTGTTGTTGCCGTTTCAAAGATGGGTGCAAACTGCAGACAGGGGCAGATCTGTCAGTCCCGCTGCAAGGCTCTGTGCGGAGGATCTAACCCTGATTATGAGCTCCGGGTTTCTGTCACTTCAAAGGGCGAGCAGCGAGAGAACAAATTGTGAGTCACGTCAGGCGTGCATTGTGTTTCCAGGGAATGGCCTCAGAAAAAAAGCAGCAACACCCTCTCTGAGTTTATTAGAGAGCTTATTTAAGGGCTTCAGTTTCACATTCCTTTTAGTCAGGTGTTGGGATTATCCTCAAACAAGCTGAAATTGGATTTACAATTGTACATTGTGTGTAGAACTTATAAATATCTGCAGACCTACAGTATGAGCCATTTCTTAAAAAAACATTTGTGAAACATCGTCAAATATTGGATATTAAATATGGGAATTGTCTGTTTTTCTTAGTCTAATCTTGTCTCTGGAGGCCAAACTCAACCTGCTGCACAACTACATGAATGTAACGTGGATCCAAATCCCCTCTGAAACAAGGGTTAGTATTTCTTTGCATGTGTGTCATGTTTGTCACGGTAATTTTAGCTTTGGAGAGACTCAGTCATTCCAGATGTACTTGAGACCCAAGAGTCCAATCAGTCAGTTTTATTTACTGTCAGAATGCAAAAAATCTCTCATGTTTATGGATGTGCTGGTGAGTCATCAGATATGGGCAATTTGGTGCTTTTTGAACATTTTTAGGAGAATTTATCTAGAAGGAGTTTAGTTAGACTTATCCACTTCTTAAGTATAGACATTTTATTATTGTTTCCTCTTTCTCAGGCTCCCTTGGCTCAGCCAGAGTCTCCCACAGCCTCTGCAGGTGAGGATGTCCAGTCCCTCGCCGAGTCCATGGACTCTGACCGTGAGTCTATCGGCAGCAACTCAAACGTCAACACRGGCAAGCCCGGCAAAGAGAAGGACAAGGAGAAGCAACGCAAAGACAAGGACAAAGGTCGAACCGATTCTGTGGCCAATCGACTTGGAAGCTTCAGCAAAACACTGGGCATCAAGCTGAAGAAGAACATGGGTGGTCTCGGGGGGCTTGTGCATGGCAAGATGAACAAGTCCAACTCTGGCTCAGGTCGTAACGGGGACAACGGAGGGGAAAAGGCGAAGAAGAAGGAGTCCAAGACAACCAAGGGAAGCAAGGAGGAGTCGGGCCAGTCGACCAGCTCTACCTCCTCTGAGAAAGCCACCAGTCCCTCCCCTACAGACGGGGAGAGACCTTCCAGCTCRTCCCCGACAGAGAGACAGGACAGTGCAGGGAAAAGCTCAGGCGACAGGACCCTGGAAAGCTGGAGGTACAGCACAGATGTCAAGCTCAGCCTCAACATCCTGCGGGCCGCCATGCAGGGGGAGCGCAAGTTCATCTTCGCGGGACTCCTGCTCACGAGCCACCGCCACCAGTTCCACGAGGAGATGATCAGCTACTATCTCACCAACGCCCAGGAGCGCTTCAGCCAGGAGCAGGAGCAGAAGAGGAAAGAGGCCGAGAAGAAGCCGCACGCCGCCAACGACGTGGCGGCGAAGAAGCCGGAGCACGAGAGCGTCTTCCAGAGGGAGAGGTCCGACAGCTCGCCCCCGGAGAGCTGCTCTCCGGTCCTGCCCCACCACACCTGCAGCAACCCACAGCCCCTGCTGGGCCTCAAGACGCAGGGCAGAAACAGCCCCGCTCCTGCAGCCACGCTCGTTCCTGTTCCAGCCCCGCCTCTCACCCCGCCAGCAACCTCCCACCACGCCTCTCACCCGGCCCCCGTCCCCGCGCCTTACTCCTCCCCCAGCATTGGTGCTAAGAGACCTGGGCCCGTTCCTGTGTCCGCCCATTACAGCCATACGCCGCCCATTCAGAGGCACAGCGTCATTCACTTACAAGATGTCAACGTGCAATCCTCCATCTTCCACGACGAGCCCTATAAGCCCGTGGTGGGCACCCTAAAAACGTGCGCCACCTACCCTCAGCAGAACCGCACCCTCTCGTCCCAGAGTTACAGCCCGGCCCGCCTGTCGGGGGTCCGCACCGTCAACACCCTGGAAGCCCTGGCCTACAGCATGCCCGGCGAACACAAGTCCCACACGTACACCAACGGGTTCAACGCGGCCGACATTCAGGACTGCCTCGAGTTCGCTGACGAGGACAACGCGTCTCACAGCTGGCTCGGCCAAGACAAAACCAAAGGGCGGAGCTCTGGAAGCCCCTTGTACTGCTTCCAGCAGCGCCGCTGCAAGAGGGAGAACTGCTCCTTCTACGGGAGGCCCGAGACGGACAACTACTGCTCCTACTGCTACCGAGAGGAGCTGAAGCGCAGGGAGAGGGAGAGCAAAGTGCAGAGGCCTGTATAGCCATCACCGCTGCTTCAGCCACAACACGGCCTGCGGGAGACTCGAGGGAACGACACCATCTGCACTCCGCATTTAGAGATCGCCAACATGTTCCCTGTTTGTCCAATAACGCTCGTGTGTTCCTGTCCGCCCCGCCCTTGTTAGTAAAAATTCTTACTTTCTGGTGGTGGGGGGGGAGCAGAACGTGAAACAGTGAGCAGCTTTGGCCAGATTATCATTTTCTTTTCTTTTGGTCTCATTAAATTTAGTCTTTTACTTGTTTTAGAGTAAAAGTTATCTCTGGTGTAATTTATCAGTACGTAACAGGGAAAGGTCTTTATTTTTTTTTTTTTTGAATTACTGGAGAATTGCATCTCATCAGGAAGGGACATTTTAGCTCTTTTAATCAGTTTGAATGCAATACCTCTGCCTGGTTCTTTCCAAGTCTCTGCGGGATGTTTGTAGTTGTTTTGCAATCAAAAAGAAATCAAACGAGGGGGTGGGGGATTAATATTAGWCTTTAAAAGCAATAAATTGGTGGTCCTTTTTTGCTACACTCTCTCCCAATTTTGTCTATGCACCGATAATATGGATACTGTAGTTAACTGTGTCTTGTAAATTGTAAACAAGCATCACATTGTGCTTTTTTGTAAACAAATTTGACATACAGGAATTAAAAGTGTGAACATTTYAGACTGTAACGTTGGGTTAGGATGAAGTGTTGAGTTGTTTTTCAGTTTTTGTTTTCTGTTAACTGTAATTTTGYTCTCGCCGTGTCCAGGAAGGGTCAAAATTGGATTTCTTGTGTAAGCTATACTTTCACATCTTCGCATGTAACCGACGACCTAAAATCCACAAACACTGCCAAGCTGGCTTATTGAAATCCAAATTCCTGAAACATTCTGTGCCAAACACGGARCAACGCAACTCGGATTGATCCGCTTCTCAGATCTGCAGTGTTCATGGTGTGTTTCTCCGAGAACCCGGTAAATGTGTTTAGAGACAAACTGAGTCGTGACGGCAGGCTGATGTGTTTTTTTTTTTTTTTGTCTGAAGTGTAATTACATGTCTCTTTACCTCCTACACACACGCCAACAACACGATGTGCAGTCATGCTCTCAGCACTACGTGGTGACCTGCAGTGTAAATCGGTCCAGTGTGAGATTTTGTCCTTCTTCCATATCTTAGAGGCCGTTAAAAGAAGCACCCTGCTGCTACGAGCACCTTCAAGCCTTTGTGATCATTAGTGCTTTAATCAATCAGTGGGATTTAAAAAAAAAACAAGAATTCAATAAAAGACAGGCCTCCAAGTGCTCATTTTGACATGACTTTTGTAACAATGCAAGTGTTTGTGTTTGCTGTTTGTCCCGGTGATGCTTGGATACCGTTTATCATGCTGTCCTTAACAGAGTGTGTCCTGGCCAAGGATGTCCACTGCTCCCTTTGTTTGCTTCTGTCTCTCTCTCTCTCTGCTGTGCACACTGCAGTGTTGCTCCTCCTTGTTTCTATGTGACTAGAGTTCATGGACTCTCACCATGTTAGGACTGTAAGATATTATTTTGTATTCCTTTAAGAGTTTTACACTAAAATGTTAATTTGCACATTAGGTACAGATGTAAATATAGAGGGGAAAAAATAATTTATTGTTACAAACATGGTGTGTGTGTGTCAGTTTGTTACAAAGAGTAACATGCAGTTTATTTTTATATGATTTAGCTGGGCTCTGTGGAAAGGAAATGGAAGAATCACCATCTTGCCTGTTGCAGATAGCTCTTTGTGAGAGGCTCCCGAAAAAGCCCAGCTGACTCAGGTCAGTAATACTGAACTAAAATGAACTTTGATAAAGGCGCAACAGAGCAGGAAGTCCAAAAGAACTCTTCAGACCTGCAGATTACAGAACCGAGGAATGARGTAATGGAACAAAGTGCAAAAGAAATAGGCCAAATGTAGATCCTAAAATGCAGGCACAGCTAATAAAATAATAAATCTAAATTGCACTCAGGTGTTAAATGGAGCTTAAACAGGAAGCAAAGTGAACACAAATGTAACAAAATTGTGCTACAAAAAAATAATAAAACCAGGAAGCCAAATTCAAGGAAGCAGAATTATGATAGACGTAACAGGCTGTTCTTTAAAACTGTTCCGTGAAACGGCCTCATGGACCAGTTTGACCTTGCACCGACATGAGCTTTTAGAAATGAAGTGAGCAGAGCTCAGCTGCGTTAAAGTGGAGCGCAATGCTTTCAACATAAGATGGACGTCTGCCTCTAGTTTTCGAAACACGATGATTTAACTCAGTTCAGTTTATTTTCTTTGTGGTTRATTAAATACAAAGTTAATGCGCCTCATCATCCATTCTCCCTCAGTAATAAATCTGCTGTTGATTAATCCTGCGACAGTTGGTCACACAGACCCGATGTCATCACTTTATCACATTAGTGATCCACGGCACCGGCTTGTTTTATTTCACCATTGTTTCACCTCTGTCACCAACTTGCTTTGTGAGACAGAGGCACATCGGGGGTGGGCTGGTTCCAACCCACCCTTGCCGCCTCGGTGTATTTAAAACTTACACAGAGGAGGCCAGACGATGTCTAGGTCCCAGCCTTGTGAAAAAAGCCTAGAAAATTACTGAAAACAATAACAAAATAAATAAATAAAAAGGAAAATTAGGCCCAAACGTCCTGAGCTTCAACAAAAGTTTAATTCTGACCTGATCAACAAGCTAATTGGTTTGAGTCGGACCAAAGTGTTGGCATCTTAAACATCTTAAAACAACAATTTTTTACGACAAATTGTGTGAATGTTATTTTATAAATCTTTACATTACCTTCAGTTTAGACTGAACTCTTTGTTTCTTTGGATCAACGTTACTACAGTATAATTATGACGAATTGATTTAAAATARGAGTTATTCACACTCAGATAACTATTTAAACTGTCGGTTTGTTTAGAAAAATGGTGCCAAACTCATTTTCATCGAGGGCCACGTGAGCGTAATGTTGGCTCTCAAAAGGTCAGCTGTAATTAACTTGGAGGTTTCATGTTTAACTTTGACTTAAAACRTGAACCGTAACATCCCTCGTAYCATTGCTACAACTGAGCACCGCTAACAAATAATAAGTGAGCTCTACTTGGTGTTTCCTGCATAGAAACAGCATTTTAACATTTCTTATAAACACTGTTGGCTTTAAAGCAGCTTATTTTGAGACATTAATACAGGGCTATTCAGCTAGATTGCTCAGGGGGGCCACAGTTACTCAAAGTCAACAGCTCAGAGGCTGGACAAATATTATGTTTCACCTTTCAAATTTGTTTATTTTGTTGCATTAATTCATACAAGTTTGCAGTTGATATGAAATCTTTTTTGACATATGTGCTTTAAACTTTATTTCTCCAAATTGAGGCCATTCTGACAGTTACCTGCAGCAAGTTAATCACTACTTTTCCCCAAAACCCCACATCAAAAGATCTAAAYTATCTTTTTAACACAAACTGCTTTAATCTAACTGTCTTAAAAATGACCCATCATCCATAAACCAGTCAAGAAACACAGAAACACATCGAGAACGTAAAAGTTGGCCTCTGACGCAATTCCTTTATCCAGTTAGATAGAGCCAGTCTTTTTTTATTTCTACAAAAGTAATTTTAATGATGGTTAAAAATGATTCATAACATCAGAATTGTTTTTTATTTCTTTTTTGAGGGAGCTGATGGAACTAGTTTTTTGATAAATACTAAAACAACCCGCAGGCTGACTTTTGAAACTGGGTGTGTCCTGGTGAAAAGGCAATTAGTGGGTRTTTTGGATGTGTGAAACAAAAACTGAGTGAGGTGTAAATCCTTACTAAAATTAGTTTTGGGGGTTGAGGATGTTGGGTGAGCTGCCAAGCAGGATAGCATTCCAGGCCCTGAGCTGTAACTTTTTGTTGTTGTTGTTATAAATCCTCCAGAGACACTTTGTTGGCTGGAGAGTTGACTTCAAGCTGCAAAACAGAAATACAAAAAAAAAGCTTAAATGAAGGGTATTTTTTGTTTTGTTTAGTTTTTCTTCTATCTCAAGATGAGCGCTGTTACTTTACTTTTCAGTGGTCACATGATTGATTGATGAAATAATTTAAAAAATTAAAGTAAAGAACCCAAAGAACCAAAAAGTGAACTAATTAAAAGTTCTTTTACATTATTGGCTGTAAATAGAGCRACAAAAGAAAGGGAGAGCTTCATCACTTTATGTCACCATATGTATTTTAAAAGTTTTATTGAATGTAAAAAATGCAAATAATTTTGAACTTACATCATTCAAGGTAGTAAATATTCAAAGTTTTTGAGAGGTTAGACAAAGTTCTGCATACACAAGACAAAACCAATATGATCGTTAGGCTCTAACGCTTTAAAGGTGCAGTGCACTAAAAAAAACAGAAATGTTTTTGACCGAGTAACTCAGTTTCCTTYCAACATTGTAAGATGACTCTCAGCTACCACACCAAATTTTATCTCAACAYCCCTAAAACTGAGTGAGTTAYAGCCACGTTTGRTTTGTCTAAGATTGATTAATTGTAGCGGCTACAGTGTCATGAAYACGATCAACCACTTAAGATAATACACAGCAGATGTGCTTCCAATGAATACTTTCTAAGGCGTTCATCAAAACCCGTCCAATGGTTCATGTAACATCTGAGAACACAAAAGAAAAACATCCTCAAATTTGAAATTAATATTTTCGATTGAAATAATATTACCTTGGATATGAGTGGCACAGTGACAAAGTTGGAAAAGCTGTTGCTTCTTGGAGCAAGAACCATTCTGGGTAGAGTTTGCATGGTATCTTATGTGCACGTGTGTGTTTTCTCCTGGTTTCCTCCCACCGACCAAAGACATGACTGTTAGGTTAACTGGTAACTCTAAATTGTCCCTATAGGTGTGAGTGAGAGAGTGACTGGATAACAGAAAAACAGACAAGAAGAAAAAAACACACAAAAATGTTTGATTTAAAAAAAAMCAGTTCATAAATGTGAGGTAAAGAAGCAGCAGGACTGAGTTGGTGGAAGTGAACGTGTGGGATGAAGTGGACTCTCCAGAGCTTCATGACTCATGTGGGTTTCACTCACTTCTGCAATTTTATTCTGCTACTCTGGATTAAACACTGCTGTATGGATGGGATGGTGTACATTTGGAGGAATATGTTTAGTACGTTTGTATAATATATTTTTGATAGCTGAAGACACCTGTTCACCTTTTATAACAAGCTTTGAAGCAGACTGATTTAGTCTTCTTGTGACTAGCCACTGAAAGACAAAAGATTCTAAGTCAGTGGTCCCCAAACTACGGCCCGAGGGCCAGATCCGGCCCGCCTCCCCATTTGGTCCGGCCCCCAGAACAATACCAGAGAGCATTTAGTTTTTTTTT
>NW_013952421.1:3176625-3180373 GCF_001266775.1 Austrofundulus limnaeus
TAATAAAACTGCTCACAAAAATTTGGAAAATAAAAGTCAAAGTACTTTTCTAAGTGTTGAATTTACTTAACCGAACTGCTTACCAAGTTGAGTAAATAGAGCAATTTAAATTTCTTCCAAAGAAAATGTGAACATTTCTTTACATTTACACATAACTTAATTTAAAAAATTGAACTTAATTTTTTAGAGTACATAAACAACTCTTGATGAGTTTGGTCGTATTTAAATTTGTAAAGAGGTGTTAAATTTTAAAATAAAGAAGTAAAAGTATCCTTTTTAGATTTTGAATGTAGTGAAACAACAGTAAAAAGTCACAATTTAAAAAAATACGTACTTGGTAAAATTGCAAATCGTCAAAAAAATTACTTTATTGTAACAAAGTAAATGTATTTATTAAATATACACCTCTGCTCCCTGTCCTCCTTTCATAACACACACGTGTGTTGTTTGTAAAGCCAAATTTCTGCTTCAAACAGAATCTCACCTGGCACCTGGGTGCTGAGGATCCAAAAGTAAAAGTGTGCATATAGAGACAAATCAGTCTGAGCGAAACCACCTCCTCCACCCCCGCTCTTCCTGTCTGCAGAGTGATACCAGCAGAGATGTGTTCCCAGCATTCATATAAATGTCTGCACTTTGCTCTTTTTCTGCAGCAGTATACCCCACATCACTAAAAAAAACAGGAGCACGTGTGTCGACTTGAGGGGTAAACGTGATTAAAAGGAAAGAAACTCTCAGAGAATACATGCCTCACCCACACAACCTGTAAAAACCCAAACGTCTGTTTGGTAAATGCAGTGAGACGACGCATGTATGAATGAACTCTGCCAGTGGACTGTGGAAGGAGTTCAGTTAAGTCTCCACTGGTGTGTGACCAGAAAAAAATAGTAAAAAAAAATGCAAGATTTGTATATTAACTCACTTTTGCTTGAGCTCAAAGCATTAAAAATTAAGCGTAAACCAACCGAATTGGACTTTTCCACTGCTGCCACCCCAAAAATGTGATTAAAAACAAGCAATGGGAGCATGCCGTCTGTCGTGCCCCACTTTGTGTGGTGGTGCCAGGGGTGACAGCTTGTCTGTTTAGCTCTAACCTGCCTGGAGACAGGAAGTCCACGGCTTGAGGGTGGAGGCTCCTCATGCAGAATTTCACTCGTTTTTCCTGTGCATCCTGCAGGGCCGGCCCTAGCTAATTTGGCGCCCTAGGCAAGATTTCAGTGTGCGCCCCCCTGCGCAGTTTTCTAAATCTCACTGCCACTTTACATCCTTCACATACACAATGAAATAGTTCTGTCTTTTATGTATTTTGTTTGCATCTTTAGAAATCAGGTTGTACAAATAAAATAGTTAATATAATTCATTTGAAATGGAATACCAGACCTCATACTTGCCAAAATCTGCTGACAGCAATAAGGAACACCTGTCCATGTTAACAAGCAACTGTGGACTGAAGCAGTTCTAAGGGGGTTCCGGGGTATACTTCCCTGAAAATTTCTGTAAAAGATCTAAACTTTGCATTTTTCATAGAAGAGCATTTTACAAAATTCATGGGATTAATAAAGCAACATAAAATCAGTATTTTATGAAGGTAGAACACTGAGAACTAGACTTTAACTTGAATTTTATCTGAGATCAGAACTGAAAAGTTCCATTTTCTGTATTTTGATTTGTATTTACATACTGAGCACCAGTAAGTAGACTTGACTGCATCCTATGATACTTTAATCATAAAATATTCTCTGAACTATATTTTATTTTAGCGTTGTTTAACCAGGCAAATCCCATCTCTTTTTCAAGGGAGGCCTGGGCCTGAAGGCAACCTATTGTACATGTTTTTGGGGTGTGGAAACCAGAACACCTGGAGAAAACCAAAGCAAGCATGAGGAGAACATGTAAACTCCCCACAGAAAGACCCCAGGTCTGAACCCAGGACCTTCTTGCTGTGAGGCATTGGTGCTAACCACTGAGCCGTCATGCTGCCATATAACACCTCATGTAGGAACAAAGCAGGATGAGAAACCACAGAACAAGTTACTTTCATAAATCTCATAACCACTGATTAACCACTGAATAAATCAACTATGATAAAAAAAATTTTTTTGATGCTTTTTTTGTTTTGTTTATTTGTTTTTATTTAATTTTTTTTTGTATTTTTGTCCTCCACTTGTGGTGTCCCGTAGACGGACAGTGCCCTTAGTATTTGCCTATACTGCCTATGCCATGGGCTGGCTTCCTGTTTCACTTCACAATACTGCTGGTTCACTGTGAGCAAATGTGTTGTCTCTGCTGGAGGCTGCTGAATTTTGGAACTTAAAGTGAATGGAGATGGAGTGAGGTCCTCTGAAAGTGTAACTCTTCCACCTTACAGCTTGTGGTGAATCATCCGTCTCTTTGCAGTGGCAGGTTTTGCGGTGTGTATTTGTATTTGTTATGTTTTTTTGGATCATTTCTGGGATACACACCTACCTTGTCAAGACCAGAAATCCAAATGGGGACCAAAGACTGGTCCTAATATGATGGAACTCCATTTTATTGGATTGGGGGTTACGTTTAAGGTGACTTTTGAGTTTAGGTCAGTTTTAGGGTTAGGTATGTACTGGGGTGGTTAGGTTTAGGGTAAAGGGCCAGGGTTAGGCAGTACGATTAACTGGAAATAAATAGAAGTCAATGAACAGTCCTAATAAGGATAGAAATACAGTGTGTGCATTTGCTGCTTCACTATCAGACGCTCAGAGTTATAAGGAAGGAAGGAGTCCCCTGCATTTGATGCCGCACCCATTGCTGATACCCCAGCAGTTGCAGTAAACATTTGCATGTGTGAAATGCGGGAAGAACGAGAACTTCCTGTTGCAACAATAATAGAGGCTTGTGAGGGGGAAGGCAACTTGAAAGACTATCATTATATCTCTTTTTAATGTTTTGTCATCATCAAAACCTTTACAGTTAAAAGTTCAAAGCTTATAATAAAAGAAGACTTTTAATGAAATAAACGTATCTTTTGTAAGAAACACCTATTAGTTTAGGTTGATGTTCGCAAATGTATAGAACTGTGCAAAGTTTTAAACTATATTGAATTTATTCATGCTTTTCTTCCAGTGAGGCAGATTTGTCGACATAACACTGAGTCACTTGAGTTTTTACATCTGAATGATTATAAAACAAAAAAAGGTCTTTAAAATGAGCATAAAATAATGAAAAAGCAGCTAAAGTTARAAACAAGGAAAACCCTTAGAGGATTTTTAGACAGCTTGAACAAATATTGAGCAAAGATTTTGAGGAAGTCTGACTGCTTAGAAATAAAGTATTAGAAATTTGCTTGACTCAAGACATTTGGTTCGTATTGTATAAATCAGTGATTCCCGAGACCCCGCTGTGGGTCCTGAAACATCAAGGTGGGGTCTTGAAAAGGTTTTCAGAATTAATTCCATCTAAAAACATCTTTTTTTGCATTAGTTGTTACAAAGGAGTAAGTTTAGTGTACTTAAAAAATAGATGAAAGTAGCATAATGAATGTTGTTATTGTGTCCTTGTTTATTTGACCTTTGATGTTTATCACCCAAAAGTAATTGGTCTCTGCTGCTGTTATTTTGTGGGTCACAAACTGAAAATTTTGGGAACTGTTAGTACAGATGATAGATGATGTGTACATTTTACAACCCTTTAGATCAGTGTTTCCCAAAGTTGGTGTCGGGACCCAAAGTGGGGTCCCGAAAAATCAAGGTGGGGTCCTGAAAAGATTTTTGGAATT
>NW_013952421.1:3180618-3183232 GCF_001266775.1 Austrofundulus limnaeus
TGTGTACTCAGACCAGTAATAATTGGGGTCACAAGTTTTTGCCATGAATATTTTGTGGGTCAGAAGATAAAAAGTTTGGGAACCACTGCTTTAGATGACTGAATAAGCTACCTTTCAGCGAGCACTTGTGTTTACTTTATTTCTCACATTGCAGAGAACAACAGTG
Source organism: Austrofundulus limnaeus (assembly GCF_001266775.1). NCBI lineage: Eukaryota > Metazoa > Chordata > Actinopteri > Cyprinodontiformes > Rivulidae > Austrofundulus > Austrofundulus limnaeus. The sequence continues at coordinate 3,180,785 of NW_013952421.1, forward strand.
TGAGCAATCTTCTTATTTTACTCGCAATTTGGAGAACTGAAAGAGAAAGCTGTCACTTCACATTCTTTAAAAGGGGGCATATCACACAAAATCCACTTTTTTAGCCAGTAAGTACATTTTGTTGTGTACTCAGGAGTCTTTGGGAGTGCAGGACATTCAAATCTAGTCTCCCCCTGTGCTGCAAAGATATCTTTATATTCTGTTTGGATCTTTGTCAACTTGTTCAGTTTTCTCTATTATGATGTTTTCTGAACCATTAGATCACAGTATTTGCAATGGAACTGCAAACTGTGAAAGAGGGGCTTGTGGAGTTACAGTAATAAGGAAGTCAGACCAAAGCATTGCAGTTCCACAGACCCCTTTAAATGTGAGAATTAGAAAACGTAAATGTAGGGAAAAAAAAAGAATTTAAAAACATTAAGATAAGAGTTAACCTAAGTTATATGAACAATAAATATTTTACTTGTTGTACATATAGCTTTTTAATTAAACTCAGTTTGGAGAAATAAGAATTTAATTCTGAGTTCATTGATGAGCTAAAAGCTAACAAGAACAAAAGCAAAGCACAAGAAAACAAACCATGACTGCTTATTTTAAGAATTTATTTCCAAATGTAAACCTCACTATATCATGCATACAAGTTATGACAACATACATTACTCAACAATCTGTTATTTTTCCGTATTTGCATAGGACATGGTCACAATAAACTGTCTGACATGTAAAAAATAATGCCATAAAAAGGTACAACAGAGCAGCTAAGACCAGCACAATAAAATGTGTGTGTAGAACTCGAGGATCTGTACAACTGTAATACTTGAATGTAGTGATTTTGGTTTGCTGAAAAAAAAAAGAACAAAGAGACACCTGAAGGTTTTTGATGAGGTTTCAAACGGAGAATGTACTGGCCATAGCTGAGTCGAGGGTTATTTACAGAGATTACACCGGTGCTAATAGCAGAGGAGAGGGGAAGCAGCACCGTGGAGTCACTACAACAGGCAACTGATGGTGAGGATCAACACACAGAGGTATCAAGRGAGCAACGTTACACTGAGGAGGTACACTGAGGACGACACAGGTACAGGGAACCGAACCAAAGAGCTGCTGAGTGGTTCTCTACTCGTCGGCAAGGTCGCTGCAGAACCTGGAACAAACCCTTCGTTTAAGGGCCACAAACATCCAACAGACTTTCTCTACAATGAGGAGTCAGTTCAAAGAGCTGGGAAACACCAAAGGAAATCAGCATTTCTCTATTTTAGACTCATTACGAGTGTTTGTTTGAACAATTTTAGTCCATTCAAGTCATTGTTAAGCGTTTTTCTTTTTTTTTTCCTCTTTGTTTTTACTCGAAGAATAGAAAAAAGGTCCATGTCGAGCACAATGTCCACATTTCAACAACTGAACCCAGTCAAATGATGCTGGATTCGAAACTTTGCGGCAACATTCATCACTCCCTTCAAAAGCCTTTGGTAACAACAATCAAAAGCCATTCTATAACTCTATGGCTGCCTCCTAAAATCAACAACAACAAAAAAAAMCCCACCTATATTTAAAAATAAAAACGCTCCAAGCCTTGTCGTGAGGGAAGACATGCTCTGTAACCTTGTCATTCAAATTGGCCAGGGGACGTGGGATGATGATAAAAAGCTGAAATAAAAAAWWAATAAAAAAGTGTACCTTGTGCCCACCTCAACAAGGCATAAAAACCTCACAGTCAGAACAATCCTACAAAAATCAGGTTGATGGAAGCAGCACAGTTAGAGCAATCATAAATCCTTTGGAATGGTTTGAGCGTCTTCTATCATCGTCTCGTTTTCTTTTTCTTTTTACGTCAAAAATACCTGTAATAAGCATCAACGCACCGGTTCAGTATGAACTCAAACAAAGCTACACAATAAAGCMGAACAGAAAGATTTCAACTTTGAGCCGCTGCGTATCAAATACGCAGAGTCGCTTTGTTAAATCTGGTACATTTTAACATGTCACACTTTATAAAACTGTACAAGTTTGTTTTCTTCTGTTTTTCACCCACGACATTTGAAAACCTCTCTAAGAAGCTACCGATATATGTTTGGCACACAGTTGCGTCGATCATGCTTCAGCTATCAGTCGGATCACACTGATGCTGAGGATATAAACTTCCTGAATAAACTGTTAATTTGTCATTTGCATTTATATTCGTGTTACCATTTGAACAAAAGGACATTGTTAGTATTGTCAAAAACCTTTGCTTTTAGCCACAGTTTAAACAGGACATGTGTAACCATATCAGGATTCAACCATAAAACAATGCTCAGATTCACCAGGATGTGTTGCTGCTTTTGTAACAAAAAGTAATAAAAATATATATTTATTGTTATTCCTGGAAATAAATCTTTTTATCAACATGCAGGACCTGGCATTATGATATAATTATGCAAAATGTAGCCCAGTGCTTTTTTTTTTTTT
>NW_013952421.1:3183610-3187864 GCF_001266775.1 Austrofundulus limnaeus
ACAGCACTAACGCACACTTCTGTGGTCTCAATATTATGGGAAAATTCAAATGAATCTAAACTAATAAAGGAAATGAATCAGTGATTTTGAAACTGAAATAAATAAGAAAATCACCTTCCCACCCACCCAAAGTATTTTTTTATGATCTAAAAGAATTCGAGGATAGCAACTAGATTTACCTGAATATCTGACATCAGTGTTAGAAGTAGGGATTAAACCTTGTAAAAATAAAAATAAAATAAAATAAAAAAACAGCACAACAGCCAGATTTTAACAAAAATGTGATGAAAGAAAACAGTCAAACTTTAAAAGAATCAACGGAAAGAACTGAAATGACCTGAATAAAAACGTTGTTATGTGGTTATGTTTTTTGTTATACAATGAAAGTGAACAAAAAGTGTGTTTMATGGCCTTGTGTGTTTGGAATTATTCAAGTATGTTTGTTACAGTGAGACAAAGGTTCGGAGACACTCCGTTTCTGTCTGTGGACGCCTGCATGCCTTTCCGCCGCCTGGGTGGACGGACCCGGACGTGTGTGTGTGTGTGTGTGTGTGCTGCTACAAATGGTGGGAGCGTCTGTAAGACCACTCATTCTAACAACCCAAAGTGTTTCACTGGAAACGGCTTCCAGAGGGTGTTCACAGCAGGACTGTTGGGGGTAACATAAAGAGAAAGAGTTTGGGGTTCCTGCACTCAGGTGGTCCCGTGTTTTCAGTGGGGTCAAACACTGACCAGCAGTGAACACTGTGCACCCAGGACCGCCGAGGGGCAGGCAGGTGGGCGGGCGGGCTGAGAAATGAGTGAGACCACCAGTTTTACAACCAATTCCACAAACTGTCCTGACTCTGCTTGACAGATGTCGACCCTGAGGAAAATGTGCAGAATATAGACTAAAAACTGATTAATGCTCGTTTGTTTATTTATTTACTTATTTAAACTAAGTTCAACCCTTGAAATCAGGTCAAATAATTAGAACCAAAAAGAAAAACTGCTGCTCATTAGCAATTCTGCAAAAGATTCATTTAGGAAAAAAAAAACGGTAAGAAAGTGGCATTTGGTCTCGAAGCCTGAAAAATGACATCTTGTGTTGCTTTTGAGCTTAAGAGATGTTTTTTTTCTTTTTCTGCAAAATGAGATTCCAACTTTTAAAAGAAAAAAAAAGATGGCTGCTGCTGAAAAAGCAGGAACAAGGCCTGACATTCATAAACTTACACCTGCCAGACCCTTTGCCTTTTTTTTTTTCTTTTTCTTTTTAGGCTTTGCTTTGAGGGCAAAGTTAACATGCATAGAGCGTCAAGCACAGGATGGCGAGGAAAGAGCTGAGTTCAGCGCACGGCACGGAGCGTTTGATGGTCTGAAAGGGCCTGATGAGATTAAACTGCATGCATGCCTGACTGTAGCACTGAAACATGAATAAAATAGAAAAAAACTGCAGGTTTAACAGAGAGCTGCAGCAGTTTTGATAGTGGTGCTTGCTTCCGTGGAAGTTTTCTGTGCCTTTAACCTGACATACTGAGCATGAGACGATCAGAGAATCACATGGTGACTTTTAGTTTGAATGTTGAATGTAAAAAAAAAACACGTGACCAAAAAAAAGAGTTTAAAAGCAGCTGTTTGATTTATCAGCAACTTCTTTTTGAAATCAGATCATAAGCAGAGGAATTGTTGGTGCTTATGGAATGGAGCTGGGTTCGTCCCACCCTACAAACCTGATGCTCAGAAACCATCTTTTATATTTYTTATCCTGGAGTTTAGATCAAGCCACTAATTACAGCCAATTTTTCCCCTGCTGGCTGTTTCTGCAGTTGGATGGAGGACGGGAGGAGGAGCCAGGGAAGGAGGAGGAAATGAGGGTGTCTGCGACAGAGTGTCTCCTCCTTTGTGCTGTTCAACTCATGATAAACCTCAGTCTTTTTATCGGGACCTGCCCTCTCTTGCCTGTTTGGTGCAGATATCTGCTTTGTTCCCGCAGCCCAGATCCTCTTCCCCAGCATTTGACCTTCAAATTAAGCAGTCCTGATGTCTGACGCACTCTACTTTCTGACAGGACAGGTACAGCCAAGATGAGGGAGGACTCTCTGGGGGGGAACGCCATGCTAACACTCCTGTTACCTCCGGAGAAGCCACTATGGGCMGAGCCAGGAAGCTCTGACTCTAGCTGCAGAAAATAAATAAGAATAAAAATGAATGAATATGAAAATGAATAAAAAGCTTTCATTCGCCCGTCTTTGGTACTGTTTTTTTTTCCTCCAATGTGCTCAAGAAATGGATAAATCTTGGTTTTGTTTCCATTTTGTGCTAAGGACATGCTAATCTGAGCAGTTTTTAGACCTCAAACAGCTGCTTTTAAAGGAGTTCAGAGGTTTTGTGAGTTATTCTTTTAGAAAATAAAAAAAACCGAACATAAACTCTGAACACAATTTAACACTAACCCACTTTTATGTCTGAGACCATTAAGACAGGGTAACAGAAGCATTAGCTTTTTGAGGTGCTTGTGGGGAGCGGGTGGGTGCTGATTGTTTTGTCGAAACACAGAAAGTTCCACTGCATATGGAAACCCCCCTGAAACAACAGAGAGAACAGAGGTTCCGGGTCATGACTATCATTGGACTGTACATTTACTTTCCTCAACTGTGGAACAAAGAGTAATTAACAAGAGTGCAAATTGTGTTTTGAGTGTAAGGCTGCGACATCTATGTTCTGCATGTTTCTCGTCACCGCGTTCATTCGTTTCAAGCTAACAAAGGCCATCCCTGAGCAGGGCGTAAAATTCAACTCCCGTTGAATTTTAGAGTAAAGTGATGAGTATATTGTGCAGTCAATGTGAGTACAATGACAGAAGTAGCAACTGTCTTCAATCCTGAGGTGTGTGTGTATGTGTGTGTGTACCCCTTTTCTTTACCCGTTCAAAAAACAAAACAAAAAAGAACATTTTTGATAAGACTTATCAGGGTGTTTGTCTGGTTTTTCTTCTTCTTCTAAACTGTGAACAAACATTGACCAACTAGCCAGGAGCAGAAGCTTAAAAAAAATACAGACATGTGGTACAGAACGCAGATATCGCCATCTGGGAAAGGCATTATCTTCTTTTAGGATCACACAAGTAATTGCACTACAATAAGCACTTATGTACAGTATGGTACACCACAGCAAGCACAGGAATAGCAAACAGGAAGGGAGGAAAGGGGGGAGGGTTGCTGACAACTGTGCAACAAAAAAGTGTTACGACAAAAAGAAAACGCCTCGCGGTCCGGAGGCCTGGAAAGTGCAACCAGGTTTCAGTTTAAGGCGAGTTGGCGGGGCTGAGGGCGGGGCTGAGGGTGGGGCTGAGGGTGGGGCTGGAGGCGTCCGAGCGGCTGTAGTCGCTGAGAGAGCCGGGGCGCGTGCTGCTGCCGCCGCTGTGGGGCCTCTTCAACATGCCGGGCTGGAAATCCGAGTGGCGGCGTGCGTGCTTCATCAGGTGGTCGCTGCGCATGAAGCGCTTGTCGCAGAGGGGGCAGCCGAACTTCTTYTCCCCCGTGTGCGTGCGGTAGTGGCGGGCAAGCTCGTCCGAGCGGGCGAACTTCTTACTGCAGTCGGGCCAGGTGCACGGGAAGGGCCGCTCGCCTGGAAAACACAGACGGGAAGGATGAGCAGTCACACAGGGAGGAAACAACACGTTAACACCAGTCATCCTACTTCTGTGAGGGTTTCAGCTCATTTAGCTTTTAGTCCAAYACTTTTTATAACTTTACCTTTTTAAGTAGTTGTTTTGCAAATAAGGTTACAGTTATTATTAGGGTTACGCAGCTCAGAAAAACTATAATACTCCTAGACAATTTTCTAAAATGAGCCTGGATTTTAAAATGGAACTCTAAAACAATACCAAAAATATTTCATTACATCATTTCCCTTTGATCAGTTACAACAGGGGTGGGCAATCATGGTCCTCGAGGGCCGCAGCACTACATGTTTCATACTTTTCCCTGCTCCAACACACCTACTTCAGTCCCTGAACTACTTCTTCCTAGTTCTGCAGTACAGAGGACCGAAACTGACTTAATTAGAAATAAAAGCAGAAATAGATAAATGAACCTTTAAATAAATAAATGTATTTTAAATGCGCCAAATAAATTAAAAAGGAGAACTTTACATTGTTTTAAAATTTAATTGACCTTCATATTTATTTTTCCAGATCGGTTCCAATAAATTATATATTTTAACACATAATTGAAATTTTAATGTTTTTTTTAATATATATTTTACATAGTTTTT
>NW_013952421.1:3189259-3191305 GCF_001266775.1 Austrofundulus limnaeus
ACTATATAGACTTATTCATTGGAACTAACCTGGGAAAAAATTAAATATAAAACAGGAGATAAAGTTCTCCTTTTTTAATTTAATTGGTGCATTTTAAGTGTATTTATTTAGTGGTTCATATAATTCTGCTTTTATTTCTAATTACGTGAGTTTTGGTCCTCCGTACTGCAGAAGCCTGATAATCATCTTCATTCATATCAGGTGTGTTGGAGCAGAAAAACAAGTAAAACATGCAGGGCTGCGGCCCTCGAGGACYAGGATTGCTCATGCCTGAGTTACAACAACAAAACCTTTTCAAATTTTAAATCTGGTTAAATAAAAAGAAAACACTGACGTAGTTTTGGTGCAATACAGAGACAAAAAACAGTTTAAATTACTGTACTTTTACCATCTTCTGTCAGATTTCCAACTCTTTATACGAATTCATATCACCTGCTGCTTTACAAGCCAACGTTTGAAACTTGTCTTGCATCATCTATCAAAGGGACTTGGATCTATTAAAGGGGACATGTTATACTTTTATATCTTTCCTTTTTACATTGAAATCCTTCAGTTGGGTCTATATAAAGTGGAACTGCAGTGTTTTGGTCTGAATTGCTCATTATCGATCTCCACAAGCCRCTCTATCACGTCTGTTCTGAGGTGCATCTGAGATCAGCTCGTTTTGGTGCTGTGTCTTTAAAAGGTGTTGTGGAAATATTTGTTACCAAGACAGAAACACGTGAGGCCTTTCACACCCCTATAAGGCTCACTCCCAGTGACCATTGTTCACTCCATGTGTTTGTCCATTTTTGTAGTGTGATAGCAGAGGTACGTTAATGTAGCGGCACAGAAAGGTTTTATTTTACAAATTAAATAAAATATGTCAACAACAAAAGACTTTTCCATCGAACCCTACATGTTGGAGACAGAGTCTGACCCAGAGAGAGAGRGGAGAATGAAGGCAACGAACCTGCAGAACCGTGGATTTGCAAAATAACGTAATAATGATGTAATTGTTTAAAAAAATATTAGAGAAAACTGAACTGTATCTCATCACTTTTGTACCCAGGTGTCAACATGAACAAGTTAAATGTTTAAAGCTCTGATTAAACCCTTGTGTTTCCGATTGTTTGACTGCATGCTGTGTACCACACAAACATGTCATTAGCTTGATTTCCACTGAAGGGGCTGGTTAGTAGTGAAATGAATGTGAGCCGATAACTGCTTGAAAAGGTTTCAACGACGCAATCAAAACGCAATTAAATCCTAAAAGGTTAAATTATTCTTGGGAAAATGGTGTGCAGGAATGTGAACCGTATGCAGTTTGTGAGAAATGGGCCGAAACAAGCCGCAGCCACCCACACTGCACATGCTTTCAGTTGATGTTTGATGTGTAGACGGAGCTTTTTCAGAAGTCTCAACATATACAGGTATAAGACAACCACTGGAAACTACAAGTTTCTACATTTTTTTATGTTTGCACTTGGATAAGCAGCTCTTTACAGCAAGCAATAACTATGAACAAACAAAAGGTATCAGTAACAGGACAACATATTGAGAGATGGGAGACTAATTGGCTGTAACAGTTTTACTGCTGATAAAGAAATTTCATAGAAGCTAGCGTGACAGTGAAGGCACAGATGCAGTTTAATTATACAGTTCCAGAAGATAATCACACTCCCATGATTATTGAGGCCATTCTCCAACATGCAAGTGTTTGTGACTCAACACGTATGAAATTACCCCCCACCCAAAAAAAGATAACGAAAAAAGAGTTTTAAAGGGGCAATATCATGTAAAATCAAATTTTTTGAGTTTTATATCATGTTATAATGTTACACTCTCATAAAAACATGCCCAAAGCCTTGCTTTGACTCATTCATGCATGTTYGAGAAATCCTGCAGAGGTTTTAGGCAGCCATGCTGAGGAGCAAAACGACAGGTGGGGACCAGAAACGCCTTTTGGGACAAGAAATGCCTCCTCTGGGATGTGTCTTTGAGCCGAGCTTCCTCATGGCGGAGCCCCCCCCGCCCCCCACACACACACACACACACACACACACA
>NW_013952421.1:3191375-3192440 GCF_001266775.1 Austrofundulus limnaeus
CACACACACACACACACACACACACACACACACAAGTCTGCTTGCTTACAAAACAGACAGACAGAGCAAGTCTAGACAGTCTGGTCTGTGACGCCTCGGCCTCAGCCCTACAGTCTCTACAGGGTCACGCATGGCTTATCTCATTTTATAAAAAAAAACATATCTGTGCTATTTTTACTCTTCAAATGAAGCACGCATATAGGAAAGAAAAAGCACTTAAGGCTGAAGTAAAAATGTGCAAAATAAGGAAGTAGCTCGAATTAAGAGCGGCCTCAATTTGACTGCACTTATCGGTCTGAGTGAGGTGTGTCGTGTTAGATTAATTTATCACTAACAGCAAGAGAGGAGGCTCAGCCTGCCTCCTGCCTCTGCAAAATGAGTTACTGRGCCTTAAAAGTCGAGCTAAGATCTGTAGGCTGCTTGAGGCTCAATAACCAGTGAAACGGATCCAACAACATTAATATTTCAATGGATCCAAGAGAGCTGTGCTGAGATATCCAGTCTGGCTGTCCTGCAGTGACGTACAGTTGAAGCATCAGATGTCAAACAGCAGTTTACTCAGAAGGGACACATTTTTCAAACCATTCAATTCAATACTCAAAACTATGGATTATCACAGTCGCAGTTGTTTTAATGTCCTTACTAATAAAACAGTATGGCAACAGATTACGTTCTGACAGGAGAAGAGTCAATGTCCAAGCTATTTTTTTTTCCCCTCAGACTGCAGCGATTACTCAGCATCTCTGCTGRAGGGGGGAAAAAGCATGTGACTGGAGTTGCGTTTTTTCTTCTATTTTTTTTCTTTTTTTTCCTGATCTATTTACAGAGTTGTCACAGCAGGGCACCGTAGCGACCGTGATGTCAGGCCCTGCCGATTGGCCGTCCCGTTCATGGCTCCGTGCCACGTCGGTGTTAAGGTTTGTCTTTCTCAGAATGTGTCAGTCGCAGAGGGCCGGAGGCTGGAGGAAGGGGGGCRTTTCCCCACAACGAACACAGTGACCTAGTTACCCACAAACTGAGTTACATCATGCATACGCCAAAAGCAACCTCTAGTAAGCTCTGGTG
>NW_013952421.1:3192510-3210879 GCF_001266775.1 Austrofundulus limnaeus
CTGCAAGGTGGCGTGATTATGTCACAGGTACTCCAGTTATATAAGCGTTCTCTCTGAGTCCGGTGGGTCAGTAAATACACTGCTCATCCTCCTCTTGTTCTCATTCTGAGTGGTGTTTCTGCAGAATTTTTTACTTGTTTCATTTTATTATTATTATTATTTTTTAAGTTTTAGAGAAACAGAATCTCAGGTGTTCAGAGATTCTACCTGCAAAGGCAGAGATCATATCTCCTCTTGACGTAGGCAGCAGTGCGGGACCTGAACCCAATCACCTGCTCCACAAACAGCAGCTGTCCCGGCAGTTCAGCCAGCACTCGGTAACATTCCTGGAGCGTCCTCGGGCCTACATAGACACAGAACGTAAACACCTGAAACTTCCATGTGAGCCTGCCGTAAAGCAGCTGGAGTAAATGTCTCAGCACGGGGAGAAAATGGAAAAATRAAAGTTCCCGTGGACGATCCAGGGATCACCTTGAGGTTAGCTTTGCAGTGAGAAGCAGAGCAGGAAATATCTTTTACAGAGCCTGGAACAGAAACAAGGTGCTCCCCAAAACCTGCGCAGACGTTTAGGAGCTAATAACTCAGGAACAGAAAGTAGATCCCAGCTCTGGAGGGTTGGAACCGTTTCACTTTGGTGCTAGATTAACAACAMGGCCAGCTTGGCAGCGTAAAATGGAAGGCACACTGTTAACTCCATTGGCAAGGCTGAGTGAACACAACCCTATAATTTGGTTTCATGTTTACAAGACTATGACCTGTCACCAGCCAGGAGCGCAGCACACGTTCATGGGGTTTTGAATAATACTAAACAATTGTTAACTCCACCGAAGCAGACAGGGTTAACCTAACCACACCTCCCCCTCCGCACGCAATACGTGCCAAGGCCTTATAAACACTAACATGTGTGCACTTGATGACGGATATATACATTAGGATTTCTGCAGCTCCTTGTTTCATTGTTTCGCAAAGCGGCGTGTATGTATACAGGCTTTGCTCGTGCAAAAAAATAACAACAAAGGCGTGCAAAGGTTCTGTGGTCTGTAAGCAAGGCACTGCTTGATTTGAAACACATCTGTGATCAGAGCAGCTGCTTATGTGGCTGCTCGTCTATGAGAAATAACTCAGTGGGAGAGGAAAAACACCGCCGAGAAAAATAAGTCAGAAACGACGTGTTTGTGTCGAAGACTCGTTCCGACGAACAAATTCTGCAGGAGCAACAAAGAGCTTGACGGTTGGCTCGGGTGCTGAGAGAAGTTATTAATTTTACAGAAAAGCTCAGGAATTGATATGTAATGTGTTCTTTGTTGCTTTYGAGGGGGGACTTCGCTCCTCGTTGGCATACGCCTGTCAGGTTGTGAACAATGGCAGCAGGAGAGGCGCCCTTCGTGATGCATTTCAATTCAAAGAGGCCGCACGCACTAACCGTAACTCCCTTCGGTCGACGCGCACGGCTGTTGACATTCATCCAGAGATGAGCTGTGGAGTAAAGTGTGACTATCTGATTCCTGCACACACTTTGCTCATTATGTCATCCACTTAACTGTTCCAAGGTCTGGCGGACACTGACCAACTCATCGCATTTGCCTCATTCAGCCCGAAACTCCTTAAGTGCACGTTGAGGCAAGCAGCAGTTTTCGTCTTTTAGAGACGAGTTAAGTGACAAAACACAGTCTGCCTCGGTCATTAAAAAYGTGTTTACAGTGCAGAAGCAGAGTAGGGATGCCCCATCATCTGTGGTTCTCACGCAGGCTAATCCCACCTTCAGTACGCCGACATGTCTGACGCTGTTGCTCCCAAAATATCAACATCCTTCGTTGACACGAAACAAAGAGCTGCAAGATGCAGAAAAGCAAAGAAAAAAAAACCCTGGAAAATGGCAGCTTTTTGAATGCTATGATTGACAAGTGGAAGTTAATTATTTTTTAATATTTTAGAGAAACCAGCTAACTTCTCTGTTTCCTCAACAACTCATCAATTTWAAAAAAAAGAAGCTAGTTTTGCCCCAGTTGCCACACCCCAGAGTGTTGTGCTTCTTCCCAGTTTGATTTATCACGCAAAGCAGAGAGAGACACACCTTGCATACCGAAGTGAATACAGACACAACAGCCAGAGACAAAACACTCCCTCTGACTTTGGCTGCAGAGCAATTATGACCGCTCAGCTTGACCTGAACATAAAACACTGGACTCAGTCGGTCCGTGTCTCTGTGATGGCTGGGTGTGAGCAGAGAGGGTTCTGCTGCTGAGGTTTAAAGCCCCTCACACGTTAATCAGATCAGCTGCAAATGCAGCTGAATGAATGACCTACATCAGTGGATGGCAYTGACGGTGAATATCCTGGTATCTAACCCCACCCCCATCCTGTCTCACCCTACTGTACATTATGTCTTTGTGTTGCTGAGCACATGGGAGATGAAGCGGGCAGGTTTTGAACAGTGGAGGTGAAAAAGGGAAAGAAAGAAAATGCAAAGTGCTCCACAGGTCTGTATCCAGCTYTTCCCGTCACTTGTAATCAACACCACACCCAAGATGTGGCCAGAGCTTGGTCTTGCTGCACAACAYGCTTCAGCACCTACTTTGCTTCGCAGGCAGGAAAGGGGGGGTGGGAGGGGCCGGGGAGGAAGTAGACAGAGCAGCTTTTATAGAGCTAACTAAAGAATACATGAGCCCCGTGGGCCATTGAAAAACAGCCCAGCCTGGGCACTGTCTGACAGAGGCCATTCAGAGTTATGATTGTCTGCTCTGCATGCCTGAGTGCTAAATTACAGTCAGATTGGGATTATATTCCCAACACTAACGAGAACCTGCCCTTCTGTCGGCACATGCAGGATAACATATGGGCTACATGTGCGCCTGCACACGTCTTGAGGATGTCTTCCACAGGATAGAAACACTGCACCAGAGGATTACTGGGCAAGATGGTGACTCCTCTCTGGCTTTATTTTCATCACAGGGATCAAGTAGATTGAACTAATACCATGTGTCTCTTGAACACACTCTGTACTGCTCTGCATGGAATGAACCAACCAGATGACCTATGTTCTTATTTTACAAGTGGGGGAAAGCATGATTACATACATCTGTGCATGTATAACATGACTTTTAAGCTACAAAACAGCATTTTAGATTCAACTGATATTAGCTAACCTGCTAATACAAATAATGGTAAAAGAGTAGCCTATTCCTCACACAACAAAATTGCATAAATATAAAAACCCTTGGCTATGACTACTTTAAGCTTTCTTTGGATTCTATTTAGTTGATTTTAGCTTTTTTCTGCTTTTTTATCTATTATTCTGACATTCTGCTAATTTTAACTTTTAGGTTTTTCTGCTTCTTGCACCTGCTTTCTGACCATTTCAACTGTTTTCTGTGGTTTTAGTTACTTTTTAACTAATTTCAGCTGTTTTCAGCTAATTTCAGCTTTTTGTGATAATGCCAGGGTTGTCGCCAGAGAGGCGGTCRTCCCAAATCCTGCCGACAACGCCAATAAACTATTATTATTGTTTTTTAATTATTTAATTCTGGGCCACATTCAACAGACTTTCATGATTTGTTTTCTGTTTATTGTTGCCCAGAATTAAATAATTCACGACCATACACGCAGACTTTTTCTGTGCATTTATTTCAACGTGTTTCTGCATTTTTAWTAAACGTGTCCACGACACCAGCTTCTTACTGATTAATTCAGAAAACGTGCACTTTCTGTTTCTTCACCTATTTCAACTACTTTTTAAATCTATTTTTTGCATTTTTAGATATTGAGCAAAGATCTTTCGGCATTATCACACTGCATTTTCCCAGGAAAGGCAAATTCTCTAGTTTGCGTTGAAATAAAAGTTATTTATCATGTTAAAAAAAGCTCACGAAGTAAAATGTAGGCCTTACAGTTCAACATGCTTCAATGCAAATTTTATATAACCACTCTTTGGCTGTGAAATAGTATTTTGTATTAAACCGATGCTGGCCGTGATCATTTTAATATGCTAATAGGGCAATGTGTTCATTCTCATAGCATGTTCAAATGCTAATTAGTAACAGCATTGTAAAAGACAGCCAAGCGTGCTACATTTCTGAATCTATTTAAATACACAAAGCCAGCTGTTTCACTCCAAATCGTGGACTAMTGAGAAGCAACGGTGGAAATCCAGAGCCTGATGGCAGGTGGACAAGCTGAACTCTTCTACCTCAATGTGCTTCTCTACCCATGGCTAAGCCAAGGTTAGGAAAACCCCATCCCCACCCTGCTACCTCATCATTCCCATCAGCCACACAGGAACACTGAGCACTCTGTGTTTCGGTGCAGCCAAATATAAAACCACTGGCAGGGACGAAGCATGTATAATGAGAGACTCCTGCTGCATTTTCCATGTGGAGTTGAGGATAATTTCGCATTAAAAAAATGTCATTAACCACAGTTATTTGTCCAAAAATAGGTAGCACACGTKAACAACTGGGTTTTCATGGACATGGCGGCCCTAAATTTGTAGGACAGTAAAGGTTTGTACATCCATCCATTAAAGGTACCGTGACAGAACACAAAGGGGTTTCAAACAAAACATGAACCCAATTGTAAAACATGTCTTTGGACACTTTGTTGTTGAGAAAAATTACCCTACCCCTCCCTGTGTAAGCAACAGAGCTCAAGTAGGTATTGTATGCTAACAAGATGAGCTTTCGTAAGACCAAGCTGTGGGGGGGCACAGTCAGAGCAGCAAAGTAACGAGGCTGCATTTTAACGCACCCCTGTAAACTCAAAACTCCTCCTTGGAAAGTGGGTGTAATTCATGAAAACAAAAAGTCAACAGAATGACTAAAACATAGCTAAAAATAACCATGCAGTTATCTACTGTGCCATAAACTGTAATAACACATTAGCATTCCTCCATTTTTCCTCAGATGAAGCCAAATAAAAAAAAAGCTCCACCTCCAACTCCAGGACACCAGACAAAAGCTGTCTGCTAACCTTAGACCTCTAAACTGCTGAGGATTCATCCTCAACAAACTCACTGCAGTATAATGAGTGATTTAAATGCAGTGTGTACCCCTGTCTGCAACACCCCTGATGCCCCCATTGAACTCTTTGAGAAGGTATATTCAATGTCTCCACCGGGGGACCCTCAACCAAAAACCTTTTTTTTTCCACTTGTAAAAGTATAGAATTCCCAGACTCTCATTTATAATTGACATTTTCACTTTAAACATATATATTACTATATATTAAATCTTATTTAAGGTTTTCCTCCATTTAGGTCTTAAAAAAACAAAGAAAAAGTGTGTCACAGAAATCAAGAAAGAACATCCTGTTCCCGGCTCTTTGTTTGTTGTCTATACTGTTTCCCCCCTTCAATTAGAGAGCGGTGTTTGGCTGGACCTGGGACTGGGCTGGGATCCGTTCTCTCTTGACTCTGCTAGTCGGGGCTGAGGCGAAGTGAGGCGGGCGGGAGGGGTGGGTTCAGCGGGAAGCACGCACTGCCAGAGTCTGACTCCATGAAAACACTGCAAGATTGGCTGAGGCAGCCCCAGCTGAACTCAGCTGACCCACATTCTGGGCCTGCCCCGTCATCATCAGAATTTATGGGACGCGGCCCAATCCAGACGACCAAGCACATCCAAACAGAAAGAAGGCAGAGGAGGGGGAGAAATGGAAACACTTCACGGGCATAGTGACAAGGGCAGGGCCGGCGTGGAGCAATAAAATAAAATAAGAAAAAAAAAACACACAAAACTCACACGGTCTTGGCTGAATGTGGAGGGAGGGAAGGGGGTACTGCCTGAGACCAAGCAATCTACCTGGGATCTTCAGGAACTTACTAAATAAATCAACATCCTTACAAAAAAAAGAATTAATTATAAAAACACAAGCCTATGAGCTTAAAAACAACACAGTCATCATAATGTTTTACCTAAATATTCAGCAATATTTCACTCATTCTTACAGATTTAAGGTTTATCTTTGTGTCTCTCCCCTTGTCCTCTGTCACTGTGTGGCACAACAAAAACATAACTTGACTGCAATCGATATCAAACGACTCTCAGAGGAAAACCCTCCATCGTTCAGTTTGCTGGCTGTGTTTGCCTTTCTTTTGTCTCTAAATGCTAATTAATGTCGGGAGAACAGGGAGGAGGGGTGGAACTCAACTAACGAGGTGCAGGGATAATAATACCTGTTAAGATGAAAATGCCAGGGATGAGCTGTGACAGTGGTTTAAAGGTAAAGTCCTGCAGATTATTATTTTTTTTTGTGGGGGGACTCTTTTCTTTTGCAAACACAGTGTTTCTGTCATGACTCAAATGTGGGTCACCCTCACAAGGTGTTTCATCCCTGCGGTGGCGGGAGCTGGTGTGCTTCTTTCTTTCGTTCTTTTTTTGTTTTCGTGTCAGGATCAGTGTACAGTGAGGGGTGGAGGGATGAGGCGTGAGCTGCAGTGTGTGCAGACCAGAGAGAGAGAGGAGAGGCAGAGCCTCCTCAGTCGAGGCTCTGCTAGCTGAGTCTGTTGCTGGCCAGATCAGCTGGCAGTCTGTCTAGCTGGGGGGGGTGTGGCACATCATAACAAAGAGCTGTGACTGCACAGCTCTTATCAACCCCACAATTTGAGTGGATCTGTATCTCCTCCCTCCTTTTTCTTTTCTTTTTTTTTCTTTTTCCTTCTTCCCCATGCAGAATGCAAAGCTCAAAAAATAATAATAATAATAAAATTTGGGAGGATCTGGAAGGTCACACCATACACAGCTGATGGGATCTGGAAGACTTTCAGGACTGATCCTGCAAAACTTCCTGCATGCACACTTTTCTATTTTCTCACATGTTAAAGATAAGATTATTATTTTTTCTTTTCTTTTCTTTTTAACTCGTGCTGCCAAGAAGCGAAGGAAAGTTTGATCAGGAGGAGCTTGATGGTGGCTTTTCGTGTGAACTGTGTTCTGCAGTTTCGCTTTGAACACACTGTCCAATGCGGTGGAGTGTGTTCAATTTAGAGAGGGGGGGGGGGGGGGAAAAAGACAAAGGCCAGGGGGGGGGTGGCACTTTTTTTTTTCTCTTCCCAGAAATTAAAAAAAGGATTTAAAAGTTTTATGCAACTCCAAGTTCTCAATCTCTTATTAACAAAACTCATCTTTATTATAGGGGATGACCCATAACCCTCGGCTTTTATAATCACACAATAGTTTTCTGACTTGCTGTATGTATCCCCCCTCAGATATGAAATCCAATCATGTCACACCAAACAAACAAAAAGAAAAGAAAAAAACACTTTTCCCCCTCTCTTTTTCATCCAAACCAAAAACTGACCTGTGTGCGTCCTTAGGTGGGCTTTGAGGTGGGACGATTTGCCATAAACTTTGTCACAGCCAGAGTAGTGGCATTTGTGCTTTTTCTGAGGCGACTCGTGCTCAGTTCGACCTCTCGGTCTTTTGCCTCTTTGTCTGAGCGCAGGATCGCAGGCGGCGGTAGGTGTGGCGAGTCCATCCTCCCGGAGGCTCGGCGCGCTCTCATCCTTCAGGACCGTCTTGGCAGGCAGCTGCTGCTGCTGCTGCTGCTGCTGCTGCTGCTGCTGCTGCTCGGTGGGGGTCTGCTGGTTAAAATCCGCCAGAATCCGCGCCACCACGAAAAGCGACGAGTTGTCCTTCACCTCCTTGATGTCCTCCGCGCTCCTGGAGGAGGAGGAGGGGGTGGAGGAGGACGGGATCTCCGGCTTCAGCTCCCGGTTGCCCTTAGGCGCGTGAACCACCGCGCGACTGGACATAGAGACAAGGCACTCCGCTGCAAAGTGATCCATTTTGTCTTTCAAGCAGCCCCCGCTGCTTCTGAATGACATAAAAAAATAAAACCCGGCGCGTGAGGGTCGTGCGTGTGCGCGCGTGGACAAAAAGTACTTGTTGTACCGTAGTTTCCCTTTGTGTGGAGGTGTGGAGAGGAAGAGGTCGTTCTCATCGGAGAGAACTGACTTTATGGTCGTACCCGGCTTTCCAGTTTATCATCAACATCCTGTGCGAGAAACGCCTCCGACCCCAAAATAAAAAATAAAAAAAAATACAAAAAAGAAAAAAAAAAGACGCAGAGAAGAGCTCTCCAAAAGAGAGAGAAAACCTAAAAAAAAAAAAAAAAATGAAGAGCCGCTGTTTTTAGTGCAACGACGCCGACAGCAGGAACTCTTGAAACTTGGATGCGTTCAGTCCCATCGCGGCTTCAGACGGTCTCCAGCACAGCGCGTGCGTCTCCGGAGCGCCTGTTCCTGCTCGGTGTATCCATGCTGGGGGCGTGTCGGCCGGCGGAGCAGCCGCGCGCTTATTGGGTACATCCTGTCCCCGAGCGCGCGGCGCGAGTTTTTACTCGAAAGTTTCTGCAGCCCTTGTCTCCATGCTTTCAGAGGAAGCCTTTCTTTCCCGTCTTTCTCAGGCCTTCTGTTAGCAAAATGTTTCATGAACCACTTGACCGATCTTCTCGAAGCTCTCCAGAAATATTCCTTGGCGTTGCTTCTGCAACTGATTAACTTTTGGAGTCTGCTCAGTTCAAGGTGACCTCCACACGTAGCTGACCTTAGCAAACACAAAAAATGGTTGCAACTCCTCCAGTTTTACAGATATTGAGCCTAAATTTGTTGTGGAAGTAGCTGAATGTGATCCCCAACACATACTTGAAGTGCTAACTGATCGCACAAGATCTGTTTTCAAAACTTCACCAATAACTTGTGGAGTCAAATGTGTCTCTCTGTTAGCAGAATATCTCATCAACCATTGGCTGGATTTTATTTAAACTGTCAAAAAATAATCAATGGGTGTATATTTACTAATGTTTACATTTCTGAGTAAATCCAACTAAACGTCAGCCACAGATATAAAGTTAGAAATTACAACAATAGGTAAGATTCAACCAATTTTACTCAAATATTGAGCTAAAACTTTGCATGTTGATCACTGAGAGTGGTCTCCAATATATGCTCCAAGCCCAACACACTGTGTCATTTGTTTGCTTAAAACTTAGTCATTGACTGTTCGCATCATCTTTCTTGATCAGTTATCAAACTTTTTCTTAAACCACTGGACAGATTTTAATGTAAGTCTCAGAAAGTAATAAATAAATGTATATTTATGACTGATTAACTTTTGGAATCGATCCAATTCAAGGGGACAAACAATCAACATATGTCAACATGTAAACAGCTAGAGCTAAAATTGGGTGTGTTAGTAGCTGAGAGTCATCCTCAGTAACCAATTCAGACCTAACAAATCTCTCTTTTTTTGCATGAGATTGCATATTTCATTCACAAAGKTTGACCAAAAGAGCTGTAATTTTGTCCCTTCTCATTGTAAGATAATCATAAAACTGACATGAAAAAGGGTGTGTGTTGTRTTGCAAACCATTACAAACATTTAGTATCTTACCTGTTGCAAATAGCTCTTTAAAGGGGGTAAGTTTGGATTTTAAAAAGTTTAACGATGAGCTAATTATTAGCCTGTGTTGAGAGAAGTCACTGCGGGGTCAAACTCCTATTAAATCTGAATCCATCTGAAAAGGGTGAAAGACACTTTTTGTTTTTTGTTCTTGAATTAGTTTGTTTGCAAACTTGTGCCTGTTTGTATGTATCCATTGTTTGCCCACACAAGTAGTCGTTGGTTATTCCTTGCCAGTGGTGTTTCATTCATGCTGATTGTGAAATAAATCCGTCTTCTTCGTAACTGTTTATGTAGCTCTGCTAAACTGAAATCAATGTAAAGCAGACTGACAGGTTTACCTTGACATACCTTTCTGCAATGCCTGTGTTAGCGTAGTCTATTTGTAAAATGTGAGTGAAGTAATTCGTAACTCCTAAACTCTGCGGCTGGATGGGTACTTTCACCGCAGGCAAGACAGAAAATCTCATCAGGTTTGTTTAAAAGAGATGGGGGAATCACTTGTCTGCTCTAAGTTAATTCACTTTACAGGTTTGAACTCCTCTGAGGCTCCCTGGCTCCTTTGTTTCACCCGTCTTTCTTTTAATAACACAGTATAAATAAAATTTAAGTAAAATCCCACAAAGTCCTGCAGTCAGAGCTCAAGAATAAGGCAGAATAGCTACTGACTGAAAACACTTCAGATTCCGAAATTCTGTTKTCTAATAAATTGATGCCAGGGGGGTTTGCAAAGCCTCCACTCCAAGACCTGGACTTTCAAAGGTTTGCTGKCAAATAGTCTGATCGCTGCTGTGTTTGAACGGCCAAGTAGAATTATTCTGATGTCATTGAAAAATGGCACCATGTAAACAGGGCCTACAAGTTCCAAAAACGTATCTGTAGTTAGCTGGAAATGATACCAATAATAGGAAATGCTTGCAAAAAAATTGCTTATTGGATATCACTGTGGATTATATTTGGTTTATTAAACTTGTTGTTGTTTTTTATATAAAGGAAAGCAAAAAGCAAGTTTCTCTTCAAAATAAAATAAAAGAAATCGAGGGAAAATTCATGTACACACAGTATATACTACCAGAAGAACCACGCTGATAGAAGTAGGTTGTCTTGTCTGTAAAGCGGAGCAAAGACAAGATGTCCTTGAGTTGTTAAACATGTGATGTTACCTTGTTGGAACAATCTGCACACTCTGAGGCCTCTGGCCAACAGAATGGTGCTCCAGCAGAGAGCTCAAATGTTTGTCGCTGCCAAGTCATTGGCTTCCTGTGCCGATAATTTACAGACAGAAGATCATTTCTGAACACAGCATCTCAAATTGATTTCATTTCATTTCAGAAACATAAATTCTGAACAAGCAACTTGTGTGATTTGTTGGAGTTTGAGRTGGRGACGACCCTCMGTTCRYGTCATGCCRATTTTTAGCTCAATATCTGTAAAATAGTTTCAGCTTTTTTTAAAAATTGTTTTATTGTGGCAGCACGATGGATCAGTGGCTAGCACTGGTKCTTCACAGCAAGAAGGTCCTGGGTTTGATCCCCTGTTTGGACCCAGGGTCTTTGCATGTTCTCCTCGTGCTCATGTGGGTTTTCTCCAGGCTCTCTGGTTTCCTCCCTTCAAGCCCATGGCCTCCACTGTAGATCTGTCATCACAATAAAGGTAAATACATTTTTGAGTTRACAAAGGTTAATTAGCTGCRGYGGCTATCTTGAATCGTCAAKCTGAAGACGTCCATCCTACAATTGGTTTCTGAGTTACTGTAAAATCCRCCAAGTKGTTSAGGAAATATTTTGCTAACAAAYAGACAAAACACATGATSGCCTATCATTCATGAAGACAGGCGATAAACACGTGGATGTAAACAACCCTTTTATTCATTCACTACAATATTCAAAATACATGAATGAGTCCTTAAAGTTGACCTATTTTACTTATTTAAATCTGACTGGCTCAAAATAACTTGCAGGACTTTGATTGCTTTATAATTTTTTTAATGAATAATATTCTTCTAAATGAACAGCTTGTACTTTTTTTTTTTGAAGATGGTGGCTACCATTCAGCAAACCAGCCTCTAACCACTCCTCTGAGCAACTCTTTGGGCTCAGCCAAATGAAACCCAGCCAGCTACCACAGACAGTGTGTTGGTTTATCCTCCAACAAGAGACAAGTGACACCATTATGGAACGCAATTACAAAGCGGTGTTATGGTTTTTAAAATTGCTAAGGCAATCATTTATACCGTGGTGTTAGTATTTTTTGATCCGGTTGATTTCCACATTCCCGCAATTAAGTATAAAAAATATATTTTTGGGAACAGACTGGAAATTGGCTCGCCATTCAGTGCAAAATCACGGGAGAAAAGAAGTCGACTGACTCAAATGTTTGTGTTAGCTTTAATATCGACTGGATTTGAAACAAACATTCTGCTTTTAACTGATCATGTTATTCGTTTCAACTCTTATTCAGCCAACTGAAGAGTGAGAATAAAAATAAAGACATCCGTGAGAGTAATAAACGTGTGCTTCACTAATAAAGGATATGACCTGCTTTCCTGCAGCAGCTGAAGCTGTGTGTGAGGATGAATGCACAGTTTCAGCATTGTGCACAAAAGCCCACACTACTAAAGTTCCCGGTGTTGAGCGTGAGCACAGCAATGTGGCATTCAGAGGGCCATCTGGCTGTATTATTTTACATATTCTTTCAGCATGAAAAAAAGAG
This sequence comes from Austrofundulus limnaeus, assembly GCF_001266775.1. Classification (NCBI taxonomy): domain Eukaryota; kingdom Metazoa; phylum Chordata; class Actinopteri; order Cyprinodontiformes; family Rivulidae; genus Austrofundulus; species Austrofundulus limnaeus. The sequence continues at coordinate 3,204,615 of NW_013952421.1, forward strand.
AGAGAGAGAGAAACATGGTGTTCTTGTGTGTCATGTGGCACTCCAGCAATCTCTTGTAACGAAAAGGGTATAGTTCCTCTTTCACAAGGGCCGTTACCCAGAGAGGTGTAAAAAAAAAAGCAAGTGTTTTTGGGTGTCAAGTACCGGAAAGCTCAACGAGGAGATCAGATTATATAGTTGAAAGTTTGGAAAGTTTTTTGCTGCTGTAAAAAACAAAAACAAAACAAAAAAAGTATCTTAAAACATATCAAATTCAAAGGCAAAATCAGGCATAATTCTCTCTGTAGCTCGAGCAGCGTGATGATTCAAGAGACCTTTTGTGTGTTCCCAAATCCCAGCACCAACCCCCAGTGCGCCGTGTCCAAACAACACACTGTCTGGCACTGACATAATGTTCCCGGGCAGGAACAGCCATTTGATTGGCCTCCTCACTTCTGCAATGGGAGAGATCCTCTGTAACACAGGGCAGCGTCTCAGTTTAGAAGGCTGTCATGTTAAGGTTGTTTTTTTTCCCTTCTCATCCTCCCCCTCAACTGAAAGTACTATCAAAGCATCAAACAGAAGTGAGATGAAGTTTTTTCTCTCTCTCTTTTTACAGCAGGTGGCGAGGATCAGCCCAGAGCGCTAAGCTGCACAAGTTTGAGCCATGTAACATCATATTCTTTTTTTAATGTTCAGATTTTTTTTTTTTTTGCATGTACCTTCCAAGCAATGATTCAGATGTCCAGTGTTTGTGGAAATGAGAGACTGATTGTAAATAGCTAAACAAATGATATTAAAAAACCTGAACTTAATTTTTACAGTTSTTTTGTTAGAAAGTACAAATATTTAGCTGATAAAGTAGATGAAGTAATATGTGAACTAATCATAAAGCAGTTACACGTTCACATATTAATGTGTTGTCTATAAACATATGTTTCATTTACATCGTATTCCAGAACTGGTAAGTGGTGGTAACGTAATTTCCCAACAACTGCATTCCAGTTAGCTKACAGGTGATGACACTGATGCCACTAACCTAGCTACAGCACTGCTACAATGTAAACAATGACAAAAAGAGAGCTCTACTACATGCATCATGCAAATAAACATTGATTTTAATACGTACAGWATGCACAGAAAACACACTACTTGTACGAGTGATGCGCAAACACACTGGGAATTATAATTAACAGTAAAAGTTACGGAGTTAATTTTCTAGAGTAGCCGCCATCTTGAAATCAAAACTGGGGGTAGTTGCAGTTGCTCCCAGCATACRTATGGGATTTACCACTGGAGGGGGCATTCCAGTTTRAATTTACAAATGGGAGCATGAACATTTACTCTTTCCAGTACTACTGGAATGCACCAATAGTTCRTACATGCCGATTAAAGCTCTATCAYACAAAGAAAAAGCCATATCCAGAATGGCTGCCATTATGCTTGGGTGGTTTTACAGGAWACCTCGGTATTGAMATATGGTGAYGGTATTTAAAAATTATGACAGTTTATTAACTYTTTTGAGCTGAGTGAATCACTCTAGCCAGAATGATACACTTTCTCTGAGACTTTGTGTCAAATTGTGTCAAAAGTAGAGACTTCAAACTATCCAACAGTTTTAAAATGTTGTTGACAGGCCAAAAAAATCAGAGTTATGATAAAGAGGAAGTGCTACAAAGTGTAAAACTGTTCTGTGATCAGATGACTCAAAGTTAAAACTTGTCTTCTATACTTAATATGAGAGGAACCATCCTGTTAGAGTTGAAAAGCCTGTATCTCTGATGGTATGGGGGTGCATAATTGCCTAATGCATAGACAACGTAAAAGGGGCATAATAATGCAGTTKCCATGCATACAGTGAAATTCTATAACACAATCAAGTAGGCTATGTTAAATTTGGTTGTTATGAAAATGCTGTCGTTATCAAACAAAACAAAACAAAAACTTAACCTGAATACAGAGAGCTGGTGGACCGCTTTGTGGCATGGTGTGTGAAGAATCATCTCATCTTGAATGTGRACAAAACAAAGGAGATGATTGTAGATTTCAGGAGAAATAGTGTYAGATCAAACCCTGTTTCCATCATGGGAGAAGAAGTGGAGGTGRTTGAGGAATATAAATACCTCGGTGTTCATCTGGACAACAGACTGGACTGGAGACTCAATAGTGAAGCAGTCTACAAGAAAGGACAGAGCAGACTGTACTTCTTRAGGAAGCTGAGCTCCTTCAATGTCTGCAGCAAGATGCTGCAGATCTTCTACAAGTCTGTTGTTGAGAGCGTCATCTCTTCTGCCATCATCTGTTGGGGCAGCAGCATCAGAGCCAGGGACCTAAAAAGGCTAAACACCCTTATAAAGAAGGCTGGTTCTGTTCTGGGGACGACTGTGGAATCTCTGGAGATGATGGTGCAAAGAAGGATTTTACATAAAATCAAGAACATTGTGGACAACCCTGACCATCCTCTTCATCAGACTGTCATAGARACACAGAGTGTCTTCAGTCGGAGGCTTCTTCAACTTCACTGTAATACAGACCGCTACAGAAGAGCTTTCCTGTCCACAACCATCACCATCTACAATAACTCTTTAGTTAAATGAATTACAACATTTAATTTCCCTCTGTGATCAATACAGTATTTTGGAATTGAATTCAATTGAATCCAATTGAAGKGAACTGACTTTACATCATAGTCTATCTAAATGGCTTGAAATTGGCTTCTGTCTCTTTAAGAACCTCCTACTGTTTCCAACACTCCCACTTCAGCACAACTTCAGAGCAATGCTTTGAGGGAGGGGTGCTCTGGGGTGCGGGAGCTTGGCTGAGGACTGAGCTCCAGGGAGGAACTAGGTACTGGGTGGTCCTTTGTACCAGCAAGTGTTTAAGCAGCTTCAAATGGCTACCATAGGAGAKTCAAGGATTTCTCARACATACACGAAAGAGTCAAAGCAATACGATAAAAACCATGATATAATGCTCAAAAATTTAGCATACTTAGCATGCTTTTAAACAGCTGGAAAGACACCATAAATGTGGAAAATTCTATACATGCTACCATCCAGACGACATCATTCTTAGAGAAAGCTTTGCACATTTCAGCAAGATGACRCTAAACCATATGTTGCATCCATTACAACAGCATGGCTTCATAGAAGAACAGTCCAGGTGCTGAACTGTCTTGCCTGCAGTCYAGACCTCTTACCAACAGAAAACATTTGGTTCATCATGAAACCAGAGACAAAGACGGTCAAACAGATAGAATCCTACACCAGTCGGGAACAGGACAACATTCCTCTCCAAAACCTCCAGGTTGAAAGAAGAAGTGAKGCCTCACGGTGGTAAACGTGGCCGTTTCTCAAACTTTTTTTTTAGATGAGTTATAAAATTTTCAGCCATCTGAAGCTGTTCTCAGACACAGTAGCTCTTTGAAAWTTTTTTACGTGATGTAAGAGTAACATAACAGGAAATATGATCATGCACAGAGAATGAATAACATCATGATGTTGTGTTTGGTAATTTTACAGCAAGATCTCCAGTTTGAATTTCTGCAGGTCATTTTGTGTGGAGTTGGGATGTTCTGGCAACCTGTTCAGTATGAACTCCCTCTGAGACTACCTCCAGCCTGGGTGAAATCGCAGTTCCAAAGTTATTTTTAATTTGACCATAACTATTCATAAACTTGGTCATTTATTAACTAAAATCACCTGTCAGTATTCTCTTTGGCCTATCAAAATGTATTCCAGCTCCTTGTGAAACTTTCCTGAAATGAAAACTGACTTATCAGAACAGAAGAAGCAATAAACGTGTTCGTGCGGTGCTGTCATAAAATCACAGTTTCTGGTAATGTCATGTTTAGTTTTGCTTTTTCTTATCTTGGTATCAGTTCAATCAGGAAATTCTGATAATCCGTGTGTGTAAATTAGRGACAATAATTCACTAACAGAAGTGAGGTAAAGATGGTAATAAAACAGGATGATGCGAAACTACGTGGCTTCTCTTTGCACCGTTTCTCTGGAACCACGCTCTTAACAGCCCCAGCCGTTGGGTCTCGTGACTAATGATGACAAAACAAGCTGCATTTTCACTTGTTCAGGCAAAAATAGGAAGATTAGTCATACAAAAGACACACAGGTGTGAAAGAATACACATGCAAGTTTTACACACGTAAGTAAACAGGGTGCACACACCCACCCTCTGACCTCCCAGGAACAATGGCCCACGTGTTTGAGTTTCAATAGAGACAGGGAAATATTGTTCCCCACACGGAGAAGTGAAAAGAGCAGCAGGTTATAATCACCTACGGTCCAATGAGTCAGGCGTAGCTGAAAGGAGTAAACAAGTCCAAACTACATGTTATTGTAGCAGGAGCCTACCTGCTTTCTAGCAGGATATTCTGGTTACAGTGTTACTCAGTCCTTATCAAGACTCAACTGTTGTCAGAAWAGCATCAGGCCCAAAGAATGCAAACAAGGACCGAGACAAGTTGTTCCTGAAGTGTGTGATTGCCATCATATTCACAGCTTCCATCTGCGTTTTAAAATAGAGGGAACGTCAATCGATAAAGTTTTATTTTGTTGAAAAACAAATGGGACAGAAAAATCTATTCTAAGAGTAACTAATGCCAGCAATATAATACACTGAACTTAGTTTTTCCTTTGTTCATCAAAAATAAAACTAATTAATGATAACTCATACTATAGTTTTAAATCTTTTATAGAGTTGTGTTTCATTTCCAGGGCGATAACTACAAACACACACAAAAAAAAAAAAACTCTGTTTACATGAGCATGCCACGCCAGTAGGTGGCGATAACACCAACATTAACCACATACCAAGACACAACAGCATGGATCATGCAATCCTTTGATACAGCAACCTGGTTGACTGTTCAAATCTGAAATGAACATCCAGCTTGGCTGTGTCAGGTTTTTTTTGTCATATTTTGTGAATATTGTTGGGTTTATTTCCAGTGTTTTACCGTGTTTTTTGCAATTCATTTTTTCCCCAGTATTTATCCTTAATTCAGCTTCTTTCACCTGTTCTCTGTTTCATTATGCTCAGATGTTTCCCGTCTTCATCAATCTAGTCTATTTATTCCTCCTTTCTTTCATCAGTTCACCATTGTGTATTCCTACAGCATGTCTGGAAGGAACCTGAGCAAATTCAATGAATGAAGCGATGAGTTTAAACGTAAAATGTAATAGTGCCAAATGGAGCACAAACTTGAATCTTCAGGCTGAGTCTAGAGTTCATCCTGCACCTGACCAGGCTTCTGTCATTCAACCCTCGTGTTCATTTTTCACATTGTGTAATAAAGGATTAAAAGACATGAAACACATTAAACTTTTTCCAGCTGCTCAAAAGTGAACTGGTTTACATTCTAAAAAATTTTTAATAAAAAGTAGCTTTCGTTTTCAGTTTTATGGCGTCATCCTGACAAACWTACTGGAATTTGCTTCTGGTACTTCTAAAAATACAGTTTGTCATGTTAATCTTGACACCTGTGAGTCATGTAAAAGAGTGCAACTATTTTAAGAATGACAGAAAACGTTTTGAAAGAGAGGAGGGGGAAAGCACAGAAGTTTTAAATRCAGTTCACAAAAGAGCCTAAAATCCCTCGGGCAAATCTTTTCGTCCATTTTAGTGTGTCATTTTATAWAATCAGTAGTTTAGCTTGGTAAAGAACTCTGTAGCTCAGCGCAGAGCTGCTGCTCCTCTGCATTGAAAAGAGTCAGTTGAGGTGGTTTGAGCATCATAGGATGCCTCCTGAACGACTCACTTGAGAAGTTTTTCAGRCATGTCTCATTTGGAAGATGCCCATGGCAGACCCAAAACTCACGTGAAGGGATCATATTTCCTCTCCAGCGTGGGAACGCCTWGGGTTTACCCATGAGGAGCTGCAGAGTGTCACTGACAAGAGGCTTTTCTGGGTTTTCCACCTGGACCTGTTGYTTCTGTAAMCTAACTATACAGATAAGCAGCAGCAGATGGAGATGGTACGGTTAGGATCAAAAATAGTAAAATAGAACTGATTCTCCTTTGCAGTGAGACATGAAAACAACCACATGTGGAGTAATGACACTTTTAACTTAGTGTTTTTATGACACTTTTATAAAACTAGTCTGACTAATATGTGTAAAAACTGAATCAGCTGTGACCTGAAGTGTTGATGAAATTACAATCAGACCAATTCAGTCTGTTCGGAACAACTTGTATAGATGATGCTCTTGTTCAGCCGCTTGCTGACAGTGTGTGTGTGTGTGTGTGTGTGTGTGTGTGTGTGTGTGTG
>NW_013952421.1:3211054-3222147 GCF_001266775.1 Austrofundulus limnaeus
GTGTGTGTGTGTGTGTGTGTGTGTGTGTGTGTGTGTGTGTGTGTGTGTGTACTTGTATTTACACTTGTATATTTTTAGGACCATTTCTGGTATACATGCTTACCTTGTCAAGACCAGTAGTTCTTATGAGGACTAAAAAAAAAAACCTGTCCTAACATACATTTTTGGATTGGGGTTAGGTTTAGGTGAGATTTGAGTTTGGGTATGGTTTAGGGTCAGGTACTGGGGTGGGGCTACGGTAAGCAGTCAGGATTTGATTACAAAAACAACTGAATGGAAGCCAATGAACAGTCCTAATAAGGACCAAAATACAAACTTTTCTGCGTGTATTGTAAAAAGAACACMCGAAGATGTGCTGAAAGCAGCACAAATTGTAAGCAATAATCAGATCAATATTAAATATTACTATTATTATTTTACTCATGCCCCCCACAACAACAATTCTAAAATAATCACCTTAAACATTCTTTAAGAACAAAAAAAAGTTTCAGTTTCAGGAATTAGTCATGTTCAGTCATACATCTTAAAACAAATCTTTTCAGCTTGCTCTTGTTTTTATTTCAGTTCTCAAATCATCATAAGTCTGTTTATTGTGGGTAGCTGGATTAATGGGAATCATCCTGTTTGTTTTTTTACAGAGTGCTTGTGGAGATGTGCTGTGTTATTAATAGAGGAAGTGAAAAAAAATAGAGCATAAGCTGCTTCCCCGATTTTTGCCAAGAGTGCTGCAGCTGTCAGCACAATATATTAATTGAGTCCGTTGCTGGGAGCAATGTTGCTCAAATATTGGGTGGACGCCGAACATTTCTAAACTATATGTCGCCACAAAGAAACTTATTCTAATAAGTTTTTTTTTAATTCTGTAATTCGACAAAGAAGGTATCGCTTTGTGTAATTTTTGCATCAAACTGAATGGCGACACCAGTTTCATTTGCTAATGGTTTACGTTTCCAGTGCAGGAATGAGGATAAAGCTGTCGTTGATAAAGCGGGGTTGTTGTTTAGGATAGAGTGTTGTCATCCTCCCTCTGCTTCTTGCCTCCAGGCTGTCAGTRTTCAGCCACACAACAGAAGCTGCCTCTTTTTTTTTTCCCACCACTGCGTTAATCTAGCCTTCCTCCCCCGCCACGGTGCTGCCACCACAAAGAACAGAGTCATAAAATCGACAGACTTTGTTGAATGCTCTGCTGCATAACTTCGAAGGAAGACGTCCACTTTGTCGTGACGCAGGAGTGACGACGGTCGTGCACAAAAGACAACTGAGCTCACGGAATAAGCTGACGCCTATCATCGCTCAGTTGACCCCCCCTTCAAGGCTGATGCTGACACGTTGGGGTCATTTTTGTTGGTCCACATCACAAGCCTGGGGGGCGGGGGGAGCTTTGTCTTTACCACACAATGCAGCCAAAAAGAGCAAAGTTAAGCAGGACGCAGCTTTGTTGTTGCACCCGTTTGCTGGCCGGTAGTGACCCTGTTCAMACTGCATTGATCAGTGCACTAGTTGGGAGCGGTGGTGGTGGGGTGGGGGACCAGTGAGGGGACCTGACTGTATTTACACCACTCAGCTGGGTGTGATTCTGCAGCGCAGCTTTAACTTCCTGTGCTGTAGAGATGAAAACTTCTTTAAATGTCCTTCAACAAAAACAATTAGGCCCAGTTTACACAACCTCCTTTCTGAGTGAAACCATAGCCTTTCCTCTGCAGTTCGGCCATTTACGTTTACAGTGATACTGCTGGTATTCTCTAAAACCAAAGCTTTTATGAAAACAGTTCTCAGAGAGGAGGTTTTTGGAAAATCCCGGGAGTGTGAAATTGTACTCACGGCTGCAGCCTATTAGATGAATAACAGAAACAATGGTGGATAACAGAATGCTGCTTGGGTTATTTATCCTTTTCAACATGTAGGACCAACAAAACCTCATCATCCGTCCAAAAAGTCTTTCATGTATTCATCATTTTGTAACTGCATGCATGTGTTGCTGAAATACAAAAATCACAAGTGACCTGTGACAGAAACTACAGCAGCACAGCAGATAAATCAATGTATTTTTCCCCAGAATAAATATTGAACAAAATGCTAATGTTTCCAGAGATCATTCACATGTAAACAGGGCTTTAATGTAAATGCCATGTAATCTTAATGAGTTCAATGTGACTTATAACTGAGTCAAGAGACTCAGTCAGGGGGAATGCACAGGATTTTACCAGTTCAGAATACTTCAAAATACTTCATTCAATTGTCAATCAAAGAAAAAAAAAGCACTGAAATCAAAAGCAAAACATAAAAAATAGAAGAGGTGTGAAAACCATCAAACTAATCACAACTGAAACATTAAAATGAATTTATTCATGAAATATTTGATTGACATGATTGTTTTTTTTTCATGAACAACTCTTTGGTTACATTTATAGAGAGAAACACGACATCTGACAGAAGAGAGTTTAAGCAAACTAAATTATTGAACATATTTGCTCTCCAGTCACAGAGTTTTTGTGGGCATCTGGAATCTGTCTCAAACTTTTCTTTATTTACTTTAAATCAGTGAGAAAGTGCAGAAAATGGAAGAATTTTGGCAAGGTTTGGTGACCTCTAAAATTAAATTGTCACTAACTGGAGAAAAATGAAGAGAAAAATCCGCCGTCAGATTCAGACATAATTAATGCATTGGTGACTGCAAAATATTTAMATTACGTCATTTGCAAAAAAAATTGCAACTTATTTACAGTAATATCTCGCGAATTATAGAAATGAGTCATACTAATTTAGTGTGATTACATATTCTATATTTTGTCTCCAACTAGTCGCAGCTTATACGTAGACAGATTTGGGCCAGATCTGGTGTCAAGCTGGCTGCTGGATGACTTCTGGCAAAGTGGTTTGTCAACCAGATGTGAGCCAGATCTGGTAATGCTGGGACTGTATGACATGCCACAACTGGTCCAGTTATGGTTTGATTCATGTGGCCCAAATATGTGAGTTCCACAACTGGCCCGGTTTTGGTTTGGTTTATGTTATGCTGGCTCATGCTTGCACCACCTCTGGCAAAMCACATCTTGGCCACCAAAGGACCATCTTTGCAGTATCTGGGTCAAGTGTTTGTGCATTGTTTGGGCCAGAACTGGGTCAGACAAATTTTGCTACAAGGGATGGGTCTAAACCTGAAGTCAGAAAACAAATCAAAACATTTTTGCTTTATTCAATTTCCTAACTTTTCCGACTTGAGAAACTTTTAATCCCTGATATTTATTTTCTTTTCAAGACTTTTTTTTCCTGCAAGAGAAAACTTGCACTTTAACAACTTGCAGGAAAACAAAATGCATCACATGCGTAAAAAAACAAAGAAGAACTTCTGCGGGCTCCCTCCCCTCCCTTTTTAAATTCTTTGCGGTGCAGAGAGAGAAAGAAAAAAAAAGTTCAGAAGGAAGACAGCCAGGCTCCGTTTCAAAACAAACCATTTCCACAGTGCTGTTCTTACATCACACTGCTGTTTTCGCCCCTGTGACCAGAGCGCGGCCGGGTGTCACCGGGTTCACGGGTGGGCGCGGCTCCACGCAGCGTGTGGCCGTTCCCAGCCGCCGCCCCCCACCAACTCCTGCTGCAAGTTCAGCGAAGGGTGGGGTGGGTGGGAAAGACAGTGGAGTCCTCCTCCTCCTCCCCAATAAAGACACGAGAAGTGACACCGATTAGAAGGGGGGGAGYTTATCCTCCAGTGACCCCGATGCTGAAACGAGAACATCCCGTTCCTTTTTGTTATTAATAGTTTCCCCCTTTTGCGTCACCGAACCGCGGCGGYCCGCTCCGCTCGACACGCAACAGAGACCACGGAGCGTGCCAACAGCGCGTTCAGCAAACAGGTAGTCATCCTCCTCCTCCAGCTGTCTGCGGCCAGAGCATGATTACCGCTTTTAAAAAGGCTGTTATTAAGGCGCTGCTCGGTGACAACAAGTCAATCACCGCGTGCGTAAAGTTTACACGGGACAGCTGCCAGGGCGCGTGCGTAAAGCTGCACATAAATAAATAAATAAATAAATAAATAAATAAATAAATAAATAAATAAATAAATAAATTAAAAAAAGTCTGCAGCGTGCACAGTTTTCCAAGACTTTTTGTGCTTGGAAGAGAAACTGTGAGCTTTCAGTGCTCATTAAAACACACGTTAATCCAAGTCTCCCCACCTCCATCCAAAGGGGGGAAAAATCCTGAGAGGGAGAAGGGGAGGAGAGCTTCTGTTGCTCTGTTGACTGGGAGTCTCCCGTTTGGAGAATCCGTGCCCGARCTGACTCTTAGGGCTGACATGGCAAGTTGAATGGAGGTCAACAAGAATAGCCCAACGTCAGCAGCCCTCTGGAGGATTTACTCTGTCTTTAGCCAAAACAAAAGTCTCATGCAGTTTAAAGCTTGGAACTCCACACACACCAGACACCATACAGATTAGAAGACCAGTTTGTTTTGGTTTGTAAATGTTTTTCAGGGGGGTTGCCTTGTCTTAAATGACTGGCAATCTGTCGGCATGCACAAACACTAAACAGGTTTCAGATTGGGCCTCATCCAGTTGTGTCATCAGGCCTCCTCTTTTACACACTCTCTCCTGTGACTTCATGATTTTAGAGCAGCTCCATGTCTGCATTATGTGAAACAGCAGAAGTTTCTTCATCAGACCAGTGACAGAAATCCAAGCTTGATGAAATGTCACATTGTTAAAGTGTCACACCTTGGACAAGTTGTACGTCCACAGGGACAGAGACAAACAAGACCATTCACTCCYACTTAGGAGTTATGTTTTTGGTCTTTGAGAAGAAAACTGCCAGATGCTCAMCGGCAATGTTTTGCTTAGATTTCTGTCATTTTTAAAAAGATTTTTCTCACCCATGTTGACCTTACGCAGGCACCCACATTGCCTCCTGTGAAATACAATATATCAAGCTGGATGGGTCCAAATTATTCTTATATAATCATACTTTTTTTGTAACAATGCTTCTTGGCACTAACTCKTATTTGTCCTGATTGGCAGCACATGGGGGAGTCAATAGCAAAAGCAAAACAAGCTGTTTGGCTAAATTTACAGGTGCRCAACCCACATACTCAAATGCATTTTCCTTACAAATGTGGCACCATTTAAAAGGGAATTCAACAGGTTTTCCAGCATTWTAAGGTTTATTACCAAGAAGCATTGTTACCACAAAGAAATCCTTTACAAACACAAATTTTCTTACATTTTGTGTGGTAGGTTTAGACAAAATTGGTTTGTGTTACTCTTTCCACAGGCAGCAGTGAGTCAAGTGGATCCTGCTTTTGCACCCAGCAGAAATATTTGGGTCCGGCTCCAGCTCAGTGGCTGTGAATGCGCATGAGGTGAGGCCGGTCGTCTTAATGACATCACGAGGACATGACAGTGTGACTCAGCTGTTTTTTCTTTGTTTATAACATGATTGTTTGTGGTCTTACTTGTTAAACCATTTTTCACATGAGTCTCATATCAGCTCAATCAGAGGACGACTACAGTTGAGATGTCCTGATGCATCTCAGTAATCCAGGTAAAAAATCAAAAGGAAAAAAAATGTGTAGGTCTTCTGGACGGGTTCTTCTCTAATGAAACGTTTCRTCTCTCTTCCAAGAGACTTCTTCAGTCTGAGAGTTTCAGGCAAAATTCAGGCTTTTGAGTCCTGCCTCTAGGTGACTGATACTCACATCACATGGCTATCGCTCACACCTAATTAACACCTATTGTTAACAAGGGTGGAGTGATACTGCCAATGGCAGCGCTGTAGGAGGGGGACAACTGAAAACGGAGGCCTCCACCTCTGTTTAATGATGGACGGTCTTTCTTCACAAAAATGGCTTCTTTTACTCCTCTCTCAAACCAACGTTCCTCTCTATCAAGAATGAGAACATCCTCATCTCTGAAAGAGTGACCGCTGGCCTGTAAATGAGTGAAAACTGCAGAGTTCTGGCCATTAGATGTAGCTCGTCTGTGTTGGGACATTCTTTTGAACAGTGGCTGCTTTGTTTCCCCGATGTATAACTGGTCGCAGTCCTCCTGGCACTTAACAGCATATACAACATTGCTCTGTTTGTGCCGGGGCACCGGATCTTTGGGTTGAACCAGCCTTTGCCGTAATGTGTTTTGGGGTTTGAAAGCWACTGGGACATCATGTTTAGAAAATGAACGTCTCAGTTTCTCCGAAACACCCGCAACATACGGAATAACCACTGGTTTGGGTCTGGGTTTGGGGTCTTACAGTTGAGCTGCAGCCCAAGAGTTTTTTCACTGCGAGTCTTGACGACAGCAATCTGCTCCCACTTCGTCAACCAATTACCTTTTTCCCATTTGTTCAGTCTCACCCCCCACCATCTGTGTGACAGATCATCCAAAGGCAGTTCTGATTACAGTCACCGGCACTAGCCTGTAGGTAATGATAGCGATGCTACAATCAGCAGGATTAGACAGGTGCTCGTCGACACARACTTTTATGCTCTGTAACACAATCTGGATCATCAATGAGGAGGTGAGAACCTCACTTTACTGTTTGTCCTCAGCAAGTCATTTAAAAAATGGTGTTAGTTTACGTATGTCAACTCCAGGTCAAGACGTTATTCAATTCATGCCAAACCAAGACGTTATCATTCCATGGGTTTATATTGCTTTTTTGGTGCCTTTACCCAGTAATCCCAGTCCTAATTTTAACCAAACTCCAACCAGACGAGTAAAGTAATAATATAGCAGCTATGAATCAGCAGCTATCCACGCAGCTGCAAAGAGACTCATAAATGTCTGAATACAAAGTGACCAAAACTGGAAAAAAGAAAAAAAAAGTGATAAAAAAAAAAGTAACAAGCACCCATCCATGTCACATTTTGCTGTAAAGATATGTCTCATAACGAGGGTGATTCTTAGAATATACCTGAAACATGTTCACACATTTGGCGTCTGCTTATTTTTCAGGTTGTCAAACAGAAACTGAACCTGCAGATGAGGTCTTCCTCAGCAACACTGAGCAGGTGACTGTGACTGAGATCGAAAGGCCTTCTTTTCTTTCATCAGTAAAATACCTTGAAATGTCTTTACAAAGTTCTGCAGGTTTTTATGCTCCTCAGATAATTATCGTGTCCAAATKTGACCCATCAAACTTACAGTTTGATTTAATAACTAAAGCCGTTGGGTCTTTTCAGTTCCCAAATGCTTACGCATTGATGCAATGTGTTAAAACTTCYTTCTTTAAAACCTTTTGGATTGTTACTGACGTTCAAGTTAAAATGTATTTAGATTGTCCATCTAATCAAGTCCACAATCTTACATCAAGCCAAAATGTATTTTTGATCTTGTTTTTAGACTGATCTAACCAAGAGTAGAATGTGACAGATTATTAATCTTGTTAGCCTGGATTTTTTTTTTCAAGAAGTCTTACCAAGTGCAATTGTCTTACTGCACTGGCAGATTATTTCAATTAATTTGAGAAGATTCAGACTATAATCTAGTATTTTTTGACTTGTTCGCAGATCGTTGCATTGTTTGCATCTACGTATTTCCTTAAATGCATATCACCCTCCACCTTTTAGGCTTTTTAACTAAAATCATCACATTATGAGACATTAGAGAATTTTATCTATTTTGCTCACACCCATGCACATACTGTCCTACGGTAATCTTGAGGATGAATCTCAGCTACCACCACACCAAACTTTAGCTCTATACCTTTGAAACTCACTAGAGCTATATTTGTTTGTATTTTTTAGGTCATTTTACGGCTATCTTGAATTGGGTTAGCTCCAAACGTTAGCTATTTGTAGCTACACATTCAGAGGTTACCTACTGAACGTTTCAATCCAAGTCATCCAGTGGTTCCTCCRTTATTTTAGCTAACAGAAACAGAGGAAAGCCAGTGTTGCCATTATTCTTTCAGAAAACAGATAAACTGTGACCACACACAGTGACAGATTATCAACATTTGGTTTGAATTTATCAGGTAATTAGTTCCGATAATCTGACTCACCTCATATTTTGGGGTCATTTTACAGGATTTACATGAAACAAACCCACAACTGGCTCTCTGTAACAAATATCCAGCCTAAAAATGTCAGCACTTCTCGGAGCTCCGATGTTTGTTGAGTCTGGAACAAAGAAACTGTCCGGGCTCATGGCTGTCTCGTGTTTATGAGTGATCCAGTAACAGAAACATTTGGGTGGATTATAGAAAGGCCACAGAGGAAGCGTTGGAAATATTGACAGATTTTAACGCTCACTAATCCCGCTCACAGCAGCCATTCGGCTAACAAGAAAATCAAAACAAGCACGGCGATAATTRTTGATTTCGGCTTGWTTGCTTTTGTCTCTGACATTCATTTACATCTGCTAAACTGCGGTCACGGTCTGATGCAGACAACCGTGCATCATGTGGCTTCAGTTCCCGGTGCAAAAGTCCTGATCAGCAGTTTTTTTTTTTTGTTTGTTTTTTGTTGGTCTGGTTGTCTGTTCCCATCTCCAGTGTGTTATTACAGGGCAGCACTTTGCCTGCTTTTTCATCAAATCCATGTTTTTTTTCCCCCTCCTCAGAAGGTCACAGAAAGTGTGGTGGAAATAAAGTTTTTCTGGAGTCAGAACYCACCAGTTCTGGTTTGATCGTTGGCCCGAGAGCCGACTCTGGAAGTTTACGCAGCTGAGCAGAGGACTCTTCTGCTTCACTGCTCCCTGGGAAAGTACAGACTCGGTTCTCACAAACAAGCTGGGTTTATGAAACTCTGATCAAAGGAGGGACCCACTGTTCGGTTCTGTCAGAGAACGATTGTGAAATAAAATCAGCAGTTGGAGGAGTTTCCTAAGAGAGCTGCTGTTTTCACAGTCCCACGGCAGCATCTGGACTCCCCGTTAGCCTCGGTGTGGGTCTCCAGTYCATGGTGGACACTCCTTATATCTGCATGTTCTAAGTGAAAAATCATATGTTACCTATATGATAMAGCATGTGATTCATGGGAAGCATTTCTCCTGGGTGGAAAAAAAAAAAGAAGAGTTTCCAGGAATAGACTTGCTGTAGTGGTATAATAAGCCAGTCTGCAACCTTAGCAGTCTCAAAAACAGGCCTCAAGTCTGCTCCACCTACTTCCCCAAAATCTGTATTTTGCTGACAGTAGAATACAGAGTGACTACTGCTCCCAGATTAAACTAGAAGATTAGATTTTAATCTTAAAACATGCACTTTGAGTCGTTCTTTTTTTTTTCCTTTCTTTTTTACAGTTTAACCGTTCTGGGCTACATTTGCTAATCAGCAGCCAGCGTTTCTGGGAAAGTGTCAAACACAGGAGCATGAGCTGAGTCATAAAGCAATTTCAGTCTAAAGTTAGCCACACGAATCAATGCTACTGCGTGAATGAAAACAAGAACAGGTAGTTTTACTGATTCAAATGTCTAGGAATGACTGCTGATTTCTTTGGAAATTGTTAGAGGTTTTGCATTATGGCAATTTATCATCAGATTAGCTAYTTTTATTTCAGTTTTGAACCACAACTCTTAAAGGGGTCCAAATTGTTAATTTTTCACATAATGTAGTGCRTTTWSCAGAACAGATGTAGTAYATGCTTTAATAATGCGTTGCTGAAMCATATTTTTTGTCATCTTTCCTGAAGTGAAAGTATGACGTAGGGTTCTGTAGAAATGTTATGAACAATAAACATTTTACCAGCCCGAAACGTCACATTCCTCGTCTCAGCTGAGCACTGCTAACAAACAATAACGGAGCTCTACGTGGTATTTCCTGCATAGAAACAGTGTTTTAGCATGTCCTTATAAATACTGAAAAGTACTACATGTACGACTGACTAAATGTGAAATAAATTATACAGAAATACTATTAAAAGTAAAAGGGTTTTACTCACTGATGACTTGGGGTAAGTGGTTGCTATCTTGAACTCAGAACCTTCCTACTTTCCAACAGGGAATTCCCATATAATCCACATGTATTATGKAAGATGTAGTTCATGGTCAATGCTGGCTTTAAAGCAGCTTATTTTTTATAGGGACCTCATTAGCAGTGGCGGCTGGTGGATTTTTCTCCAGTGKGGCTACAACTCCAAAAATAGGCTCATCTCCAAAAGACATCAAATATGTACTAACTTGTATCATGACAGTGTATTAATTTAACAAATCCAAATAATAAAACAGCATTAAAATGTCATGTGTTTTATTTTTTGTACATAAATTTTGCACTTCTGTTACTGAGAAGCAAATTTCTTCATGACTCTGGTTAAAGTCAGGGATGTTTTAACCAGATTCTTCTGTATAGTGCATGGTCAGTGCAGTGAGATGTGATGTTGTACCTGAGGAAAGTCTGGATTGTCTTCATTGTTGAAGCTCCTCTCAGATTCAGCTGTGGTCAGAGGAGATGTGATGAGARYCTTCAGCAGAGTCACAGTCTCTGAAGGTGTCCTGCAGATTGTTCTCCTTGAAGAGCAGCTGGTACAGAGCCACAGCACCACTGCAGCTCCTGAACTASATCAGACTTCTTGGTCCTGTTCAGCACTGGGTGAGCCTCCATGTTCTTCAGAGCTGCTTCAGAGAACTGCCCTGCAGGAACCTGTCTGCCTGCAGCACTGTAGCTCTGATCAGATGCTTTGTGAATGGCTCAAGATGGTGTCACAAACCTAAATCAATAAATGCACAAATTTAATTCAATATGAAGATGGCTGCAAGTGAGCTTTCTATTATATATTTAATATAAAGAGAACAGTAATGTTATTTTAATAGCAACAAATTGTTGCAACTCGGTAAACTATTAATTATATTTTTATATTTAAAATGTGTTCATTTTATTAAAAAACAAAATAAACTATGCACAACAGAAGAAAAATACAAATAAAATGAAAGGCAGCAGAAAGAAGAAGAATATCTTCTAATATCTTCCCCTTTTTTTAAATAAATTCAAACAATATTAATTTACAAAAAACAAAACTAAACACAAAAACAACATAAAAATATCTTCATATTATATTAAGTTGTGTTCACCATTATTTATATTATATGCTGCTCAAATATGAAGGGAACACCAACACAATTTAACCTATGCACAACAGAAGAAAAATACAAATAAAATGAAAGGCAGCAG
>NW_013952421.1:3224577-3231615 GCF_001266775.1 Austrofundulus limnaeus
TCAATAACTATAAATTAGTTATTTTGCTTATTAGAAAACATATATACGATATTTTGTCGGATCATTTCTAACATTTTCTTTTGTTCTTTTCTTTTCTTTTTTTTTCTTTTTGTGTACCAAAACTAAAGGGGGGGGGCAATGTGTGCCCCCTATTGACCAGCTGCCACTGCTCATTAGCGGACCATACAGAAGTCACCCGTAAGCCACTTGTGGCCCGCGGGCCTTCAGTTTGAAACGTTATCAAAAATTGAACTTGAGCTRAAAAGGTCAATAAAATGCAGTTCAGCACATGAAGCCGAACAAATAAAATCAYATTATTGTGCCAACATTTTTACAACACAACCCAGTTTTATACTGATGTCACCTCAGTGGCATGCAGGCTTCATTTAGCAACCAGAAACATTGTCAACAAGTACGTTTCCTGATAATGAGCTGTCAGCACTTTCTCTGTTTCACAACGTCAACAAGTAACCATTAAAAAAAAACGACATCAAACGTGGTTTAAATCAGCTCAGAGGGGTTAGAGAGAATAGTTGGTGTGAGGTGAAGGCAACAGAAACATAAAAGAAGAGGGGGCGAAGAAACACAAAACAGATTCATCATCTTTGTTTGGTTCAGGTTTTTATGTTACGTGAGGAGCTCAGAGCGAGACACAAAGAGTCCACGAAGGGAACAAGTCCGGACCTGACCCCCCACGTGCAGCAAAACCTTGTTTCCTCTCAGAAAAGTTCAAGCAAAGTTCTCGGCCTAATGAGGCAGAAGAAACGTCAGCACATTTGACGAAAACATCGTCTTTTTGATACGTTATCTGTCTTCGAACATGTTCTTAGTGTTCTTTTATCTGAAGGTCCAACTGTGTGCGTGCTATCATCAGGGACTGAACACACCTGAAGCTCTCAGGTGAGTGTGTTGTCTGTTTCCATAGCAGCCGGGGCAAACATTGGCTGATCACCAGGTCAGAAAACCCACACCTTTGTCTGTTTTGTATCTACTGGTCACTGCTGATTATCCTGATAAAAACACACACACAAACAAAACAGGACGCAAATGTCTCTCTTTGTTTTTGTCATTTGTTTACTTGTTTCATTTCCACCTTTCTCCACCCCTCTGCACATATTTCTGCAGTACTCTTGTTCCGTATATATTTAAATGTTTTGGGTTTCCTTGCCAGGAGCTGTGCCAGTAAGCACTTCACCGGAACAAAAGAAGGCCTTCCAGTTGAAGCAGCACAAAGAATCACGTCCTCCTCCTCCTCTCCCTGAACAAGATCTCCTTTCCTTGAATCACACGTGGAAGCGGTTTTGCTCAAACCTCCTTTTTCCCAGCTGTTGGCTTCCTGCCACCCGGTTAAGATGATAAGGATAGTCGCACAAGCGCTTACACATCAGCAAATAACACGTGGATGTRAACTGTAAAATGGAAGGTGGGGTTTGTGCTACACATCAGATGAAAAAAACAGAGTTTCTTCTTCTTTTTCCTGGTCTAACATTTGAGACAACCCAGCCCCTGATTAGACTGGTTCAAAACAAGAACAAAACATTTTATCATCACTGAATTCCTGCTTTGAGTGTTGCATTTGCTATATACAGGAGCGCCCTCTAGTGTCGGAARCTGAGAAGGATTTTCTCCACTGACACCTGTTCCTGCAGAGAGAGGATGAGTCAGGGCTTTTCATGGTGATTTTTTTTTTAGGGCTACTCCCTTCTGCAGGGGTCACCATAGCTAGTGAACTCACATGAATGTTTTGGCAATAGTTTTAGGCAGGATGCAATCTTAGCTCAAACCCACAGCCTCAGGATAAGAAGGGAGACACCAAGCGACTGCAATTATGGTTTGTATTTTATTATAAAGGTTGGAGAGAAGTGGTATTAGGATTTTATACAGCATAAAATAAATTAACAATAAAAATTCTTCTAATCCTGAAAGAAATACTGCTGAAGATGAACTTATTGAGWTTTAAAGTCCTGGCATTTCTTGAAGGTTTGCATTTCGTCCACTGCTTTTCATGTCAGTGTTCTAAACAGAGATTTCCTTTAGTTGCAAAATAAAAGAGTTGCAGCAGTTTTGGTCAACCTTTATGTGCAGTCTCATGTGATACTGCAAAAAAAAAAAGTCACACTCAGAGTTAAGTGTTGTGAATGACTCTCAGCTACTACCACATCAAAYATTAGCTCACATTTTTTTTAAAAACTCACGCTCTGAGGAAGGATTCAGTGCAATGAGTGCATTTGATGAATGAATGCCTCTCAGGTACTACCGCACAAACTTTATGTCATGGTTATACGGAGCTAAATTTGGGGTCAAAAGTTTTGTTCAAAATAAAAAAAAATTGAAACTGAAAAATGATTTTGAAACTGGAAAAAAAATATAAACTGAAAAATAATTTTGAAATTAAATAAAGTATTTGAAACTGAAAAACAGTATATTAGAATCTGGAAAAGTTTTAAACATCTTGTCTTTTCAGTTTCAACTATTTTCTTTCAGTTTCAAATTATTTTTTCAGTTTGAAAATTTTTATTTTCAGTTTCAGACTTATGACCCCGATTTAGCTCCATATGGTCATATTTGCCTTTTGATGRTCAGTTGGCTGTGTCAGCCTTCTTGAATTGGTTAGGCTGCAAACATTACTGTCTTTATAATGCTAAAAATTTAACCTGAAAAAAAAAATCATCCATAAAGTTGGGGGGGGGGGGGTCATATTATACACAGGAATAAATTTTGTCCAATCTTTTGTTAATATACTACCGCACTAAATTTCAGTATTTTCTCATACATAACTGAAATATTGTGTTGTGGAGGACGTTTTTATTTTAGATTATTTTTATTGTTAACAGCAGAGATAAAAAGAAGACACGTTTGCGTGCTCACTAGATGAGTTACTCCCCAAAGCTGTCTCTCTTGTAAATTTACCTTCTGACTTCGGCTCTGTGAGCGGATCATTTTCAGCAATGTGCAAAAGATCTCGCTGCTCCCCAGTCACAAACACACCCACAAGTTTGTGTCCCCACCAGAGGCTACACCAAAAAGGCTGACAAGTCCTGAAGTCTGTATGAAATTAGGGGTAGCARTWTACATGGGGATTCGATTTCTTTATGCTTTTAACGCTCAAAAAATACAGTAAATGTTATAGATGCAAATCTAATCAATATATCCTGATAGCTTCACTGAAATCAATCCAGTAATTCATGAGATATTTTGCTAACAAAAAGACATGGACTCCAAATAAGTTACGGCAAAACTTTAAAGAATGAGCTTCAGAGATCTGTTAGCACTTAGAATTTGTGTTGGATAACCAGTTAAATGTAAAGATTACTTTCTAAAAGTTTGAACCTATGCAATTTTTTTATTACAATTTCTCMTCTCCTGAGCTCAGCACAGCTTTCTATCTTTTCCTGGAGATAGATCCCACAAACCAAAACACAATGCATCAACCCTCGGCCCAAATACCACAAAGAATGACGGCCCAGATGGAGTTTGCCAGAGGTGGTCCATGCATGGGTCAGCACCACATTCTGTAAACCAAACTACAACTGGGCCAGA
The DNA here is from genome assembly GCF_001266775.1 of Austrofundulus limnaeus. Taxonomy (NCBI): domain Eukaryota; kingdom Metazoa; phylum Chordata; class Actinopteri; order Cyprinodontiformes; family Rivulidae; genus Austrofundulus; species Austrofundulus limnaeus. Next base: position 3,228,118 of record NW_013952421.1, read on the forward strand.
TGTGGCATTGACAGAYAGAGCCACATAAGCCAAACCACTTGCCATGCCAGCAGTCAGCCAGCAGTGCCAGCCTTGACGGGCCCACACCTGTCTGCTGCRTGGGATAATCTCCTGCACCGACCMATACAAAGCCACCAACAGATAATAAAGCTCATTTGCTCCTGCTTACTAGGAGAAGCTACGTATTATCCATCGAGAGAGGCAGTCAGCTGGACACATGGTTGGGATATTTTCATGGATAATATTTTAGATTCTAATCGGAGGAAATCAACCCCCTCGCTGACCCCAGCAGGTACTGTTGTCTTATGAGTCTTCACAGTGCTGCTGATTCGCTTTGTTTCTTTACCAGCAYGTTTAACTGGTTCCACTTTCTCTTCCTGCTGTGAGCTTCTCTTCAAAACATGCTGCTTTCAATTGTTTTTGATGCAATCATCTCGTTGTAAAGTTCATCTTCAGCCCCCGAGAACAGTGTCGTAGTCTGCCGAGTTCCAACTTCAAAACACATACCAGCCATTTTTCTTAACCTTTAAAACTATTTTATTCAGCATCCAGCAGAGGGAGGCACTGGATTTTTCATGTGCTTATTCAAACGGCACAGCATGGAGATTTCATCATGAGAAGTTAAACAATTTATAAGACAAAACAAGGTACTATTAAACTTTACAGCAGCAACACGTCTAAGGAAAGCTGAGATCGGAGCAACAAAAGGTTGCAAATGTATCATAAGTGATAAGAATAAGAAAGAGCTGGAGTATTTTGCAACTAATTAGGTTGATTAGCAACAGATCAGAATGAAGACCGAGGTTAAAAAGAACATTTTAGGGAAGCTGAATCTCTCAGAAATAAAGATGAGCAGACGTTCTATAAAAAAGTGTGGAAAAACTACAGAAACATGTTCCTAAAAAGTTAGAAAGACTTTGAATATTCTATCATCTGTAGTTCATAATATCAAAAGATTGAAAAAATCTGGAGAAATCTCTGAGCTTAAAGGACGAGGTGGAAGGTTGGATGCTTGTCACCTTTGGGTCGTCAGACAACACTGCAATTAAAACAGGTCTGATTCTGATTCATTACCTGTAAACTGTTCGCCATGCCACAAATATTGATTAAAGCTCTATCATGAAAAAAACATTTATTAACACTGTCCAGAATCACTGCCATCTTCTCCAGGGGTGCAGGATTATGCAAAATCGACTCTTTTGAGTTTTAAATCATGTTATATYGTCATACCCAGAGTGTTGCTTTGACTCATTCATGTATGTTTGAGAAATCCTTGACTCTCCTGTGGTAGCTATGTCTAAATGCTTGCTGGTACAAAGCACCGCCYATTTGTACAAAGCTCCTCCCTCCCCTGAAGCATTGTAGCGAAGACATGCTGAAGTGGGAGTGTGGGAAAYGGTAAGAGGTTATTAAAGAGACAGAGATCAATTTCAAGCCATTTATTTTTATATGCCATTTTCAGAACAGCTAAAGGTAACAGTACAGTATAAATAATATCCATAATACCCCCCCTCCCCCCTAAATTAAAATGGACTGAGGCCAAATGAAAAAGTGCTTTGTTGTCAGACAAACATAAATTTGAAATTTCTTTAAAAAACTGTACTAAGAAGAAGCACACGGTTCAAAAATCCACCTCTCTGATGGTATAGGGGTGTATTAGGTCCTGTGGAATGGGAAGCTTACACATTTAGAAAGACCCTGTCAGTGCAGAAAAATACTATATAAACAKGTTCTAGAACATTTCTTTCATCTAGACAATGTATTTTTCTTAGAAGGCCCTATATTTCAGCAGAACCTTGCTACACCACATGCTGCATTCATTACAGCTGCATTGCTTCAAGGTGCTGAACTGGTCTGCCTGCTGTCTGGATTTCTCATCATTTGTAAACATTTGTCACACATTACCTTTCCAAAAACTCCAGCAGCTCTCCTCAGTCCTAGTACGTTTACAGACCCTCATTAAAAGAAAAGGGGATGCTTTGCAGTGCGAAACACCACCCTGTTTCCACTTTATTAGACGTGAAAATCACTGCTTTTCACACAACATCCCGCCTTTTTGTTCTTTTATTTATTTATTTTGAATTGGGGTTGTGATAGTCCCCGAATCTCATCTGGTGGGACAACCTTTGGCCCTCTGCCAACTAACTTTCATTTAGCAGCTCGCACAGCTTTTCTTTTTTAGACTTGTTGATGYGCCAAAGCAGATTTACCTTCAATAACCATTTATTAAATCTCTACCCATTAGGCTCCGAGGCTCCAAGAGCTGGCTGCATTAAGCCTGATTAAAGGACGCCCGATAGAGGAAGAGGGTCTACGTGTCAAGGGTGTCATGGAGTGATTTATATCCCCGGATGGGATCTTTGTCTTGTCAGTCGAGGTGTAAGCTGCAGCGAGGAGAGAGAAGCAGAACAAACTTCTGCTGATGGAGGCCTAAGTTTWAAATCCCGGTGTAGCCGTCAGGTCTGCAGATTGTAGTCTCTAATTGCCACTCTCTGAGGGTCATTTTGTCTTCTTCAACATGGACACTAAAGGCCAGACTGGCACCTTTAAACGATCCTCCCTCAAACGCAGCACATCTGGCTCACAGAAGGTAAGAGGAAGCAGATGYAGCCCTCTGCAACGGTTTGATCATTTACTTTTCAGCATTGGTCTCAAGCTCACAAAGTAAATCAGCGCTGCACATTGTGCCGGATGCTTTCAGTTCTTCTTGTTCCTAGAAAGTGTTCAGATTAYTTTATGGTCACTCCCAGCACTGCAAAAAGTACTTTTAGAGCTTTTCTGGTCATCATATAGATACAAACCCACTCTGGTGAGCATAAAGTGTGTTCTACCAAGCCTTTAAAGTCAGTGTTAAGTGGTGTTAAAAGCTGAACATTTAATCCGGTATAATGACTCCTCTGACCACATTTTGAACAAATTGTAGACTCTTTCTAAACTCAGCTTTAAGGCAATGAAAATTTAAATGATGTAAAAACTTTRAAAGATTATCTGCAATTCAAAAGATGGTTTTGCAGATGCCTCTCAGGCAGAGAAGTGTTTAAATACTGGAGAACTTTAATGGATTTTAATTTTTTTAACCTAAATGTGAAATGAAGAATTGGAAAGGGCTGTGTATATGTGGGTGTATACCCCATGAACCACAAGACAAGAAACTCTCTGAAAGTAACATTTGATGCGTATCTACAACTGGCACTAATTCAAGATGGCTGCCACAGCTAACCATTAGCTAAGACTTGGTGTGGTAGTAGCTGAGACTGACCCCCAACACTGATTCTACGTTGTTTAAAATGTTGCCATTATTTGTTGTGCAGTTGATCCTGCCTGTATTTGAATAAAATGCTCAGGAAGTAAACAGCTTAACGTTTGGAACCAAGGCAACCTACAACGGCTGACAAAAACAACTGAGCTAGGGAAATATGTAAGTGGCTATAATTTGATCAAATTTACACATATTGAGCTAAAATTTGATGTGATGGGAGCTATTTGAAACACATACTC